>NW_028292578.1:20208599-20515929 GCF_029948245.1 Actinia tenebrosa
TGACCCAAAATCGGTGAAAACCATGGGCTATATTCATTCTTTTGACGAAAAACACCCATTTTTCAGTTTCCCAAATCATTCATGTTTTTCAAGGTGTGAAAATGACCCAAATCGGTCAAAACCATGGGCTATAGTCCATGCTTTTTGGCCAAAAACCCCATTTTTCAAGTGGCTGAAATATCTCATCTTTTGTTTCAAAGGTGGAAAATGACCAAATCGATCAAAACCATGTGCTATACTCCATGCTTTTGGTCCAAAACACCCATTTTAAAGTTAAAAATAATTCATGTTTTGAAAACGTTGAAAATGACCCAAATCGATTAAACACAAAACCATGGGCTATTGTCTATGCTTTTTGGCCAAAAACCCCATTTTTCAGTTTCATAAATATCATTTTTTAGAAAGGGTGTGAATGACCCAAAATCGATCAAAACCATGGGCTATAGTCCATGCTTTTTTGGTCAAAATATCCCACTTTTCAAGTTTCAACAATTGATCTGATCGTTTTCAAACGTGTGAAAATGACCCAAAGTCGGTCAAAACCATGGGCATAGTCCCATGCTTTTTTGGCCAAAAACAACCATTTTTTAACTTTCATAAATATTTCATGTTTTTTTCAAAATTGTGAAATGAACCCAAAATCAGTTCAAACATGGCTATAGTCCATGCTTTTTTGGCCAAAAACACCCATTTTTTCAAGTTTTCACAATAACTGATGTTTTTCAAAACGTTTGAAAATGACCCAAATCGTTCAAACCATTGCTATATTCCATGCTTTTTGGCCAAAACCCCATTTTTCAAGTTTCAATATGTATTGATTGTTTTTTCAAAAGTGTGGAAAATGACCCAAATCGGTCCAAAACCATGATCTATAGTCGTGCTTTTTGGCAATAAACACGCATTTTTCATTTTCACAAATAATTCATGTTTTTTCAAAAGGTGTGAAAATGACCAAATCGTCAAACCATGGGCTATACCATGCTTTTTTGGCAAAACACCCACTTTTCAAGTTTCAAAATATCATCTTTTCAAAGGTTGAAAATGACCGCATCGATCAAAACCATGGCTATAGTCCATCTTTTTGGCCAAAAACACCATTTTTCAAGTTTCACAAATATCTGATCTTTTTCAAAAGGTGTGAAAATGACCCAAAATCGATCAAAACCATGGGCTTATCGTCCATGCTTTTTGGCCAAAAAACACCCCATTTTTTAAGTGTGAATTAATATCTATTTTAAAAAAGTGTGAAATGGACCCAAAATCGGTCAAAACATGGGCTATAGTCCATGCTTTTGGCCAAAGACACCATTATTTTTCAGTGTATGAATATCTGATCTTGTTAACCAAAAGGTGTGAAATGACCGCAAAATCCCCAAAATCGATCACCAAAAAAACCAGGAGCTATAGGGCCATGCTTTTTGGCAAAAAACACCCATTTTTTAAGGTTTCACAATAATTCATGTATTTTAAAAAGGTGTGAAAATGACAAAACCAGGCTATAGGACTATATCCATCTTTTTGGCCAACAAAACCATGGGCCACCATTTTCAAGTTTCACAAAATAATGCATGTTTTTTCATAGGTGTGAACGACCCAAAATCGTCAAAACATGGGACTATAGTTTCATGCTTTTCCAAAACCTCCATTTTTCAAGTTTCCACACAAATTAATTATGTTTTTTAAAAAAAAAGGGGTTTTGTGGAATACCCAAATCGACAAAAATGTGTATAGTCAAGCTTTTTGGTCAAAATATACCAACTTTTCAAGTTTCACAATTATTTATCTTTTTCAAAACGTGTGAAAATGACCCAAAGTCGGTTCCAAAAACATGGGCTATTAGTTCATGCCTGTTTGGCAAAAAACACCCATTTTTTTACTTTCATAAAATATTGAGTTTTTTAAATGTTGTGAAAAATGACCCAAAATCGACAAAACCATGGGCTTAGTCCATACTTTTTGGCCAAAAACACCCATTTTTCAAGTTTCAAAAATAAATCATGTTTTTTCAAAAACGTGTTGAAAAGACCCAAATCGGTCAAAACCATGGGCTATATTCGATGCTTTTTGACCAAAAACACCCATTTTTCAAGTTTCACAAATAATTCATGTTTTTTCAAAAGGTGTGAGTATTACCCAAAATCCATCAAAACCATGGGCTATAGTCCATGCTTTTTGGCCAAAAACACCCATTTTTCAAGTTTCATAAGTAATTCATGTTTTTTGAAAAGGTGTGAAAATGACCCAAAATCGGTCAAAACCATGGGCTATAGTCCATGCTTTTTGGCCAAAAACACCCATTTTTCAAGTTTCAAAAATATCTGATCTTTTTTCAAAAGGTGTGAAAATGACCCAAAATCAGTTAAAACCATGGGCTATAGTCCATGCTTTTTGGCCAAAAACACCCATTTTTCAAGTGTGATGAATAACTGATGTTTTTTCAAAAGGTGTGAAAATGACCCAAAATCGGTCAAAACCATGGGCTATAGTCCATGCTTTTTGGCCAAAAACACCCAATTTTCAAGTTTCACAAATATCTGATCTTTTTTCAAAAGGTGTGAAAAGGACCCCAAATCGATCAAAACCATGGGCTATAGTCCATGCTTTTTGGCCTAAAACACCCATTTTTCAAGTTTCATAAATAATTCATGTTTTTTCAAAAGGTGTGAAAATGACCCAAAATCGATCAAAACCATGGGCTATAGTCCATGCTTTTTGGCCAAAAACACCCATTTTTCAAGTTTCACAAATATCTGATCTTTTTTCAAAAGGTGTGAAAATGACCCAAAATCGGTCAAAACCATGGGCTATAGTCCATGGTTTTTGGCCAAAAACACCCACTTTTCAAGTTTCACAAATATCTGATCTTTTTTCAAAAGGTGTGAAAATGACCCAAAATAGATCAAAACCATGGGCTATAGTCCATGCTTTTTGACCAAAAACACCCATTTTTCAAGTTTCACAAATATCTGATCTTGTTTCAAAAGGTGTGAAAATGACCCAAAATTGATAAAAACCATGGGCTATAGTCCATACTTTTTGGCCAAAACACCCATTTTTCAAGTTTCACAAATAACTGATGTTTTTTCAAAAGGTGTGAAAATGACCGAAAATCGGTCAAAACCATGGGCTATAGTCCATGCTTTTTGGCCAAAAACGACCCATTTTTCAAGTTTCACAAATAATTCATGTTTTTTAAAAAGGTGTGAGAATTATCCAAAATCGATCAAAACCATGGGCTATAGTCAATGCTTTTTTGGTCAAAATATCCCACTTTTCAAGTTTCACAATTATCTGATCTTTTTCAAAACGTGTGAAAATGACCCAAAGTCGGTCAAAACCATGGGCTATAGTTCATGCTTTTTGGCCAAAAACACCCATTTTTTTACTTTCATAAATAATTGATGTTTTTTAAAAAGGTGTGAAAATGACCCAAAATCGATCAAAACCATGGGCTATAGTCCATACTTTTTGGCCAAAAACACCCATTTTTCAAGTTTCAAAAATAAATCATGTTTTTTCAAAACGTGTGAAAAAGACCCAAAATCGGTCAAAACCATGGGCTATATTCGATGCTTTTTGACCAAAAACACCCATTTTTCAAGTTTCACAAATAATTCATGTTTTTTCAAAAGGTGTGAGTATTACCCAAAATCCATCAAAACCATGGGCTATAGTCCATGCTTTCTGGCCAAAAACACCCATTTTTCAAGTTTCATAAGTAATTCATGTTTTTTGAAAAGGTGTGAAAATGACCCAAAATCGGTCAAAACCATGGGCTATAGTCCATGCTTTTTGGCCAAAAACACCCATTTTTCAAGTTTCAAAAATATCTGATCTTTTTTCAAAAGGTGTGAAAATGACCCAAAATCAGTTAAAACCATGGGCTATAGTCCATGCTTTTTGGCCAAAAACACCCATTTTTCAAGTGTGATGAATAACTGATGTTTTTTCAAAAGGTGTGAAAATGACCGAAAATCGGTCAAAACCATGGGCTATAGTCCATGCTTTTTGGCCAAAAACACCCATTTTTCAAGTTTCACAAATATCTGATCTTTTTTCAAAAGGTGTGAAAAGGACCCAAAATCGATCAAAACCATGGGCTATAGTCCATGCTTTTTGGCCTAAAACACCCATTTTTCAAGTTTCATAAGTAATTCATGTTTTTTCAAAAGGTGTGAAAATGACCCAAAATCGATCAAAACCATGGGCTATAGTCCATGCTTTTTGGCCAAAAACACCCATTTTTCAAGTTTCACAAATATCTGATCTTTTTTCAAAAGGTGTGAAAATGACCCAAAATCGGTCAAAACCATGGGCTATAGTCCATGGTTTTTGGCCAAAAACACCCACTTTTCAAGTTTCACAAATATCTGATCTTTTTTCAGAAGGTGTGAAAATGACCCAAAATAGATCAAAACCATGGGCTATAGTCCATGCTTTTTGACCAAAAACACCCATTTTTCAAGTTTCACAAATATCTGATCTTTTTTCAAAAGGTGTGAAAATGACCCAAAATTGATAAAAACCATGGGCTATAGTCCATACTTTTTGGCCAAAACACCCATTTTTCAAGTTTCACAAATAACTGATGTTTTTTCAAAAGGTGTGAAAATGACCGAAAATCGGTCAAAACCATGGGCTATAGTCCATGCTTTTTGGCCAAAAACACCCATTTTTCAAGTTTCACAAATATCTGATCTTTTTTCAGAAGGTGTGAAAATGACCAAAAATCGATCAAAACCATGGGCTATAGTCCATGCTTTTTGGCCTAAAACACCCATTTTTCAAGTTTCACAAATATCTGATCTTTTTTCAAAACGTGTGAAAATGACCAAAAATCGATCAAAACCATGGGCTATAGTCCATGCTTTTTGAGTAAAAACACCCATTTTTCAAGTTTCACAAATAATTCATGTTTTTCAAAAGGTGTGAAAATGACCCAAAATCGATCAAAACCATGGGCTATAGTCCATGCTTTTTGGCCAAAAACACAAATTTTTCAAGTTTCACAAATATCTGATCTTTTTTCAAAACGTGTGAAAATGACCCAAAATCGGTCAAAACCATGGGCTATAGTCCATGGTTTTTGGCCAAAAACACCCATTTTTCAAGTTTCACAAATAATTCATGTTTTTTCAAAAGGTGTGAAAATGACCCAAAATCGATCAAAACCATGGGCTATAGTCCATGCTTTTTGACCAAAAACATCCATTTTTCAAGTTTCACAAATATCTGATCTTTTTTAAAAAGGTGTGAAAATGACCCAAAATCGATCAAAACCATGGGCTATAGTCAATGCTTTTTGGCCAAAAACACCCATTTTTCAAGTTTCATAAGTAATTCATGTTTTTTGAAAAGGTGTGAAAATGACCCAAAATCGGTCAAAACCATGGGCTATAGTCCATGCTTTTTGGCCAAAAACACCCATTTTTAAAGTTTCACAAATATCTGATCTTTTTTCAAAAGGTGTGAAAATGACCCAAAATCGATCAAAACCATGGGCTATAGTCCATACTTTTTGACCAAAAACACCCATTTTTTAAGTTTCACAAATAATTCATGTTATTTAAAAAGGTGTGAAAATGACCCAAAATCGATCAAAACCATGGGCTATACTCCATGCTTTTTTGGCCAAAAACACCTACTTTTCAAGTTTGATGAATAAATCATGTTTTTTCAAAAGGTGTGAAAATGACACGAAATTGTCAAAACCATGTGCTATAGCCCATACTTTTGGGCCAAGAAAACCCATTTTTCAAGTTTCATAACTAATTAATTTTTTTTCAAAAGGTGTGAAAATGACCCAAAATCAGTTAAAACCATGGGCTATAGTCCATGCTTTTTGGCCAAAAACACCCATTTTTCAAGTTTCACAAATAACTGATGTTTTTTCAAAAGGTGTGAAAATGACCGAAAATCGGTCAAAACCATGGGCTATAGTCCATGCTTTTTGACCAAAAACATCCATTTTTCAAGTTTCACAAATATCTGATCTTTTTTAAAAAGGTGTGAAAATGACCCAAAATCGATCAAAACCATGGGCTATAGTCAATGCTTTTTGGCCAAAAACACCCATTTTTCAAGTTTCATAAGTAATTCATGTTTTTTGAAAAGGTGTGAAAATGACCCAAAATCGGTCAAAACCATGGGCTATAGTCCATGCTTTTTGGCCAAAAACACCCATTTTTAAAGTTTCACAAATATCTGATCTTTTTTCAAAAGGTGTGAAAATGACCCAAAATCGATCAAAACCATGGGCTATAGTCCATACTTTTTGACCAAAAACACCCATTTTTTAAGTTTCACAAATAATTCATGTTATTTAAAAAGGTGTGAAAATGACCCAAAATCGATCAAAACCATGGGCTATACTCCATGCTTTTTTGGCCAAAAACACCTACTTTTCAAGTTTGATGAATAAATCATGTTTTTTCAAAAGGTGTGAAAATGACACGAAATTGTCAAAACCATGTGCTATAGCCCATACTTTTGGGCCAAGAAAACCCATTTTTCAAGTTTCATAACTATTTAATTTTTTTTCAAAAGGTGTGAAAATGACCCAAAATCAGTTAAAACCATGGGCTATAGTCCATGCTTTTTGGCCAAAAACACCCATTTTTCAAGTTTCACAAATAACTGATGTTTTTTCAAAAGGTGTGAAAATGACCGAAAATCGGTCAAAACCATGGGCTATAGTCCATGCTTTTTGGCCAAAAACACCCATTTTTCAAGTTTCACAAATATCTGATCTTTTTTCAAAAGGTGTGAAAATGACCCAAAATCGATCAAAACCATGGGCTATAGTCCATGCTTTTTGGCCTAAAACACCCATTTTTCAAGTTTCATAAGTAATTCATGTTTTTTCAAAAGGTGTGAAAATGACCCAAAATCGATCAAAACCATGGGCTATAGTCCATGCTTTTTGGCCAAAAACACCCATTTTTCAAGTTTCACAAATATCTGATCTTTTTTCAAAAGGTGTGAAAATGACCCAAAATCGGTCAAAACCATGGGCTATAGTCCATGGTTTTTGGCCAAAAACACCCACTTTTCAAGTTTCACAAATATCTGATCTTTTTTCAAAAGGTGTGAAAATGACCCAAAATAGATCAAAACCATGGGCTATAGTCCATGCTTTTTAACCAAAAACACCCATTTTTCAAGTTTCACAAATATCTGATCTTTTTTCAAAAGGTGTGAAAATGACCCAAAATTGATAAAAACCATGGGCTATAGTCCATACTTTTTGGCCAAAACACCCATTTTTCAAGTTTCACAAATAACTGATGTTTTTTCAAAAGGTGTGAAAATGACCGAAAATCGGTCAAAACCATGGGCTATAGTCCATGCTTTTTGGCCAAAAACACCCATTTTTCAAGTTTCACAAATATCTGATCTTTTTTCAAAAGGTGTGAAAATGACCAAAAATCGATCAAAACCATGGGCTATAGTCCATGCTTTTTGGCCTAAAACACCCATTTTTCAAGTTTCACAAATATCTGATCTTTTTTCAAAACGTGTGAAAATGACCCAAAATCGATCAAAACCATGGGCTATAGTCCATGCTTTTTGAGTAAAAACACCCATTTTTCAAGTTTCACAAATAATTCATGTTTTTCAAAAGGTGTGAAAATGACCCAAAATCGATCAAAACCATGGGCTATAGTCCATGCTTTTTGGCCAAAAACACAAATTTTTCAAGTTTCACAAATATCTGATCTTTTTTCAAAACGTGTGAAAATGACCCAAAATCGGTCAAAACCATGGGCTATAGTCCATGGTTTTTGGCCAAAAACACCCATTTTTCAAGTTTCACAAATATCTGATCTTTTTTCAAAAGGTGTGAAAATGACCCAAAATCGATCAAAACCATGGGCTATAGTCCATGCTTTTTGACCAAAAACATCCATTTTTCAAGTTTCACAAATATCTGATCTTTTTTAAAAAGGTGTGAAAATGACCCAAAATCGATCAAAACCATGGGCTATAGTCCATGCTTTTTGGCCAAAAACACCCATTTTTCAAGTTTCATAAGTAATTCATGTTTTTTGAAAAGGTGTGAAAATGACCCAAAATCGGTCAAAACCATGGGCTATAGTCCATGCTTTTTGGCCAAAAACACCCATTTTTGAAGTTTCACAAATATCTGATCTTTTTTCAAAAGGTGTGAAAATGACCCAAAATCGATCAAAACCATGGGCTATATTCCATACTTTTTGACCAAAAACACCCATTTTTTAAGTTTCACAAATAATTCATGTTATTTAAAAAGGTGTGAAAATGACCCAAAATCGATCAAAACCATGGGCTATACTCCATACTTTTTTGGCCAAAAACACCTACTTTTCAAGTGTGATGAATAAATCATGTTTTATCAAAAGGTGTAAAAATGACACGAAATTTTCAAAACCATGTGCTATAGCCCATGCTTTTAGGCCAAGAAAACCCATTTTTCAAGTTTCATAACTATTTCATGTTTTTTCAAAAGGTGTGAAAATGACCCAAAATCAGTTAAAACCATGGGCTATAGTCCATGCTTGTTGGCCAAAACACCCATTTTTCAAGTTTAACAAATAACTGATGTTTTTTCAAAACGTGTGAAAATGACCCAAAATCGGTCAAAACCATGGGCTATAGTCCATGCTTTTTGGCCAAAAACACCCACTTTTCAAGTTTCACAAATATCTGATCTTTTTTCAGAAGGTGTGAAAATGACCCAAAATAGATCAAAACCATGGGCTATAGTCCATGCTTTTTGACCAAAAACACCCATTTTTCAAGTTTCACAAATATCTGATCTTTTTTCAAAAGGTGTGAAAATGACCGAAAATCGGTCAAAACCATGGGCTATAGTCCATGCTTTTTGGCCAAAAACACCCATTTTTCAAGTTTCACAAATATCTGATCTTTTTTCAAAAGTTGTGAAAATGACACAAAATCGATCAAAACCATGGGCTATAGTCCATGCTTTTTGGCCAAAAACACCCATTTTTCAAGTTTCATGACTAATTCATGTTTTTTCAAAAGGTGTGAAAATGACCCAAAATCGGTCAAAACCAGGGGCTATAGTCCATGCTTTTTTGGCCAAAAACACTCACTTTTCAAGTGTGTTGAATAAATGATGTTTTTTCAAAAGGTGTGAAAATGACCCAAAATCGATCAAAACCATGGGCTATAGTCCATGGTTTTTGGCCTAAAACACCCATTTTTCAAGTTTCACAAATATCTGATCTTTTTCAAAAGGTGTGAAAATGACCCAAAATCGATCAAAACCATGGGCTATAGTCCATGCTTTTTGGTCAAAAACAGTCATTTTTCAAGTTTCATAAGTAATTCATGTTTTTTCAAAAGGTGTGAAAATGACCCAAAATCGGTCAAAACCATGGGCTATAGTCCATACTTTTTGAGTAAAAACACACATTTTTCAAGTTTCATAAGTAATTCATGTTTTTTCAAAAGTTGTGAAAATGACGCAAAATCGATCAAAACTCTGGCTATAGTCCATACTTTTTGGCCAAAAACACCCATTTTTCAAGTTTCATAAATAATTCTTGTTTTTTCAAAAGTTGTAAAATTGACCCAAAATCGATCAAAACCATGGGCTATAGTCCATGCGTTTTTGCCAAAAACACCCATTTTTCAAGTTTAACAAATATTTCATCTTGTATCAAAAGGTGTGAAAATGACTCAAAATCGATCAAAACTGTGAGCTATAGTCCATGCTTTTTGTCCAAAAACACCCATTTTTCAAGTGTTATTAATAATTCATGTTTTTGCAAAAGGTGTGAAAATGACCAAAAATCGAGAAAAACTTGAAAAATGGGTGTTTTGGCCAAAAAGCATGGACTATAGCCCATGGTTTTGATCGATTTTTGGTCATTTTCACACCTTTTGAAAAAAGATCAGATATTTGTGAAACTTGAAAAATGGGTGTTTTGGCCAAAAAGCATGGACTATAGTCCATGGTTTTGATCGATTTTGGGTCATTTTCACACCTTTTGAAAAAAGATCAGATATTTTTGAAACTTGAAAAATGGGTGTTTTGGCCAAAAAGCATGGACTATAGCCCATGGTTTTGACCGATTTTGGGTCATTTTCACACCTTTTGAAAAAAGATCAGATATTTGTGAAACTAGAAAAATGGGTGTTTTTGGCCTAAAAGCATGGACTATAGCCCATGGTTTTGATCGATTTTGGGTCATTTTCACACCTTTTGAAAAACCATGAATTAGTTATAAAACTTGAAAAATGGGTGTTTTTGAAGAAAAAGCATGGACTATAGCTCATGGTTTTGATCGATTTTGGGTCATTTTCACACGTTTTGACAAAAGACGAAATATTTGTGAAACTTGAAAAATGGGTGTTTTTGAACAAAAAGGATGGACTATAGTCCATGGTTTTGATCGTTTTTGGGTCATTTTCACACCTTTTGAAAAAAGATCAGATATTTGTGAAACTTGAAAAATGGGTGTTTTGGCCAAAAAGCATGGACTATAGTCCATGGTTTTGATCGAGTTTGGGTCATTTTCACACCTCTTGAAAAAAGATCAGATATTTGTGAAACTTGAAAAATGGGTGTTTTGGCCAAAAAGCATGGACTATAGCCCATGGTTTTGATCGATTTTGGGTCATTTTCACACCTTTTGAAAAAAGATCAGATATTTGTGAAACTTGAAAAATGGGTGTTTTTGGCCAAAAAGCATGGACTATAGCCCATGGTTTTTATCGATTTTGGGTCATTTTCACACCTTTTGAAAAACCATGAATTACCTATAAAACTTGAAAAGTGAGTGTTTTTGAACAAAAAGCATGGACTATAGCTCATGGTTTTGATCGATTTTGGGTCATTTTTACACGTTTTGAGAAGACGAAATATTTGTGAAACTTGAAAAATGGGTGTTTTTGAACAAAAAGCATGGACTATATTCGATTTTTGGTAGTTGTCACATCTGTGAAGTAGTATTATTTCTGTAGATTTTGGACCCAAAAGGATGCAGTATAGCCAATAGAGGATTGTAATGCGAATATTTTTCCAAAGAGTATTGAAATGGGATAAATATTAAACCCAAAATGATAGGACATTAAAAAAGGGATGATGAAAGAAAAAATGGAGTGGTTTATAAATCCGTGAAATACACACATCAGTAGATACTAATCATATCGTTCTGATGGCCTCCGTTTCACGGGTTAGTGAAAATCACTCTAAAAATAGACTTGAATACTTAAACGAGTGTTAAAACTTTATTTCCTTTACTCAAAGAAGCAAACTATAAAATAACAAGACCAGATGTGGTCCGAAGTGTTTACATCCCTTAGATCATTATTACACGTATTACTAATGATTGATTAATTTCTAATGAATTACATTCTACTGTTTTAAGGTAACTGGCGTTTCGACTTTTTAAAACTTACTTAAATATTTTACTCTATTTAAAAATTGCTAAGATCTTATTGACTAAAAACCAAATAAAAGTTGTATCACAAAATAAAAACCTTGAAAAACACGAGATGACGTTCCCTAGCAACACGGTTCCTTTAGCAACCTAGCCTTGGAGTTTTGGTTTCTAGGTAACAGTAATAGCTGTGTTGCTTAGCAACGCTTCACTATTCATTTTCATGCTTCAAACTTAAACTTTTAAAAAGAGGAATGATTAAAGATTTTTCTTATGATAAAAAAATTCAAAACACTTGACTAAAAGTATTCTACTTTACGGACTAGTAGAGTGCAAACAATATATCCGTGAAATATTAGCAATACTAACTTACACTATTTTATGTTAATTCTATTGTTTTCTTTTGTCTAACTAGCACTATTTTGAACAATTCAGTAATTAGTGTTTCACGGATATGTTGTTTTTATTCTATTTAACTACAATTCAGAACATTTTTATATTAAAAGTTGAAACTCAAGACACATATTCGCTAAAACGTCACTCTCTGTCCTAGGTTATTCTCTTGTCAATCATTAACTGGGCGTGGCTTTTGGATGACTGACAGATGTGCTTAAAAATTGTCTTTTTAATGTTGGATTTGGACATTTCGCTCCAATGCGGAGCTGATCAAGTAAACCATCGCGGTACTCGTCCTTTTCACTACGATAATACATTTTTGCACAATTTTGGTGAACCAGTTTTATCTTGTGATATTAATTCAACTCCTTTCGCTAAGGATTTTATGTTTAAAAATATACTAACATATTGTGTACATCCCTCTATTTGCACTTTGCTTGGACTATGCGATACGATACATTTTGAAGAACTTGAAGATTGGAATAAACCTGCAATTGAAAATGATAGCATCAGTAATCGCAGTGGCGTGAGGGATTTCGGGGTTAAAATTCACAAGTATCCCTTCCCTCCCTCCCCCCCCCGAAAGAAGAGTGACCAAAAGGTAGTACACCAAACACACAAACGTTAAGTGATGACTTACCTGACTATGCAATGCTTTCATCACCACGTGTGATGACCACTTCTGTCACTTTGACGTTTGGATCTGCCTCTTTAGCTTGTCTAATGGCCTCTGCTATTGCCTGCAAAAGCCAATCAAATGCTTTCAATTAAAATTATCAAGCATGGGCGGGATTTAGGGGGCCACGCCCCCTCATATTAATAAGTAGTTAGTAATAATCGTTTTAGTGTAATTTTAGACATGAATATCAGAGAAAAGACGAACTTCAGGATAACAAACGCTTTTGTATTACTTTGGAAAGCTTTGGAAATCAAACTTTGGAAATCTAATAATCATCGCTCAAGCTGTGATTATCGTCTCATAATCACTGGTCGCTCGACCAATCACATTGTGCGAAACTCTATATTCAAGTCTAAAACTAAAACTAATTATAGTCACTCACACTGTCAGTGTCTGGATCTCCTGTAGCAATGACGTTACCATCTTCATCAACCAGACTAGTTTTCTCCATCAGTGTTTTCTCTACACGTTGTTGTCGAGTTGTTGTAGTGTGAGTCTGTAGAATGTAGGACAATACTCGTCAAAAGGGTTCTTAATTACACCTCTTTACCTTGGGCGACAAGTTTTCGCTGTTCAGAGCATGGTATGTATCCCTTCTCAGACTTCCCATGCGAATAAGATGAAAAAAAACCCGAAGTGGCCGTCATTTTGGTAGCCTCCTTTGCAGCCGTTAGGGTCGTCACGCAACGTTTGTGGGAAGGGAAACGTTGCGTGACGACCCTAAGAACGGCTGCAAAGGAGGCTACCATTTTGGTTGACATGACAAAAAACACCAAGACAGAATCTTTAGTGAAAGTCAACCAACAATGCGGCTATGTAGTCACATTCACCCCAAGAATAAGAAGAAAAAACATACCGTTGTGACGACTTCAGTATCAAAACTTGCGCCTTGTTGGGCCATGATCTCCTTGAGCTCCTCAGCAGTAAGGGGGCCTCCATCACCTTCAATAGTGATAGTCTTGGTGATAATTTCTGTTGGCATAGTGGTATGTCTTATCACCTGCGACTGGACGGGAGGAGTCTGGCCATTACCATCGATGGTTATTGTACGAGTGACGACAACACCGCCTTCTTGATCTACACGAGAGAGTAAGAGGAAAAGCGCTCACATTAAGTGTTGATGGGGTGTCTGAACCAACAGTGGAACAACCAGTGCAACTGGCTATAATTTGAGGTTCCCGGATCTTTGGCCTTTAGGAGAATCGAATTTTTACTGGTCTGAGTGAGAAGCCAAAAATCCGGAAATCTAGGACTGCATTGGCTGCGTTACTGTATGAAAATGGCCTATTACACAAAAAGCAGATATTATGGATGCATGCAAATGAGACAACAAGCAATGCATCGACCCAATAGCCTTTTTTGTATATGATTCTTAAACGAAAGAAATTCTCGTACGGGCTCAACTGTAATAACAGCTCTTTTCATACTGAGTCACGCGGTCAATAGACCTCTTCGGCTTGGGGTAATGTTTTCCCATTTCAGACCACATGTCATTCCCTTGTGAATAAGATTCTTTGTTTGAGCTTTATACATATTCATGTGTCTTCTCAAGTGCAACGGTTCATTCTAGGGAATGACATGTGGTCTGAAATGGGAGAACATTATGTCAGAGCCGAATAGGTCTATTGAAGTCCTTTTTAGGTAAGCATTAGGAGATGATAGCGCATGATTTGTAGGCACACATATAAGGTGTAGTAAAGATAACGTGACCTTACCTGGTGTGACAGTTCCAACAGGCTGTGCAGACCGATCACACAACACCCTCTTGGTTGTCACGCTAGGTATGTCACTAACTACGACCCTGGAAGAGTCGCTAATACCTGGTGCGCTTGATGGAGCTTCTTGTACGTTTTTCGTCTCCGTGACATTGACATTCTCATACACAGGCTGCTTGACGGGACCTCCTACACTATTGACAGTGTAGGACTGGGTCTTGACCTCTGGTGGGACTCGCTTCTGGTAAACAGGTGGTTCCCTGGAAGGTGTAATAGTAACTTTCTGGGTCTTGATCGCTGAAGGAGTATCGTCCAGATCTTTACCGTACGAGTGTCGTTTGATGTTTTCAGCCACCTGATCACTCTCACGTTGTTTTTGAGAGAATCTAGTTGGCTCCGCTTGGGGTTCTGGGGTTGCTTCCACATTTGAACCAGCTGGTGAGTAGCATCTAATGAGTTCCTCCTTGGTGATGAGCTGAACACCTTTGCGCTTTCCTCTGTCGAGACTATCACCAGCGCTTTTCCTTCGTTCCTCATCATCATCATCGTCGCCTATGCTTTGAATTGGTTTTCCGCGTGGTGGGAGGGTTGAGTGACCATGTGAGTAAGGTTTTGGTGCGGTTGCTGGTGCTGGCTTGTGCTGAAATCATAACAGGATCATTTGAAATCAAAATTGCTAAACGTACATGCATTGCCTTACAGCACGTACTCATAACATTGAAATGGTTTTCCATTATCTTCTAGTAATTTATCAAATCCCAATGCGCAATTACAGTTACTGTAAGATAGATTTTAATTAAGTGACTCTCAAGTAGCAACTAAACTGTATGCATTAGAAGGCTTCAATCAATCACCAGTGCCATTGGGCATTTTTATTTTCAATTTTAGCCAAAGGAATGTGGAAAATCGCTCTCAAACTGTTGCCAGCAATTTCACTGTTTCCAATAATCTACCAATAATATTCAGCTATTTTAAAAAAGGTTGGTGTAGGTTTTGATGCAAGCTGCATATCAAGCTTGAAATGCACTATGGGTGATGTGAATCCAATCAACAAAAGATCACATCTATAGGGAATATTCCAATACTTTCTCTGCCTTTTTCCCAAGCATATTTTCTTCTGTTCTGACATTGTTTATATAGAGGATATGGTTTTGATGCAATCTGCATATCAAGCTTGAAATGCACTATGGGTGATGTGAATCCAATCAACAAAAGATCACATCTATAGGGAATATTCCAATACTTTCTCTGCCTTTTTCCCAAGCATATTTTCTTCTGTTCTGACATTGTTTATATAGAGGATATGGTATGCAACATGCAACATGCAACATATCACATGCAACATACAACATGCAGCATGCCACAAGCAACATGCAACATACAACACGCAACACACAACATGCAGCATTCAACATACAACATGCAGCATGCCACAAGCAACACGCAACATACAACATGCAACACGCAACATACAACACGCAACATAGGACATACAATGTGCAACAATACTTTCACCACACTCTTAGTCCACTTACTGCTGGGTCGGAAAGGGGTCTGTCGTCCTTCACTCGAGCCACATGTCCCTTGTAGGAGTCTGTCTCTGCTGTCTTTGTCTTCGCTCGCTTGATTGTGTCACCAGAAGCAACAGGTGTTGCAAAACTGAACTCCAACACGTCAGCTGCACTACCTTTAGCAGGGGTGACGTTGCTCGTCTTGTAGATAATACTGATCAAATAAATGTAATTAACTATTAATTAACTGTTAATATTTTTCAATAGTGGTGGCTAAGAGTGTGCTGGCAAAATTGAGGTAATGTGTTATTGGTAATACAGAAGATCTATAGTATTGTCATTTTCTTCTTTCTATCCCCTACTTTCTTGGATCCGAGTAGTACCCATGCTTAAAACGAAGTAGCCAGGGACTGATAAATGGGTAGACAGGGAAATGCGGCACCATCAACACACTGCTGAAACACAACCTATAGGAATTTTCTAAGTTTCATAAATGGGAATCATGCATTCTGGTTTAGCTTGGGTGCAAACACTACCATACACGGCATGATGAACAAATGTTTGTACCCAAGCTAGACCATAATGCACCATGTTTTCTATGTCAGAAGAGGTTTATGAAGATGAATAGGACGTTTGCATGATGGCGTCATTTGACTCCCACTACCAAGATGCTTCACGAATTTTCTCATTTATTTATATATGTATTCCTTCATGAGAATATTAAGACAGTTGGTACTAATTAACTGAACAAAAGAAAGTTTGCAAGTGAGTCTGATAGTAGAGGTCAATGACGCCATCGTGAAAGCGTCCTATTCACTGGGTTTCTAGCAGCTAAAAAAAGTCTTTGAATCTCATCATCTGCACCAAATTCGGATCTATAAAAAATTTGTGATTAAGCAGATAAAAATTCCACACGAGACAGTAAAACAAAGCAATATATCATTAACGTGATAACTTACGTCTCAGACGGTGGCTGCCTGGCAGCATAACCAGCTTTTTCAGCATCTCTGTTGAACAGAAAATATTTGACATTCTTAGTTACATCATGATCTAACATTTGGTTTTCACCAACTTGACCAAGCAAACTTACTTAAAATGTTAACAACAGTTTTTAAGCTTAGTCATGTTTTTCCTTTTCAGACCACGTTTCATTCCCTAGAGGATCATTTCTTTGTTTAACCGTTGCTCATGAGAAAACACATGAATAATACACTACAATTCAAGCAATTAATCTTAATGCTCAATTGAATGACATGTGGTCTAAAATGGGACAACATAACACAAAAGGTTAAGAGATCTAAAAGAAAACATCAAGAAAAAATCAAATACTTACCGGATCCTCTCCAACTCTTGTCTCTTTCGTTCTCGTTCTCTTTCACGTTCTTGCTCTCTTTCACATTCTTGCTCTCTTTCCTTCTCTTTTTCTCTTCTTCGTTCCTCTTCCTCTCGCTGTTTTCTCAGCCTTTCTTCTTCCTCCTCTCTCCTCTTCTTCTCCCTCTCTTCCTCCGAATTCAGTCTTGTAACTCTCACATGTGAGCTAGGCCTTTCACCAACACCATAAGCCACTTGTGCACTGTCTACTACAGAGACGCCTTCAGCTTTGACAGCTCCTTCCTCGACAGGAGCACCGTCCTTTCCTTCCTGGCCAGGGTAGTAAACAGTGGTTGTCGTGGTGGTGGTGGTGATTTCCTGGAGACGCTCAGCCATTCTCCTTTTGTATTGCTGTCGTTCTTCCACTGTCATGGTCGCCATGAGTTCTTCTTCAGACAAGGGAGCCTGCAAAGAGACAAACAATCTCTTATAGGCCCCTTGCAGCATGTCGGAATGAAGATCAATTTGGAGGACATAACAGTAAGTTTCCAATTCTCTTGGAGATTGAAATCCTTTTTTTGTCCCCCAACTTGATCTGTTTTCTTTTTTTTTGTCACATGCAAGGGGTCGATTCATGCATCTTAATCCAGATAATTGTTTCTGATTCATCTCGACATGTAGCAGTGCATCAAGTGAAATAAGAGTAACACCAAAGTAATGAAAAATCTATACTAAGTTGCCCTGTAACATTGAGAAACAACTCTTCACAAAAGAAAGGCAGAGAGAGAGAGAGAGAAAATAACAGGAGGAATTCAGAAGTCAAAAAATAATGCAGATGCTGGAGCGACAGCAAGAATAGAGGAAGGAAGAAAGGTAAAATGTAGGTAAAAAGTAGAACACGAAGAGAACGAGAAAGAAAGGAAATGGGTAATTTGTAAGAGCGCTTGAATCCATTTCTCTTCATGTTGCGCATGAATTCGTAACATTCACCCATTTGAAATTTGGTGGAGGACAGAAAAACTGATCTGTTTCCATAATAATACATATTATACTCTTTGTAATTTCTGACAAACATTATGAAAACACTTGAACTGAGGTCCAGTAAAACTTAA
Source organism: Actinia tenebrosa (assembly GCF_029948245.1). Taxonomy (NCBI): domain Eukaryota; kingdom Metazoa; phylum Cnidaria; class Anthozoa; order Actiniaria; family Actiniidae; genus Actinia; species Actinia tenebrosa. Next base: position 20,226,717 of record NW_028292578.1, read on the forward strand.
TTTGTTATGACTACGATACTTTGTGTGTAGTTAAAAAGAGTGTGAGGATTGTTGGTCAGACCAAGTCAAAACCATTATAGGCAAGACTTACCACTCTTTCTCCAGTCTTAGATTTCTTGTCTCTAGGACCTTCGTTGCGCTTCTCCTTTTCATTGAGCTGACGTTTCTTGGACTCCTCATCAGGTACAACAATGATTGTAGTAGTAGCAGGTTCATATCGGTCTGACCAGTTTCTGCTTGATACTCGCATAAACTGGGGTGGGTCTTGGTTGACTGAGAAACCTTCTTTGCGAAGCTGGTACAAGGTTTTGTCGCTGTAGCGGAACTTGGAGCCCTTCTTGAGAAGAGTGTCAGTCTTGCTTGGTGGAGGGTCAGGGTATGACAACCTGGAAGAAAGATATCACACATTTGAAACCTGGTTTAAAACGTAAAGGAAGGGTGAAGCACACCACTCTCAAGCTCGAACTATGTGAGCAGAGTTTTTTATTGCTTTTCTATACTGTGCTTTGAGGGCTTTTCTACGAGCTCTTCAGTTTTTCTCCCTCTGCTGAAATACTAAAATTCAATTCTGGCATTGAAATCTTAAATAAGAGCCTTTGGCTCGGGAGAACTAAGCAATCACTTCCTGTAAATGATGTAAAATATATACAGCTATTTCAAAAAAGGTTGAATACTGAATATTGCATACTGAATAGTGCATTCCAAGACCAAAGGGTATTGTGGGTCTCGTTAATTTGAAATAAAATGTAAATATACAGCAATTAACTCTCTACATGTAGTTAAGATGGAATACACTAAAAATAGAATAAATAATTATTATTAATCCTACTTTAGACAATATCACTATGACCCACAATGCCCACTACTGAGCTGGCATTGAAAGCTGGCATTGAAAGCCATGGTGGTCATGTTGGTGGTACTGAATAAGAAGGCTAATGGCACCAACATGGCAGCAATGGCATCACAATCCATATACTAACCTGAAGAAGGTGTGATGTTCAACACAGGACTTGTATAACCGTTTGGCAGCCTTTTCTGATGGCATCTTGAAGGTCATCTTTGTTGTCAGGGTGTCAAGCTACACAAAATCCAATATATGATTAGATTAATGAGGGGTAATAGGATAAGTTAGACATTCATGTGCAGGGAAAAGAGGAGAAAGAGAGGGACTTCCCTTAACTTAGGTTGGCAGTGGAGGGGTGGGTACTCTTTAGTATGATAATTACCTCTCCTGGTCTGCTCTCAATATTGAAATCCTTTCCCTTGTAAGACAGGAAATTCACTTTTTGCCTGTAATAATGAATACATGTCAGTCAAGTATGAGAAAATATTTAATGCTTAGAGAGCAGTAACCCTCAAAAACCACAGGAGAATGGACCTTTCTTATGTGACAGCTATGTTGATTGAGCAATAGATTCTACTACACACAGGGCCTCACATTCAAGTGCTTGAAAATTGAACAATAGATTCTACTACACACATGGCCTCACATTCAAGTACTTGAAAATTGAACAATAGATTCCACTACACACATGGCCTCACATTCAAGTGCTTGAAAATTGAACAATAGATTCCACTACACACATGGCCTCACATTCAAGTACTTGAAAATTGAACAATAGATTCCACTACACACATGGCCTCACATTCAAGTACTTGAAAATTGAACAATAGATTCCACTACACACAGGGCCTCACATTCAAGTGCTTGAAAATTGAACACTAGATTCCACTACACATGTGGCCTCACATTCAAGTGCTTGAAAATTGAACAATAGATTCCACTACACACATGGCCTCACATTCAAGTACTTGAAAATTGAACAATAGATTCCACTACACACTTGGCCTCACATTCAAGTACTTGAAAATTGAACAATAGATTCCACTACACACAGGGCCTCACATTCAAGTACTTGAAAATTGAACAATAGATTCCACTACACACATGGCCTCACATTCAAGTACTTGAAAATTGAACAATAGATTCCACTACACACGTGGCCTCACATTCAAGTACTTGAAAATTGAACAATAGATTCCACTACACACGTGGCCTCACATTCAAGTACTTGAAAATTGAACAATAGATTCCACTACACACAAGGCCTCACATTCAAGTACTTGAAAATTGAACAATAGATTCCACTACACACATGGCCTCACATTCAAGTACTTGAAAATTGAACAATAGATTCCACTACACACTTGGCCTCACATTCAAGTACTTGAAAATTGAACAACAGATTCCACTACACACAGGGCCTCACATTCAAGTACTTGAAAATTGAACAATAGATTCCACTACACACAGGGCCTCACATTCAAGTACTTGAAAATTGAACAATAGATTACACTACACACAGGGCCTCACATTCAAGTACTTGAAAATTGAACAATAGATTCCACTACACACATGGCCTCACATTCAAGTACATGAAAATTGAACAATAGATTCCACTACGCACAGGGCCTCACATTCAAGTACTTGAAAATTGAACAATAGATTCCACTACACACGTGGCCTCACATTCAAGTACTTGAAAATTGAACAATAGATTCCAATACACACAAGGCCTCACATTGAAGTGCTTGAAAATAAACAAAGGTTTTTATTCTCATGAGAATAAACATGGTTGCCTTGTGATTAAGATCCATTATGTTTAGTCAATGTAAGGTGCAAACTGTTGCTTCTCTTTTGCTCTACAGATCCCAGCAAGTTTATTTCACAGTACAGAGACATGGGCAAGCATTTTATATTCCTTAATTATATGATGGCTGTGGCAATGGTTTCAAGGTTGGATTTGATAAAATCTGGCTGCCCTATCACATGTCAGTGTTCATAATACTGCTTGGGCTGCCTGTTGTAAGATGACAGATCAATAAAATCCCCTTTGAGCTTGGGAATCGAATTATTTCTCATGTAAAAGGATTGTATTGCTCCTGTCATCTAACATGGCTGCCGTTACGTAATGGTACAAAACCTCTATTGGTCAAGCTGACTGGACCTAGAGGTTTTAGGCTGGACAAGCACCAGTTTTGGCCAGGCATTGCCCATTGACCACCATTATTTTTTTCTCTAGTTTCCTGTTAATTCAATACAAATGGATTCAAGAACCCAATGACTCACTTACCAAGCAAATCTATTTTGTCTGAGATCATCTTTGAAGACAAGAACACCAGCATAAGATACACCTACTAGGACTTCATCGTTATTGCCATCCTACCATATGGAGACAAAAATATCTGTTAGAGCCACTGAAAAGGGAAGGAATAGGGTGATTAGAAAACGTTGGGATTGTTTGCTTTCAAACATCAACTTACAACTAATTCTTACTTAATCTATCGGCTGCCAATAGAGGCTTTGCACCAACATGTGATGGCAGCCTTGACAGGAGGCAGGGACAATTGAATCTGGTCTAATCTAATTTACATGAGAAAGAACTTGGTTTCCCAGGGGAATAAAAATTCTGTGGTGTTGTCTCCTATCATAGCTGCCATCAAGTGATGGTGCAAAGCTTCTATTCAACAAATAAAACAGCTATTTCCATGCTCCATTCAGTAATAAAGCACCCAGGAAGTGGCATAAGCACGAAAGAAGTTTAAAGAGAAGCACAAGCACACTTCTAGACCATTGAATCCACCACTGTGAGTTAATAATGAACTTACAGTTGCTGGATGAGCATCAACGCCAAACATGGTCAGTTTTCTTGCTGCTTCCAGATACTGGGTATCACATTGTTCTGGAGTCATACCCCTGGGGGAAAAACAGAAAAATTAATCATGGTAATTGAACAAGTGGAATTTGAGTGCAGTGCAACTTGGTCTGAAATCAAATGAATGGTTTATTATAAAATTGCACAACCATGTAACGGGAGTGCAATTTGCAAATCACAAGTTTGATTTCAGACCAAAATTGCATGAAACAAAGTTCTATTTTTCTGCAATTTCATTGAAAATTTCATCAAAAGAGTGCAATTTAAAACTCAAAATGGTGCGATTTGTGATTAAATCGCACTGCTGGGAGCCAATCAGATGGTAGGAATCACCAGTGATTTCAAAATGGATGTAATTAGTAGATAAATCCCAATAAAATCATTGAAAACAGACCCCTTGCAGCATGCTGGAATGCAGCTCCATTTGGAGGACATAACAATAGGTTTCCAATTCTCAAAAGATTGCAATTCTTTTGTTTTTTCCTCTAAATTGAGCACCTTCTACATCACATGCAAGGGATCTTTTCCTGCTTTCTCACATAAAGGAAATAACAAGAAAAAGCAGTTTTTATTGTAGGTGGACTCACTGCAGCTTACCTATTTTCTCTGTGCAACTCCTTGATCTTCTCAACAAGTTCATTAGTCTGTCAAGATAAGAACAAATCAATACTCCAGTCAAACTCCAGTCAAGAAAACCTTTTTTGAAATACGATAGGAACTTGACCTTTTCAGCTGGGGTACCATGTTTTCCCCTTAATTTTCAGACCACATGTCAACATTCCCTTGAGTATAAGATTCTTCGTTGACTAGTTGTATCCATAAACATGTTTTCTCATCCGTAACCATTAAACAAAGAAATGATTCTCTAGGGAATGACATGTGGTCCAGATTGGGAAATTATTACAGTCAAGTTGTAAAGTTATATAGTATATTAACATTGTTTAGATGTGGTTAAATGAAATTTAGGTATTGTTAAAATCAAGACTGCTTGCCAGCGCTTTCATACTCAGGCCCTGTTACATGCTAGGGAATTCTGTAGTAAGTCTTGCCAATTGTGGCGATCCTTTGCTCTTGTTTTACAGAGTACACTTGTTAAATAAAAGCCAATGATTGTCTTGTTATGTCTTGTTATGTATTTCCCTTTTTGTATAATGAATGAGGGCTGTGTGTTAAAGCCCTGGCGTCTTACTGACAGTATTGTCTTCTGCAAGTTGATAACGTACCTGATTAGGACCAAAGATCATTCCTTCTAGATAATTGCCTCTGTGATCCCTAGGATCATAGTCTCCTAACTCAGCTGTTAATAGAATACAAAAACAGACATTAGGATACAAAACAGGAAAAGTCTACAGCTGAAGTGGAAACCATACATTGTCAACACTTTTTATTTATTCATGTTAAACTATTTTACGAAACAACACACTCAATTTACTGTTCACTACGACCATTTTTCTAATCATTTTTTCTAATAATTTTTTCTAATTTTTTCAATCATAATACACGGCCTGTGAACAGGTTTTAAAATTTTTTTTTGCTGATGTTAGCATTTTGCTATAGTTGTGTATTACAGACAGATAATTTTACTGCTTTCACTTGTAAAATTATCCAGCTGTAATACAAAACTAGCAGTGTAATAACCTTTATATAATTAATAAAGGAACAGCACAATCGTCATACTGTATGTTAAATTGAACTAGCTTTAAATATAATTTTGTGCTTGCAGAAAATTCACATACCCTACTGTGGAGAAAATTTGAGAAAAGTTCCCCCCACCCCTCTAGAATTTCCAATTTTCTTCCATAAACTAAGTTATAAAACCTTTTTCTTCTATTTTCATAGGCAATAACACGATTTAAACAAAATCAAATATTTTCTACAAACTGAATCCTAAATTCTGAAACATTCCAGCTTAAAATAGTCGAGCTTGTCAGACAACATAGTAATGGTCTTTGAGGAGAATCAGTAACTAATAAAATATTCAAATTCAAATTTATAATTATTATAACACAAGAACAATAATTCTTTTACTACCGACCTTGCACAATATAGGAACCAAGTAAAGCTTGTGATCCAAAGGAGCATGGCAGTCTAGATAAATAGAATAAAAATATTTAATAAGTGTGATAAAATAAAAAATTAAAAATTAAAAAAAGGTTAAAATCTCAAAATTATAATTTTGATAAAATAAAAAAGGTAAAGAAATCTCAAAATTATGATTTTGAATGATGTATTGAAGTCCAACTATGTGAAGAAACACTTTGCTAAAACTAGGTAAACATACAAATATCAAACATGCAAACTAACATACAAGGAAACACACTGAATTTCCAGTTACCTCTCACAGTTGATATCATCTCTGACTTGAAGACATAGCATGTACCTAAAACGTCAAACAAGAGATTACCAAACTGCTGGTGTCACAAACAATTTACATATTGGAAATTTATTGAACTCTGTTACCTCGTATAGTCGGACTTCAGTTGGGAAGGATACGGCTCATAGAACTTGACAGCAAGAATGAAATTTGGGGGAGAGCCTATAGACAAATCAGAATATATGATAAGCATAAATCTGATGAATCTGAATGTAGTGTGTGTTGAGTGAAAGTGAGTCAAATTGTAAATCACTTGATTCATCGACAAACTATAAAAATAATGAATTGATTTAAGGCCTAAATTGACATCACAGTCCCTACATATTGGATGTATAAACCTTGATATCTCCAAGTTGCCCCACTCAAATAATATAAAATTTTTTGCCATTCAGCTATTCACTTGAAGCACAATCAATACTGAAAATATTAAGTTACGGTCTCTATATAGGCAGTTCATAATGAACGGTCAATAGACAGACAATGATTTCATACTTTCAATATTTACAGAAATAAAACAAAAATATTGTTCATTGATGAATTAGATATTATTAAATGAAATTTAATAGCAGCAACAACACAAGAGGCTCTCAGGAATCACAAAAAAAAAAAATGTTGGAACCTCTGTAAGAAGCTGGCTTCTGATTGAATGATTTGAAAAAATAATGTTAAGAAAAAAGCCTTGAAGTGTTCAAGGCTTGAGTGTCTGCACAGTAATATTTCCATATTTCAGTGATTGTTTATTATTTATTATTATTCATTATTCTATTATTCTTGTTCATGTGCTCAAAATTAGGCTGCATTGTCGAGCTAAATCAAATATAAACTCTTTAATAAATCCTTTAATTAACCCAAATACAAAATTCAAACTTATTTTATTTCATATTTCAGGGCCGTAGCCACTGGTACAGTTGGTCTGGTTTCAACCCGACCAACTTTCGGGGGAAAAAACATAAGAAAAATAATGAAAAAATATAAGAAAAACTGAAAACCCTCGAAATCCGGACCAATCAGAAATTTGTGGTTATGGCCCTGTATTTTGTTTCTCAGTTCATAATTTACAGCATATGTCAAAACAAGACATGGCATATAGTCTAGAGATCACTATGGATAAATTAAACATCAAAACTACTAATACTAGGTCACTTCAGCACAGTAGGACACCAAATGAATGATACGATCTTAACAGACTGTTTCTCACAGACACATAAATCATTAATAATTCATTGTCTATGTCAAACATAAGTCATTATAATATCACTTGATGTCACATTCAAATTTAGATATGACATCTATGAAAATATTCAAGTAGTTAGTACTTTTCAGTGTTTTACATGAAGAAAAACTTCAAAATTTGTACTTCACTTTAAAGGCGAGTGCAATTAAAGAACTTTCAAAACATTACGAGTGTCTATTAATTCCAAATTGTACGAAGAAGATCGTGCGATTTTTTGTTTATAGGTCACTCAACAAAATTTCAGTAAGAAATGCGAAGCGAAGCCGTTCATCTTTGTCTATTTGGCGGCCGATTTTCAGTCCATCGCGCAACTGAAATGCATAAAAAAGATTAGTTCTTACGGCTTTAAAATTTTATGTGTTTTTAAGTACAAAATGATAGAAAATAATTGTTTTGACATTGTTTTGGCCGTGTTGCCATAGCGACTTAATTCGGTACTCCTACGGAGTACAATTAACGCTATAATTGTACTCCTCTCGACCAATCAGAGTCGAGTAATTTTGTTGAGTGTACTATAAATTTACTTAAAACTATCTGTCAAAGAAAATCAGAGAAAAATACTCAGAAAAATATCTGCTCCCAAATTAGATTTAGTTCAAAAATCATAATCTCAATATAAAGAATAATAACAATACAAAGTGATCAGAAGAAACAAAATATAGAAAAAATAAATAACAAAAATACATTGTATAACATATAAGAAAAAGGAAAGTACTGTTGCTAATATTTGCAATTCAAATCTTAATTCGATTTTCAGTTTAATTAGAAATTTAGTAATTAGTTTTCTCAACTTTAAATTAGGCATTAATTAAATCGCACGTGGGTTAAAAATTATTTACAAAAGGATTATGCTAAAGCCAGTGTAGTGTAATAGAGTAGTATACACTTTAAGATCCATCCTGCTGATAAACGTTGTACATTATTTTATATGTATAAACTTTGAGTAGACTATGGTACGAGAAATCTACCCCCTGGTGTGATAGCTATGACATATTTCACTTAGAGACCTGTTTTGTCTGCCCTCCTGCAGTTTGCTTATACAATAATACTTAGCGTAGCCACACAACAAGTTGTTATACTCAATATTCAAAGAGACCACCAAAAGGTAAAGGCATATTCAAAGATGTGTATAGGAGGCCTCGTTGCCTATTAGCTCATGTACAATTTGAGTTCTTGTACTATCTATTTTATCATCACATAATCAGGGGATCATGAGAATAAAACACTCTTTTATTTAATTTATGTAAATGTATTTCCAAAAACATGTTGATAGCTGCACGAATGATATAAGTTGTGGTTTTGTAAACTGAGCCAGGTATTAAACTCTGTTTTTACTCATCTTATTTATGTATTTGTCAAGATATGCTTTTCAGTCAGGTCTATAAACAAAAAATCTTTTTTGTTGTTATTAATTCTTAAAATGATTTGTTTTATTGATGAGTTTTAGTTAACTTTTGTTTGTTCATCTTTCCACGATTTTCATTATTTCGTTAGAAAAGTAAAAATTTCTAAATTAAATAATTAAAAATAAGCCTTTCTTTACTGCAAAATACTTTTAAGCCATTATTCGTTGCCTATTTATTTTTTTGTTTTTGATATAAGAAAAAGAAGTCACTGATTCAACATCTTGTGCAGTCACTAGCCTTTAGGAGGTTTTTTAACAAAGCTTTTGATACAGAATTTGATAGGAATAAAATAGTAGATGCATATGCCATCAAAATGATTTTGCAGAGCCATAGTCTTTTTAATAAACAGAAGTCTCTTCTCAGTTTTTTAAAGCTTTTTGATAAGAACCAAGATAACAAGTTGCCTGAGGTCAGTATACAGGCTTAGGCATATCAGAGTAGGATATGTAACAGACAAAACAAGAAATATGTCAAAAAATATATATATAAGAACAATTACTAAAACTATATTTAATTCATTAAATATTGACACTCTTCTTATTAAAACAATACAACAAACTAGGCAATTAACCAATGTTAATATTAATAATATGAATATTCAGACTTCTAATAATCTAAAAATTAAATATTCTACAAATCATATACATTGAAGTATGATTTGTAATAGTTCTCTATTAAGATATATTTAACAAAATAATGTAGAAAGATATTTGTTTATTCGGAAGATTGAAAATAATAATAATAATGATTGATAATAATAATAATATTTAAAATAATAATAATAATAATTGATAATAATAATAGTAATAATAATAAATAATAAAAGTTTAATAATAAAATTTTAAAATAGACCTATCCAAAATTTGCTTGACTGACCACGAAACAATGTTTTGAAGTCAAGACTGAATTTGATTCTTTGATTCTTTTATTTAACTTTTATTCCAACCTCGACTTGAAACCATTGTTTCCTGGTTAAGCAAATTTAGGAAATGTCAATTATAATATAGTCAAGTAAATCCTCGCGATCTGATTGATTGAAAAGCATGAACCTTTTGCCCATGGGTTGCACGCTCACATCAGCTTTTTTTGCTTTGGTGGAAAAAATTTTTTTTCGTATCTTTTTGCTGACAATTTATCTAGAAACGATAACTGAAAAAACTAGCAAAAGTACTCATCAATCTCCGACATTTAGTATAGATTTGTTATTTAATCAGCCTAGTAATAAAACGTCAAGATTTGCATCACTTTCAAACAGTGAGCTGGACAAGATTGTGTCAGAGTGTCACTTCAAAAAGACAAAGCAAACCACAAATTGGCTGCTTCGCGTCATGCAACTCTTACACTTTTCATTCTGCTTAGAAACCTCCCATGTACATCCATAACTCAATGGACGCACGCTACTTATGATCCATTCCTTAATTAAAAGGCTTTCGATTTAAATGAATTCCTATTATCTTAAACTGTTTCAGGAATTGCATAACATTATGATTCCACTATGAAAACCGCAAAAATTACATTTCATTTAAGATAATCATTCATTATTTTAATTTGAAATGTTATAGCTCAAGTGATAAAGTTCTGATAAATTACCTAATTATTGGACATTTACTGCACTGCACCAGATCAGAGCACTGCACCAGATCAGAATTTAATGTCACCTGAAATGGGCCAGTGCACATAATCTAAAAATATATTGGTTTCTTCAGGTAACAAACACTCTCTAATTGATCTTAATTCATAGCAACTTTAATTAGGTATGTAGTTATGATATTCTAGCTGGTGGGTAATTAAATTGAAAGCAAATGTTTATCCGGTATTTCATCATTTTTTTGTATCATTTATTTTCAATAAGTAGACAAAATAATTTACATTTTACATTTATCTTACATTTTGATAAGATGACCAGAAATGTAAAGGTTGTCTGTTGAGCGTGGATGCGATATACCACTCACATTCGACATAAGTGACCACAACACACAAATCACTCAGTTATCATTATGCCAGACATTCTGTCTAGAAAGTCCTACAAGTCAAAGGGTATTAAGGTAATTCTATACCTATGGATTTGGTTTTGTCAAGGTGAAAGGAAGGATAGTTAAGAGGAAATGGTTAGGAGGTGTTCAAAATAAAAATGGTTTACGGCTAATGTAAACATAAAGTAGAAATAAGAGGATAATTTGCATTCAATATCCTGGACGTGTGTTGACTCTAGCCTAATCTAGAATCACTTCTATTCTTATTGAATATGGAAATCCAGCTTTACTATGGATTACAAGCCAGACAGCACAAAAATAATCAGCTATGGTTGATTTGTGCGACTGTGCTGTGACAAGCATTATGATTAGCAACCAAGGGCAGCGGGATTCTGGATTGAAGTTAATTCTATCATCAATGATTAAATGTGCAAATCTAGGGTGTGGACCAGCTTTACATGGAAATTAGGTCCATTAGGCCAAAACTTATTATGTCTGGTGTCTCGTCTAGAAATTACAGGTCTGAAACAAGCTCACCTTTTAGTTGCTTTTTGATCTCCTTCCTTGGATCGAGCCAGTACTAGGAGATAAAAAAGCACCAAGTCATGAGGGAAGAGATCTGATAAATGTTATACGATATGACACTTACTGAAGCACCTACAACAACAAAGTCATGCTACACTAAACATCAAAAAACAGATACAAATTATCCCATGAAAAGTACGAGAAAAAAACTATAAAAAAATAATAAGGGAATTTCTTTGCCATCCAACTCAAAGCCAAGATTTTGTATCCCTCGATTCTTAATCTATTGATCAATTATGGCTTTCAGTTTACGGTAACCGGGAGAAAGCACAAAGCACTTGATAAGACCTGAAGCGCCTTGAACAAACCCCACTCATACAAACGTCTCACCTTTTCTTTTTTGTGGTCAAAAAGCAATCCAAAGTACTCTCTCTCTTGAATATTGAGTTGATCACAGACTCTTCGCATAAGATCTAAACCTTTGGAGTTTTTCTGTGGGTTCAAATACAAATGAAGCTCAACAGTCAAATAAGCATTTTGAACAAAAACAATCTTTAGAGCATCAAATAGGCTTATAAAAAGACCTTCAGAATGATCCTAAAGTGGGAAAAAATACACCTGTAGCCTTAATAGTTTTCCAATTATCAATATTATTCAATACATTAGGAGGAAATAAATCGTAAAAACTGTTGTCCTTTGGTCATAATGTGAATAGAAAATTTGAACAGTTGATACCCAAACAATTGTACATAAGTCTTATATTCGACGTGCACAATAGGAAGGAAAAAAACAATTTTTGAATCCATAAACAATTTTTCTTAAACTTAATTTATTATGAGGCTACTAGAAAAATGATACTGTATTAGCTTTGCTAGTCGTTCAAGAAAAGGAAAAATATAAAGCACTGCAAGCCAACGCTTAGGACAACAAACACAAAGCACGCTACAAGATACGATAGCAAATATTCAAACTATATTTTAGCTAAAGAAGATTTAATAGGAAGCTAGAACAAGAAGAATTTTGACGCCATTTCTAAACAGTTTTATTTTTCAGTTGAATGTTAGTTTTTCCGAGGCCAAATAAACGAACCGTCGTCAATCAAGCTCGCAAGGTTTTTCCAAATGTACGAGATAATGTTTTGCAAAACACAGCAGATCAAAGGCATTTTATCCAGGTATCCATCGAAGTCAGAAATATATTTCCTAGAAATTAATCGTCTAGGAAACGACAGAGAATATATCTCGCTCGTTTTTTGGAAATATTTGTTGGGATTAAGATATTCTTGCGTGACTCCAACAAGAATGGTAGAAATATTCAAAAATACTAGCTTTGCGACGAAGACTTCAGGTTTTTGCAAACGAAGGTTTCAGTCCAGATTTCCTGGGTCTTCACAAATTTCAAATCAAAAATAAAATAATTCGTAGAGCAACGAAAAACTTTCAAAACTCACCGCTAGTTCAGCCGTCAGGAAATTTTTATCCAAACACGTTATTCTACACAGTATCCGATTTTTAGGGATCTTTTTCTGAACTTCCTTCGGAGGAGGAGCATCTTTTGCTGCCTCTTTGGGTTGTTCAGGCTCTGGCATGTTGATTTTGGAGAGAAATTACTTGTCAAGACGGTCAAGAGTGTTATTTTTGAGTTGTCTTTGCACACCACACCACAGTATTTTCCAATCGACCTTGGCAAGTTTTGGTTGGCGATCGAAGCTTCGTTTCGTTCGGTTAACTTCTCCCTGACCACGTGATTAGCTCCTATTAAATCCAACCAATCAAAAACCGCTTTACAAAACCACAATTTTCTAACCCGTTCTGTGATTGGTTATTGGTAATCCCGCCAATAATAGTCTGTATATGGTAATGAGGTAAAATATGTTGGTTAGTCATGCTAATGAGGTGAGTATACTGGTGAGTAATGCATGTTGGTTTACACAGCGCACCCAGATGATGATGTCATCACACGTGGAATCCAAAAGTTTATAATATAATAATAAAGTTCCCATTAAAGAAATTTATCTTTATCTTTCTAGGTAAGTGTAATGAAATCTAGTTTTTTCTAAAAAGAGAACATGCATAAAATAAATGACTGACAAAAGGACAAAATACTCGTATTCTTTCAGTTCCGGTTTTATTATTGAAGCACGCTAGAGAGCCACGCCTATGAATCTTATTGGGGCTGAACCTTTACTGATTCGTGAGTTTTTTACGTACTTTCGACCTTTATTTACGATTGCTATATTTGGAAACTGGATCATTCCTTGGACACTGGCAGGACGTACCCTTGTGGCTGCATCAAACTTGTTTTTGTGGGTGAATGTTCGCAGATTTCATCTCAACAAATAAAAGCCCACGAGTTTTAACTTTGAAGTCAACCGAGATAAGCTAGACAAGAACCGCATGATTCTTTTTTTTTTCTTTCTTTCTGTCTTTCTTTCTTTTTCTTTTCCTGCTTTTTTTTTCTTTCGTTTGTTTGGTTTTTTGTTGTTGTTACATTGTTTTCCTTCTGTAAAAATTTTAATCCTTGTTGTAAATCATGGCTAATTGTGAATTGAATCAATGAAAGAAAATATTAGATCAATTTTATAGCAATATTCCAATAAAGGTTTGAGGAAAATCTATCTTTTTCTCGTGAATTCTTTTCCTACACGGTTCTACATAGGTGGGCTTCACAATTCCCCATAATATTATGAGTTTTATCAGAGCAACCGCAGTTCATTTGAATTCTTTAAATATATTTTTGAATTCTGTTTTCCTCTTTTATACTTTTTAACTTTTTAAAAAAAAAGTCGCCTGCTGTCAGCCTTGACAGAATAGGTCTTGCTATATACCCCCAACCTGTTCCAAATAAACTATATTATTCAAAATTTCTATATTTTTAGTATAAAACTGAGTTCATTGTTGATAAGGATCCTACTAAAATTTTTACGTTACTCAAGTTTTTTTTAAATTAGCTTAAGCGGCCTAGTTAATCATTTATGATCACAGAGTTTTTATTTTATTTTGAACCGACTGTCGTCCGGAATAATAATTTCATAACAAAATTTGTAAAGATAAACATAATATATTGAAGTGGACTACGATACTCCCGAAAAAAATCCCATGGTGATTTTGATATTTATTTTTGAGTTTATTAGATGTAAACTCCTCGTCATAAAGCTAAAGGTTTTCTCGTGATATCTACACTAATACTGACGGGCGTTGTATAAATATTGATCAAGATTGACTTTGATGCTAAAGTACAGCCTCAAACAATAATTCCTAATAAATTTATATTAACACCCTAACAAACTACAATTATTGAAGCCGACTCGATGTCTGTATTAAAGTCAATGTATGGCGTCTATCGCGCTGTGGCGGCTAGAACACTTGAACGTTATTGCGATAAAATCAAAAGTTCATTTCCGATTTCTTTTCCATTGACAAAAATCATTCAATAAAAATTTCAAGGGCTTTGAGAAGAAGCTTATTTGTTATGCTACGTTTGTGAATGGAGCTTAGTGTTTAGACAAAATAATTTTAACGAAATCACGTGAGTGCCAGCAAGACTGCACATGGCGACGTGCAGTATCGAAGGGCGTTGACAGAGGAACATCGAGTAGTCGTACTGGGGCATGCGCAGTTAAGATAAAATTTAATTTAAAAAAAGTAATACTCTATTTTTGAAATTTGTTAAATTCGTTTATTTATTCACCCGTCAGTGGATTTAAAACACTAATGAATCCAAGGCAAATCAAAATTTTATGATATAAAGAAACGCAGTTTAAGGCGACGAACACAGCCCAGTTTCACTAACAGCATGGCTGAATGAGTTCATAGTCAGTACAAGTCTTTCAAAATATACCTCTATAGACTAGCAATGTTACAAACAGGGGAAAGAGGACATGTTAAAAAGATCTCACAGTCGATGTCTTATCATGATCAATCTGGTCTGGTTCGCAAGCCAAGGGCAGGGTAAGGCGGGCGCAAGCACAAGCCCCAAGACGACGGCGGAAGCACTAGCTGTACGTTCATTGTTATGTGTGCGCAAACTGCGCGCACTCATATCCAAGCCTGACATTCTTATCAGCGAGGTCGTGGACTTAATACAACAAGATTTTGGATTTGTAGCTTTTCAAAAACCTTCTTATTCCCTCCTAGCAGAGTCTTTGCTAGCAGGAACCCTTTCTTCATGAAGACTCTTAAAACTCCAGTGTATGCTGGCTTAGCCTCACTTCTGAGGTCGGTTAACAAAAGCAGAAATTAGAATAACAAAAGAAGCAAGTCTTGGACTCGAGGTTAAGCCTGCATACACTGGAGTTTTAAGAGTTGTCAATAACACAGACTGCATGTTGCGTGCAAACATTTCCTATCCCTCATCCCCTTGGGAAGATACACAGATAATTGCCCCTTTCTCCCCAAGTAGGGAGGGGACAGGAATTCAAAATATCTCCACGCAGATTCAAGTGCTTTAGCGGTAAACAAGCAGTGTGAGTTAGCGAGTGGGCCGCACGTGGCACAAGCCTACTACAGAGTTTGTTCAGAGGCCATCGTCTTTCTGTTCAATACTGTTTCCGGATCCAGCGAATCAGGTGGAAGTAAATTTTTGTCTTCCAATCCAGCCGGGCTTCCAATTGATGGTTTTCAACCATTCCCAAGAGAACTGATAACAAGAGACAGCGGCCATGTTGGAGGATATAACAAAAGAATTCGTTAACAATTCTTTTGTTACGTTCCTCCAACATGGCTACCGTGAAAACCATCAATGCGTGCGCACTCGGCTAAAAACATGCTCATGCTTTAGAAAAATAGAACTTTGAACTAGGATTTGATAATCATTTTTAAAAAATATGAAAATGGGATTTGGGATGGGATGGGATCATGCTCATGCTTTACAATACAGGGGTCGCGGAGAGGTGGGAAAGGCTACAGCCCCCCACTTTTTCCCTTTTTCCCTCTTTCCATAGTAGTGTCTTATATTTTCCAATCTTAGCCCTCCACCTCCTCCCCCCACACACTTTTCCCCACACTATTTTCATATATTTTCCAACCTTAATAATAAATACAAGACAATACAATTACAAGAAGTGTATTATTAATAGCACTTTATTAACTATAGTATCATTATATGTATTACTTTAAACAAGGGTTCTTAAAAATAGATTTTGTTGAACATGCAATCTTATTTTATTTCTGGTGAAAAATTGAAAGATTTACATTATACTATTACAAACTATACCAGGGTAGATCCAAGATCTTCACAAGGGAGATTCAAACTGGGAGACCAAACCAAAAAATATATTTTAGCATGCCCCCCACCTCCCTCTAGCTTCTAGTTAGGGGGTTTGTACTCGTACTATGTTAGAACAATGGCTTGTGGATGATCGCACAAAATAAAAACAAAGAACAGTAGGGATTTTACTGACATAATTTTTTATTGTCCACAAATATTGCTCAGCAAAATCCCTATTGTTTTTCCCTCATACAGTTCTACATGTCAAATGTGTTTTTTTCTGTGTTTGTTACTGTCCCTAATTAGTAGAGCACTTGTGCTGATCTACTAAAAAAATTGGGGTCCTTCTACAATTACTTCAAATGGTTTCCTTTATACCTATCTTATTCTTTGTTAGCTTTGTACTATCTTATAATTTGGGGTGTTACAATTTGTTGTAGTAGAAGATTTGACAAGAAAATAGAGTTTATTATTATTTACTTTGCTTCACCATTTCTTTGTTATTTGAGCCGATCACAAGCTTTGCCCTACTAACAGCAAAATTTTCCATTTCGGTCCAGTCACGCAAGCATGAGACAGTTGACAACCACGTTTTTTTAATTGACTATGTATACCCCTACAAATGCTACTGGTTTAATTTCCTGTCTGATAAACTAAAGTTCAATGATAATACCTAAGAGTATAGCAAAAGCTTGTTTGACATTGTAAGAGGATCAAGACAGTTTACATTAGATTCTTCTGAAAACACCAAGTCGAATATGGCAGTTTGGGCATGAGTGAACAACATCTTTGCATCCATCAACACAGAATGGAATAAGACAACAACCAAGCCAACATCTAATTACACAAAAAATAGCATGTCAAGATTATTTTAACAGATATTGAAATATATATATATAGGCTACTCCAAGATGGGGGGTACTCTTGACCGTTTAGGGTAGGGATGTGCCACTGAACCCTCGGAACCCTGTTCCTGTTCCAGAGTAAAATCTCTGAAATTCATACCCTGTTCCAAACCCATCCCACAGAAGAATTTGGAATTTCTGAAGGGTGGGGGTCAGAGTTTGTATGGAAAAAAATTGGAATTTCCTGGGGTACGGGGGTGTTTAAAAAAATTCCTCTGTGAGGGGGTAAGAATAATTTCTGCAACTACGCAATAGACCTCTTTCTCTAGAGAAAAAATTAACAGTGATAAGATATAATACTCTGCTGAAGGACTAGCAGTAAGTTTTTACATCTTTTCACGGTGTATAATTTACCTTTTTATCATTAGTGATAAGAAGATAGAAATATAACATCGATAAGAATGAACAAAAGAGAATAGACCCTTGAGCTTGAATGAAATGTTTTCTCATTTCAGATCACACGTTATTCCCTAGAGTATCCTTTCTTTCGTTTGACGGTTGCACATCAGAATATGTATGAATATGGATACAACTAATAATTCAAAGAATCTTATTCCCAAGAGAATGACAAGTGGTCTGAATTGGAAAAACATTACATCAAGCATAAAACATCTTTTTGTATAAATTGATAAAACAATAGACCGATCCCAATTATGCTTGAGTATCAACACAAACAATGGGTAGTTTTCCCAATGAAATACAGATTGTCCGACCAACAAACTTGAATTCATAGGAATTTTTAGCATTTAGTTTTAGCATCATAAGAATTCTTAGCATTGAATTTAAAACAGACATTTACATCTTTCACAATCTGTGTCTGTTCCATGCTTTATATCAAAAACACATTTTAGCTTGTCCGATGTAGCAACAGTATTATAATCAGCAATATAAAAAGTAATATTGTATTCATAATTGCATTGTAGGCCTAAAATCACCTACCCAATGAGACACAAGCCACCAGCAGCAAGCCAAACAAGCGTACCATCTTCATAGTTTGTTGCTGTTACGATGTGTGCTTGACAATGAGGGCAAACCATGCTAACAGGGATTTCTCGGTAAACCACATTAAGGTAAACAGGACCTGGCTGGGTGATTATCGTCGTCGTAGATGTGGGCGGTGGTGGTGGTCCATATGCTTGGTTTTTTGCTGAAGGGTCTAGCATTGAGACAATGGGAAATCATTAATTCAATTAATTCAATGTATATTTGGCCATTGGAGGTAAGGGGTTACATTATCATTACATTACATTATCAATATCACCTCCAATGGCCAAATATACATATATATGTCAGCAGATTTTTGCACAAGCTACCGGCCTGGAGATGTATTTGTCTTAGGTACTTGTAATTTCTATAACCCCTGATCATTGACATTTGCAATAATAACATAACAAAAATCTGGTTGATGAGAATGAGCTGGTGCTTAAAATGATATACCACTGGTCCTAGTGTTCGGCTGCTTATTTCCCGTTGATCTTGTGGGGAAAATCCAAGATGGCTGCCGGTAGCTGGAGTAAGTACCTAAGGGTGCCTTTAATCATTAGCACATGTCAGGGGTTGGCAAAATTGTAGTGGGGGTTACGTTTTGAGAAAGTGGTTAGGAGGATTATCAAATATTGAGGGGGGTTGAGAACTATTGCACAGTGATGAAGGGGGGGTTATGCAATTATTGCCTCTACCATGGAGGGGGGTTGGGTTATGTTCATTAAAGCTTTCCATGTGATTTTGCTGACCCCCATTCCACTAGCCTGCGTTCAGCCAGTTTAATTTCCTAGAAATAAGGACTGGCTGAACGCAGGCTACCATTCTCCATGTACTGATAAATGAAAGCCCCCTAACAACCCTGAGAAGGAAGGGGGTAAAGAAAGGAAATACAGTGGAATCCCGCTCTAAGGACACCCGCTTAATAAGGACACCTCGGTATTAAGGACAGGTTTGAAAGTCCCAACGAAAACTCCATACATTTTCTGTTGAATTAACCTGCTTTATAAGGACACCCGTTAATAAGTACAAAGGACACATTTCTAGGACCTGAATGACAGTTTCCATACCAAATCAACCCCGCATTAAAGACATTATGAAATATGAAGACGTCTTTACTGTATTTGTTTATTGATATAATGAGCTTAGTACGGATTATATATTCAGTTTTTGCGTATAAACGAACGGACCACACACTGATCATTGCAGTAGACTTTGCTGTTACAGTAAAATGAAATAGACAAAGCTTGCAATACCATTGCAATGTTATTTTCCAGAACTCAACTTAAAATGAAATTGTACAATACAGTTCAGTAAATGCGAATGTAGTTCTTGTACAGTAATGCACTTTTTGTTCCAGTTTAGGCTGTTATATCGACCATTGTAGTTCAAGGTTTACAGTACAGTAAAAATAAATGGTCAAAAATGTGTTTTCAGCTGTTTTTCTGACACCTCGGTTAATAGGGACACCCCGTTAATAAGGACAGTTTTGTCCTTCCCAACGGTGTACTTATTGACGGGGTTCCACTGTAGATCTAAGCAGGGAACATAGGAAGAAATTTTTCTAAAACATTAACATTGTTAAGACAACAGCAACAAGAGAAACAAACAGCAGCATCACAGCAGAAGAAAATTTATTGAATTAAATACAAATCAAGGAATATGTATATGAGAAAATAAGGACTGCAAATAAAAATTAATAAAAGGTAGTGCAGCTATCTAAGTGAAAGTCAAAATATTTTGAGTACTGAATCAAAGTTAAAACCTTCACCAGAATTAGTATGGTCATGCAATAGTCTCAAAACGAAAATGAAAAACATTTCTGGATTTGTATTTAGCTCGTTCTAGGTCTATTCTAAGGATTTAGGACCTTGATATTAGGCAAAAATTATTATCCTCCTAAAAATTTACTGTTAATAGTTAATACGCTTAAGTTTTAAATACGTGATTGCTGGGGATCGATCGAACAAAATATTTCGAAATGGAGGTCACATGATCCCTATGTGAAAATCTTAAAAACAAAAAATATATAAAAAAATTAATATAATTCTAAGTTCATCCTCAAACACCAACGAAATAATCACTATAGAATTCATCAATCTCTTAAAAACCAACCTATTAATATCAAAATTAAAGTCTTTACCATTTAAATGTGTTTTGATTGGGATAGCTACTGATATTGAGAGCAAACGATGGCCGAGTGAATTTTGGTAGAAAAATTACGAATTTACAAAAAAGCTAGGCAACTAGATAGAATGATATCTCACCAGTAGGGGCATACGGTGGTGGAGCTGCATATCCAGGCTCCCCTTGAGGGATTGCGCCGTAGTTATAAGCAGGAGGTTTTGCTGGATCTTCCATCTTTTTGGTTAGTGAAGACTCACGACCTTAGTACAGTGTGCTATTTTTGACGCATACGTAATCATACGAATTATAGAGGGGAGGAGAGGGGAGGGTGTCTACCTTACATCGTATTTAATTTCAGATATATGAATATTATTTTGAAATCAAATCTCAAAGATATAAATATATATAAATATTATTCTGAAATATGCTTTATTAATAATATAGAATAAAGACAGCGACAAATAACAAAATAAATGCCTTTTGCATTTTAAATTCAGGGAATCTCGACCCATATATTATATTTAGAACATAAATGACACCTTTACAATGAAATTTTTTTAAAGACCATATGTACAGATATTACAATGTATTTAATAGGTCATTCCATCCACTGCTCTACCCTGCCAGCCCTCGTGTGGAGAAAGAAGGCTGGGGAGGGGAGGGTGAGGACAATTGTAAACTGATTTTTAGCACAATTTGTTTTGCGTACAATTTTACGTCATTTAATCGCTCTCTTGAAGTTCTTCTTGATCGAGGAGTTCCTCCTGACGGCCTACTACTTCCATCATTACATCCATAGCAAAGCAAAGCCCCAACTCTCGCACGAATTTTTCTTGGATATTCAAGTCACTCTGTTGAATATCCAATAATTGTCGCTCAAGGTCTTTCCTCAGTCGCTTGAGTTTTTGTATCTTCTCTTTGCTCATCGGCATCTCTGACAAAAAAGTGTCTATCTCTTCGCCTGTAGTAATCATGATTTCATAAGCTTCAAGCCATTTCAGTCCCTTCATAAAGACCTGGCTAAGGTTCATAGAGTTTGAGTCCCATCGATCTGGCCTGCAGTGACAAATAGCCGTCAATCCATACTCGTTGTCAGGCCCAAGACAGTGATTTTCAAAGCTTGCTCCAAGGATATTACCTTCAAAGTCCTTTAATGGAATATCAGGCTTTGAAACCACTAAAAATGGACAAGAACATGGATAATTGTTGGGCAGATAGCATCGAAGCGTATAGCTCTTGCCTAACTTGTTCGTAGATGCTTGCAGTTCAATCCTGACGAAGCCAGGTTCTTCCAAAAACGAAACACAGTCGCCAAAATCATTTCTCAATGTCTTCTTTTCGAATCTATATCTGGTCGCTTGTCGAGCACTTAGTGGCCACAATTTTGTGCTTTTCCCGCTTGACATATTCTGAAAATATAATTCAAACTGACTATTAAAAAATAAGAACACGTCTGATAGTTTCGGATATTACAATCTATACTAGATCATAAGAAAATCTGCTTACAAAGCAGATATTTTCTGACCCAATGAAATGCCAATGTTCGATAAAAAATCCCTGTTACGTCATCGTCGGGGAAACCCCATCCTATTGACGTCACATACTGTTAGACAATAAACCATGTCTATATCAAACGTGGTAGGGACCTCTATTTTATTGGTTGAGTAGTAATAACAAACTCAACCCCCTCATGGACTACTTTAATACTGCGATTCCTCATAAATATGCTTCAGCTTGGTATTTGTTTTCTGACTGCCGCCAGTCAAAAATATAAAAGGTACCGAAATGGTACGTTTTTGACACCAGCGAAAAACCAATCCCAGGCAGAATATCGGAAAATTGCAGCAAAATAATATTCAATAGAGCAGTTGCATGTTACGTCATTGCCGCCATCTTGGTTGATGTTAGATCAACCAAGCTGACGGGTTTTTCCTTGTTTTTCGTATCTCAAGGGATTTTGAGTCACATGGTTGCACACTGTATTTCCGGCATAACAGAGATTGCCAATGGGGGTACAGAAACAGACAATACGTTTGTTACTGTCCTTTGTTTTGAAGATACAGTCGACTCTCCCGTAAGCGACCACCTCGGGGCCAGGAGAAAGTGGTCGCTTACGGGAGATGGTCACAGGAAGCTACTGATCATTTATAATTTGTAACTCACGTGTAAAAACTACTGTATTAACGATTAAACTGTTTTAATCAAAACTTTGAATGTGCTATGTATATGTTCATAGTAGTGTAATTGTCAATATTTCGCCGGTTTTTAATACCCGATGACTCTATGTTCTTAATTTTTTTATTGTTAAAGGATCTGTCACCATTGCTGGCTCTTGGGTGGTCGCTTACGGGAGAGGAAAAACAATGAAAAAATCCAAAATTTTAACCCCAAAGGTAGTCGCGGTTGCTTACGAGAGTGGTCGCTTACGAGAGTGGTCGCTTACGAGAGTGGTCGCTTACGAGAGATTTTTTTACAGAGTTTATATGGGGAACAAAACGGGAAATTCAAAAAGTGGTCGCTTACGGGAGATGGTCGCTTACGAGAGTGGTCGTTCAAAGAGAGTCGACTGTACGAAATCCAGGATTACACTTTCATGGGATGGTAGGTAGTCGGTATAATCCCCACCCCACCCCTCTAAATCGGATAAACCTGTATATAGTAAATAGTGAAGCAAAGTTATCTTTGGTGTAGACCACATAAAACAATATGGCAGAGCAGCAACCTCATCCCCAGGGCAGCAGCAGTAAGGGGGACTCGCGGAGGGGGTCCCATATCGTCTGGGTATTGCCCGTGCCAAGTAGCATGTGAGTTCCGCGGGTATTCCCCGGGTTGCACCTAATTGCGAGGAGCCCCTTACTAGAGAAGAGTTTTTTCCATTGCTGTAACTATGGACCAAGTTGCAATAGACTTCATAAGAGGATGCAACTTTCCATTTCACGGGTATGGCCGTGTTTGGTAATCGTCTTGCCCGAGGCACATAATTAGAAGAGTGTATTTTTTCCCCACGTTTCGGCAACCATTTTCGGCTACCTTTTCTACCCCACACGGGTTTTCGACCTCTATATATAGAAGATGGAAGAGCAAAAGAGTATTTCGACAACATTGCAAGAGATGGGCATACGAGCAAAAAGTAGGCTACTAGCGCATTTGCTGTTGGACAATGCCTGCGACGGGAACCTATTGCCCGACATATCCAAATGCAACTACCTGCGGAACAACGAAGGTACTACGAGTTTGCAGCCGCTATCCGGATTGCCGCCTTTCGTAGACGACGTGTTTGTCTATGGTTTTTTAGCAGAAGAGAATTTGTATGGGAAGAAACTACTTTGCAGGAACGCAAAGACAATAGTGTCGAGAATATCCATTGCGGCCACGGAGACGTTTGGGACGTTCCTGCCAACCAGCATAGTACACACATGCAGACAGGGAAACATAGTAGACCGCGTTTCCAGCATGGATTCCGGGGGCAAGTGGTCCAGTTTGTATGGGACGGAGCCCGCTGCTGTCTTCGTAGCCAAAGTAGATACCTCCGAATTGCCTATAGAAGTCGTAGACGAGAAGATTTCCACGTTTGCCAGGCTGCAACGCGCGCACGGATATGGAATATACTCCATAGACTACACGCAGGATTTCTCCGGAACTTTGCATAGAGTCGCATTGGTATGTCGTTTGCGGGAGGTGGGATACGTGTCGCAGCATAGTGGCGGTTGGCGCAACGGTACGATTTTGGAGAACACGCATGCTGTGGGAGAATATGTTTGCACTTGGATGGAAGACGGCAAACGGACGAAGATATACAACAAAATAGTATCCAACTTCGAAGCCGGAGAAGTGCAAAATCCACTAGGCGCAAAGTTGGCAGAGTACGTGGATTGTCCAAACGAACACCTGCGTAGGACATTCCTGCACCCAGATGTGCAGGCGAGAGGATGTACCAGAGTGGAAATATCCATCTACGGCAAAGACTTCTCCAAATCCCACACCAACGCTATTGCGGAGACGCTAGAACCTTTGCAGGACATATTCGTAGTACAGCCGCCAAAGAATATGTGGTTGGCGCTCGCAGAACACTTGGATAGATGCTGCTGCATTTGCTGCGAAGAGACGGGAGAAATATTCCTAGCGTGGTACTGCAATTTGGGAACAAGACGCATAGCCGGCGTGCGAGTTCGAGGCAACGAAAAGTGGGAGCAATGCGTACTTTGGACCATAGCAGAGTTTGGATTGCGTCGTTGTCCTATCTTTCGCGTGGACATCCTAGGAACAGACCCGGTGGAGATAGCTCCGCTTCGCTGCTACACGAAAGACTCTCCTACCATACTGGCGGAGTCTAAGTTTCCCACTCGAGTGCACACAAATGCCCCCGCCATCGCTACGATGCTTCCCGCCACGGAGCACGTAGAGTGGGTTTGGCGCACGAAGAAGGCGCAAAGGATCGGAGTGGACAAGAGTCCCTTCGGAATACTAGAAGTGCCTTCCAGCCGCAGGATATCCTTCTTGTCCAAAAGACGACGACAACAAAGATTGGAAGACATACGGGACGATTTGGAAGGAGACGAGTGGGTCGAAGCCACGAAAAGATACCACGCAGAACTCCTGGAGCTAAGGAACTCCGTACTGCGGCAAAAGGAAGAGGACAGAAAAGCCATAGAGAAAGAGTTGGAAAAGTACAGAAAGCTATTGGATAGAATTTCCAGGAGAACCAAAAACCTACGCGGATTGTTCTTCGAAGGCCCCGAGTCCTACCTGGAGGGATACGAGAGACCCAAAGTACACCGAATGCAAGAAATACCCGCAGGGGAGTACAAAATACTAGGCTACGCAGTACCCAAAAACGTAGATGCCGTTTGGTTGGCAAGAGGACACCGCGTAGCATTGCGAAAAGGCAAAAAGACCTGCATTGCGTGGGCTACGGAAGCTATACTGGAAGCGTGCGCGGCTGGAAAGTTCGAAGCAGACGAGAACATGCGTGTCGCCATTCCGGGAGAAGAAATATTGGTGGAGTGGAAGAACAACATAGCAACTGCATTCGTACACGAAGGACCCGGTCTGGACACGTACTACGAATTGGCTAGGAAAGTAGACTATTCGATTCCCAGAAATCCAGAAAGACTACTAGAAGTGCCGGCGCCGCCAAACAAAGAATGCGTGCAGGCGCTGCGCATGCAGGAGGGTGAGTACCAATGCTGGAAGTACGCCAAAACCACCTATAGAAAAAAGGAAAGGACGATTCTGTTCCTTTCGCAGAAATGTCCAGAGTGCGTTTTGGAGGGCTGTACGGTAGAACATGCTACTACTCCGGTCTGGGGACACTTCTTGGAGACGCAAAAAATAGACTGGACAGCGCAGCCGCCTTTGTACTGCAAAATAGGCAGGGAAAAGACAACCAAGGCAAAGAAGAAAGACCGACTGGTGCACGTGTCTACTCCATCTCCGGAATCCTAGACTTTGGTTTGGGTGTTTCTGGGCGCGCATAGTAGACGACTTTGGGTGGTTGCATGCGCGCCCAAACGACGGCAGCAATGCCTACGACTGCAAATAGCACATTGCTACCTATTTGCCAGTCTATCTTTGTGGATACTTCCTCTACTTCGTCGGACAAATCCTCTACGTCTATTTTCTCGAACGAATCCTCCATGTCGTACTCCTGGTCCATCTTGGCTAGCAATTCCTCCTTCGCAGCCCGTAGTTCTTCTCTAGCTTTTTGGAGATCGTCCAGGACTATAGCAAAGGAATCCTGCACTTCTAGGAAATGTTTCTGCAAATCCGTAGTTGGTGGCTTTTCGGGCATTGCTACCTCCAAGCCATTTTCTCGCTCTATCCTGCGTATCTTTGGTATGCCTATGCCGTACTTTTTGGCTACCTTCTGCAGCCCTACGCCATTTCTCCTATCTTCCAACAATCCTGCTATTTCTTCCTCGGATAGTATTTTGGGTGTTGCCATATATATCTACGAATACGGTTCGGACATAGGCAAATACTATGGGGTATTCCGTGGGTCCATAGGATATAGACATGTATCTCTACATAGCTATGGGTATGGTCGCATACATGCTAGGAAAACAAAGGACGACACAGATACTTTTGGAGATCTTAGAAGGTCTCTACAGAGCGCAAAAGACATTGCAAGACGTACGTAGCCACTTTGGCGCAGCTACCGCGGCAAAGATAGCTGGGGCACTGTTTCGATGCTCTTGGTGTCTACGCAGATAGTATTTTTCTATAGTCGCGAACATAGTAGTTTCGAAAAACTCTCTATAGCAATTCTTCCATATATCTAGGGAGCGGTGTTTCGCAGCCCCTGCTATCCTACGGTGGATCCTGGGGATTGCTACCAGCGCAGAGGACACAAAAAGATACTCTATAGGGCAAAAATGTGTCTACCAGGAAAGCCCGTGTGGGGTAAAAAAGGTAGCCGAAAATGGTTGCCGAAACGTGGGAAAAAAATACACTCTTCTAACTGCTGCTGTGTAGCAGCAGTAAGGGGCTCCTCGCAATTAGGTGCAACCCGGGGAATACCCGCGGGACTCACATGCTACTTGGCACGGGCAATACCCAGACGATATGGGACCCCCTCCGCGAGTCCCCCTTACTGCTGCTCAGGGCCCTCTCGGCCCGACTCCAAAACAAAATGGCGGTCGTCGGGCC
This sequence comes from Actinia tenebrosa, assembly GCF_029948245.1. Classification (NCBI taxonomy): domain Eukaryota; kingdom Metazoa; phylum Cnidaria; class Anthozoa; order Actiniaria; family Actiniidae; genus Actinia; species Actinia tenebrosa. The sequence goes on from NW_028292578.1 coordinate 20,253,814, forward strand.
ACTTTGTTTTGGAGTCGGGCCGAGAGGGCCCTGGGGACGAGGTTGGCTGATGGCAGTGTGTGTTTTACAGTCCCGACACTCGAAACACTTCAAGATTTTTTTGTTGACATTATTTTATCCAATCACAAAACACGGCGGAAAATCTTTAACATGTTTTATTTTTAGCTCACTCCGCGTGAACTTATGAACTGCTAGAAAATGCATGAAAACGTGGAAGTAAGCAAAACTGTGGCACAAAGTGCAAACTTTCAATAATTTACAGAAATAAAACAAAAATGTCGTTCATTGACGAAGTAGCCGTTAGAAAATGAAAAATAACGGCAACAACAATCGAAAATTGTTAAATGGTTCGAGTGTCCGCACAGTAACCTTAAATAACGGTACGTCATGTCAAGTTACCCGCGCGTGCTCCCTCTTTTCTTTCTTTCTTTCTTTCTTGAAGTGCAATAGAAAGGAGATTTTTTAATATTTTTTCCAAGTGGTTCTGTAGTGTCATTTGACCTCCTTCCAATTGTTATGACTCTTGGATAAGAGAAGCGTAGAAACGAGTTAATTTTTTTTGACTCACAACATAGTTAATGGAGCAAAATGGTAGGGAAACCTATCGTTCTAGATTCAGTTTGTTTGACTTTATCCATTGTTATATACCGTTTACCGTGCACAGTGAAGGAAAAATGGTTCTATACTTTGTTTGTACTATTAGGGAATCTAGAATTCTTATTATCTTATTATAGTTATTATTCGTTTATTAATCCTATATGATATCATCAATTGCTTATCGAAAAGGAATTGCTGTTTTTCATGCTTTCTTACTTATCATCTAGTAACGGCTTAACTGTATCTGCGCGGAAATATTCATCCGCATAGTTTGTGGTCAGCGAATAAAAGTTTTCACTTTCAAAATATTCAAACCATGAAAATAATAAGGAAATCAGTATTTTCAGCCATACTTGCTTTGGTTCGTTGTGCACGGTCACTATCACGGGATGGTACGGTTCAACCTCAAACGCAAAACAACATCTTTATTCTATGGATTTTCCAAACCATTCCACTCCATTTATTATGCTCACAATTAGTCTTTTAAAAACAGTTTTCAATTGACACGAGCCACTAAAGTCCTGAGTGACAGGTAAGTGTTCAAGGGTCTTATTAATCTGTCAGTCTGTTCGAATGCCTTCACCCCCAATCGTGCCAATTATTATTTACAATATTATTATTATCTCGGACGACAAGACTATTATAATGACAGATTGTGGCATTTTGCCTCTTTACAGAGATTTCTTCTTAAGTTTTGGGTCCTTTATAGTCATGACATAGATCTAGACTCGATAATTTTGACACAGATTTATAAAAAATAATATTTAGAGAAATGAATATATGGAACGAATTATTTTAAACTAGACAGTTAGCTAAGGGACGAACTATTGGGCAAAAACCAAAAAAAATAAAAAATAAATAAATAAATAAAAAAAGAAAAGAAAAAAGAAAAAAAAATTCGAGCACAGCTTTAAAGATTTAAAAAAATCCTGCATAAGAAAAGCCGTGCCAGAAAAAAAAATCCAAATCATGTTCAAAAGAATTTCCTGTACAGCCATGAGGCATAATAAAACATTCCTGCACAAAATAAATTGCCCAACCCTCCCACTCATAAGTCTAATGGTCCGTCCCTAATAATTTCCGTTTAGTGACGTCATCATTCAATTGCCTTCGTAATAACTATTACATATTATTAGATATCGTAAATAGATGTATATCGACTTTTATAATAAATTACAGATAATTGAAAGAAAGGGTAGATAACCAAAACCTTTTTTTAATACAGAGTTCAAAGTACTGCTTTGACACCGAGAACAAAAAAAAAGTGGAACTTGAAAGGCAAGCGACCTTGACTTGTAGTTTAATAGATATTAACTCATTATCAAATTATTAATTATTTTAGTTATTAATTAAACCTTTGCCTATCTATCCAAAAGCACTTGCATCGTTCAGGCATAATTCTGCATGCTTTAGTACAAGCATTTATATACTAATGAAAGTATACAGTATACAGTGCAGTACAATTAACTATCTTATTCGTGTGTTTTCAGAGCAGAAAAAGTGACAATTAAAGTGCCAACCAATTCATATATTAGGCCAGGATATCTAAAGCTGAAAATTTGAGCCTAAGGAGCTGCTGCACGGACTATGATTCAAGCCCTCAAAATGAAAATATTGGCAAATACCAACTAGATTAATAAATATTTGTGAGACATTTTTTGAGAAGAAAGTTCTTTGAGTTTCGTGCAATTTCGTTCATTCTCTGACACTGTAATGGCTTCTTGGAACTCTGAACCTATCAAATTTCGAAAAATCATTATTGATATTGAATGATATCCTGAGAGCATAAATAAGTATTTATAGTTTTTCAGTCTATCGAATCCCTGGAAGTATCACTTAAAATTTAATTTGCCTTGACTTTTAAATTCAAAAACGACATGTGACTGAAAAAGTACTCATCAGACTTCGGGGAAGAAATTTGTGTAGTTTAACTTGCACGGAAAGATTTCTTTCTTTCTTTTCGTTTTTCTTGCCTTTACAAGTCTTTACAGAACTGACCTGAAGTGTTCGACAAGTTGATTGGTTAAGTTTATAATTAAAACTGAAATCGAGTTAAGGTAACCAGGAAGCATGCTTCAGACTCTTCGACTAATTACAATCTCTGCCTATATCGAACACACTAACCCACTCTTTATCAAACATCAGATTATTAAATTTCACGACCTTATTTTATGATTATAATAACTTATAATAACGCAATTTTTGTCTACAACCGTCCTTTCGGGTAACCTACCCAAGATTTTTGAATCTTTTTTGAAGTTTTTGAATCTATTAACGAAAAACACAGCTATAGAACTAGGCTCGCTTTTAGAAAATCATATTATCTAACAAAAGCAAGGATTAATTATGGCAAATTTAATATTAGATTTGCTGGTGTCAGAGTGCACGCACTAAAACCGTGAACATTAAATAGTACTAATTAGTACTATTTTATACAGAATCCTTTGTTTTCTATTGTTTAGTTATCACTATTTAGTGCTAAAAATTAGTATTTGTTTCACGGATTTAGTATGAGCACCCTATCATTCTATTTTCCTAATGTTACTATTTATTTACTTGTTTTTCATCTATATTTATTGTAAGATTTTCTTAATTTACTTTTTTGCATATTGTATAAAAATTACTTCTTTGAAATTCACTTATATATTTCATGTAACATTTTCTTGTTTGTATTTATCTTCACATAATATTTATTTGATATTGTTTATATTTCCATTGATAATAATAATAATAATAATAATATTTATTTATAAAGCGCAAATACAAATCTGTTCTAAGCGCTAGTAAACAAACGACAAAGACAACGACAAAATAAAATTATTTACAAAGAATATGCTAATTTGAAGAGATAAGTTTTAAGTTCAGTTTTGAATGAGGCAAGACTTGATGCATTTCGGAGAGATATTGGAAGTGAGTTCCAGAGTTCAGGAGCAGCCACAGAGAAGGAGCGATGACCATAAGATTTAAGATTATAAGAATGTGCTGATAGAAGAACTTGTGATGCAGAACGAAGATTACGGTTCGGTTTATACACTGAAATGAGTTCCCGGATATAGATAGGAGATTGGCCATGAAGAGCTTTAAAAGTAAGTAATAGGATTTTATATTTGATTCTAGATTCAATTGGTAGCCAATGCAGATTAACGAGGATAGGTGTAATGTGGTCATGTTTATGGGAAAGAGTGATTATTCTGGCAGCAGCATTCTGTACAGATTGTAGTTTATCTAAGAGTTTGTTTGGTAAGCCAAAGAGCAGAGAGTTACAGTTGTCGAGTTTGGAGGATATGAACGCGTGGACGAGAGTTTCAGTTGTTTTCAAAGAGATGTATTTTCTTATTTTAGCAATGTTTCTGAGATGATAAAAAGAAGACTTGCAAATATTATTCACATGACGAACCAAAGTAAGATGCGTATCAAATATGACACCAATGTTCCGAGCATGCATTGAGGGCATTATCACATCAGAACCAAATTGAAGAGAAGGAAGAGTTAACTGTGGGCTGTGCTTTGAAGAAAATAACAGGAATTCAGTTTTGCCTTTATTTAGTTTCAATTTATTTGTAGTCATCCAAGCATCAATATCAGATAGACAGTTTTCAATCAGATTCATGGAATCATTAAGAGAAAAATCATCATTACAGGAGAAAGGAATATATAATTGAGTGTCATCAGCATAAAGGTGGAAAGACATTCTGTGTATTCGGAGGATATCAGCTACTGGAGAAGTATAAAGGAGATACAACAAAGGACCAAGTACAGAACCTTGAGGTACGCCACAATCAAGTTGAAGGGCTTCAGAAGAAAAATCATCAATGGAAACAAATTGAAAGCGATCAGTGAGGTAGGACTTAAACCATTGAAGAGCTATGCCAGAAATGCCAAATTTTGTATGGAGACGATCTAGAAGAATTTGATGATCAACTGTGTCAAATGCAGCAGATAGGTCCAAGAGTAGCATGGCAACACAAGAACGATTGTCAATGGAGTGGAGGATATCATTTTGTACTCGAAGAAGAGCAGTTTCACAGCTATGAAATGTTTTGTATGCAGACTGCAATGGTTCATGGAGATTGTTCAGAGACAGATAATCATTTAGCTGAAGGGAAACGACTTTTCCAATAATCTTGGAGATATTCTTTAAATTAGAGATAGGGCGATAATTTCCAAAAATTTCATGATCAAGAGATGGTTTTTTCAGTAACGGTTTTAAAACAGCAACTTTAAGAGAAGATGGAACAACACCAGTTTGAAGTGACAGGTTAACGATTTCACATATAGTGAAATAACCAAAATTGTTTGCAAACTACTATATTTAGCTAATTGACCACGTTTTGTCAGTTTTGGTTATTTCTGTTAGCTTGGTACTAGATCAGTTAAGTTCTTATTTTTATTTATGCATTATTTGTTTAACTGAGTACCTGATAAAATTATTGTCGTTGTCATTCAATACTTTTTGTTTCGGCCCACAGGCCGCAACGCTACTAAGATCAGTTTGGGTAGTAGATATGAAACACCGGTTCTACGCCCGGTGCCACCGGTGCGAATCGGTGCTCTCCTCCAGACCCTATACCGGGCCCGTAATAACGGTGACGTCATAGCTATTCTATAGGTGAGGTGCCGTGAGGTTTCGTAGGGGGAGGGGTGGTCAGCCATATCTATTTTTGAGTTGGCTGGATTGCACCATACCAACGCAATAGGGACGATCTATTTTTGAGATTTTACGTCAAAGTTTAATCCTAATAAAAGTTTCATAAAAATTAGTTTTTCTGTCTCAAAGCCTATTGTTAATGGTATAGACTCTTTTTACTTTATGCTTTTGTTTCACCCTAATAGACATTTCCGATTTAGCGGCATATGAGCGGAATAGGCATATACTAGCGGAATAAGCATAAACCAGCGGAATAAGCATAAACCAGCGGAATAAGGCTAGAATCATCGTTATGACCAGAAAATTCAATAAAATAATGAAACAGCTTTCAGTAGACCTGTTTTATCTAACTTAAGGTATTGCACAATTAATATCGTTAACACTACCTGTTTTATTAGCTTAACTGACGAGCAGTGTGCTCGAGAATAAGATCTCGTCCCGTTGAAACGCATTTATATAAAAAAGTTGCGTTTATAATATACTAATGTAAATGCTCCCCCTTAAATTTATAAAAGGACTAAGAATGCTAGCATATAATGTAGAATACCACGACGGTTATTATTTTCGAGAAGTTTTCCTTCTGCATGGACACGTACGTATCGCTAACATATAGTTGAAATGTGGATGCCTACTGAGATTGTTCACTGCCTGTAAACACTTACTTCCCAACTCTGTACCCTCTCCTCTGCGGGGAAAAACAGGATTTTATTCAAGTTCTCTGTTAGTTCTTCTACAGTGGAAAAGGCTGTGCACATAACCAATGCGTTGAAATTCAGAACAAAACAAGATATTTGAGAGATTCAGTAAACATCTTGTGTTTTCGACAAACATTTGTGCTACGCAAACGAAAAAAAAGTAAAAAGAAGTTGAAAAGCTTTTCAAGAAGCAATAGATAAATAATGAAATAACCTTTGTCTTTGCTGAGAAGGTTTCTAAAAGGTACTAGTTAAATTACAGGGAAAGAACAAAAACGTGCTTATGCCGGCCAGAAAAAACGTGATGCTTAATGTCTATTTATTAATAACGTGAACAGAACTCATAAAGCCTATAAGGTGCTAGTCTTCATCTGACGAAGAATCTGTCACGTCAAGACCATGGACTGCCCTCCAGCTTTTTAATGCTTTCTGGTGCTCTCGTGCAGCACTTTGGGCCGCATCAAGAACGGCGGGGATTGCTTCGAGTAAGCTGTCCAGTTTTTTCTCTCTGGTGACCTGGGAGTTCCTAGATGACTTCAGCTTTTTACTTGACTTTAAGCTTTCATTGAGAGGTCTTTTCCTTAAAGGATAATAGCAAAATTAACGAGGTTTTATTATAAAATAGGTATGAGAAACGTTGAAAGTAATTCTGTCTGCTTATAAATTACCTGTCTTCCGTCCTCTCGCTTTCTCTTGTTTTCTTGATTCGTGTAAGGATGTCAGCAGGGTCGTCATTTGGTTCGTTCTTTTCTGCATCTAACACATACTTTGTTTCGCGTGCATTGATAGCTCTGCAAATGTCTTCAACTTCTTCAGTATCTTCATTACAAGTTTCTTCCACACTAGATGCGGACGAGTATTCTTCATCAATTATTCTATTTGACGTGCTTGCTTCACTGGCATTCCTACCAGGAAATAAAAGAATCATCGCACTCCATATAATACCGTTATTGAGAGTCCTTTCTTCTTTGGTCAACAGCATTCTTACCTTGAAGGAAGAGCGTTGTTAAGCAGTTTAGTAGCTCTCTTCCTTAATCGCTCCAGCAACACTTTGTTGGAATTTCCTTCAGCCACATACTGATCACCTGCTTCTCACAAAACCTCAACATGCCTTCTCATAAAACTCAAAACACTTTTCCACTCTCTTCCACATGCTTGCACAGCTTGAAGAAGAAGAGTATCTTCGACTTGAGTGTAGTTTTTCCTTGGTTTTCTTTACTTGTTGTTGTCCATCGCTCCTTTCTCACAGGATTAAGAAAAGTGAAAAGAGCCCTAAAAATTTGCATACATAGGCACGTGCACACGTGCACTGGTCGTAATGTTTTTTTTAAATATTTTTGTTTGGTTTCGTGATTGCGAACGAAAAAGTTGCATATATGTTTAATACACTACCTGTTTGCGTCAGTCAACAATGGATGTCCCACCTTTCCCAATGTTTATTGTAGTAACCCTGCTGTCTATCTTTGCAGCTATAAAATTGAGTCTTCAAAGACCACAACGTTTGGTCCCTTTATTTCCTATGCATGTAATAGGGAACCTGCTCATCACACTCGTTGCGCTTGTCTCTACGGCACCAACGGGAGCTAATCTCCTAGCCCGACTTTTTGGTAATCTGCTGCTTAACCATCGTAACAGTGGCAGAGATGTTTATTGTTTAGCACGAAGACATCCACACATCTTTTGGTACATGACCGGGGAAACACTAGAATCCTTTGATGCTATTGTACGAAGAATTGGTATAGAAGTTACCAGTCCAAGACACACACCTCGGGTGTCAACTACAGGTAGAAAAAGATCTTGTAATCTTGACTTATAGAGGTGACAAAAAGTACCATTTTATGAGTACACAACTAATTGTTGACGCAGATGGTTTGGTAGTACTCCTTGTAGCTGGGTACGTTTGCTATATAGTAGCGTTGTCATGTTGTGCTTAAGTATTTCGATCTAGCTGCTATTTTACTGCATGTAAAAACAAATACAAACATAAGCAAAATTTAGTACTACACGTATTCATAGTAAACAAACGTCTTGCAGATTTCCGGGGCATATGAACGATGCGGAGTCATTCAGACGACTTCCTGCTATAGGCCATGGAAGAAGAAGGAATCTACCACGACGAGCAAGGCTGCTAGCTGATGGGGGATACGCTATCGCCCCACCTCTTATCACTCCAAGGCGTATTGCTTACAACAGACGACAACAGAATGCCAACAGAGCGCTAAGGTCGCTTCGTATCCGCGTAGAGCACGCCATTGGATTCCTGAAAATGTACTCAGCGACCTCGGATATTTTTCGACACATGAGGCCATTTCAACCCTTTGTAATAGCAACTTGTGGTGCTCTTGCTAATAGAAGGAAAAGAATTCTAAAAACACTGTAATGTTATATATGTTCTTTTTGATATACTTTTCGGAAAAGTAAAACAAACTGGCGTAACACATGTTTATATTAGTGAGAGCAGAAAAATTCCTAGCTTAATACTGTAAACAAATCTCAAGATATGTTGATACTACTGGCGCTTACTAGTCAGTTGTGACTGTTTTGGTGCGTTGAATACAACAGGTGTATGATAAAGTTCATAAGTATATGACGTTTGGGACATTAATTCTTCGTAGTAAGAGGATTGACTATTAAGGACCATAGTAGTAAGACGAAGGAGTAACGTCAGTAAAAATAGTTACAAACTTTCTTTCTCAGTTGTTATTTACCTAATAATACATTGTACTAGCTGAGAAAACAGTAAGATAAGGAGTTTTGAAAATTCTATTGGTTAAATCTGGAATAAAATAATGATAGCTCTTTTTAATTTATGCTATTCCGGTCGGATTATAGAATGCGGAATATACTTTCCCTATGCCGCTAAATCGGAAATGTCTAATTGAGTTCTACGAAGTTGACTTATGAAAGACAAACGATAAACCATAGATGACTTGCCCAAGGACCAACTTTTATTCATAAAACGCTCAATACATTTGAACTACAAAATAAGTTTACTTACAGCTCTTTTCATTATTTAACCAAGTATGATGTTTTGATTGTCAGATAATTGTTCAATAGAAACACCCGTCACTTGAAACAATAGAGGACTATGTTCTGCATAATTGTCGAGTCAATCACACAAAAATCACCTACTAAATATCAAGACCGCGATCTACTCTTACTCAGATTTTACAAAACAAAACGTCCAATTTTTAAAAATAATTTGCGCATTTCTTATTCACTAATGAGTTCAGTCAGGTGTAGACTTTTAGGCCAGATACATGCCAATAGCCGATAGCTTGATAGCTGATAGCCTAGCTCTCTATATAGTGTAGATCCTAGTGTAGATAGTAGATCTAGTATAGGTTCTAGTGTAGATTCTAGTGTAGATAGTAGATCTAGTATAGGTTCTAGTGTAGATTCTAGTGTAGATAGTAGATCTAGTGCAGATTCTAGTGTAGATTGGGGTGGATTTTGTGTGATTGACTCGACAATTATGCAGAACATAGTCATCTATTGTTTCAAGTGACGGGTGTTTCTATTGAACAATTATCTGACAATCAAAACATCATACTTGGTTAAATAATGAAAAGAGCTGTAAGTAAACTTATTTTGTAGTTCAAATGTATTGAGCGTTTTATGAATAAAAGTTGGTCCTTGGGCAAGTCATCTATGGTTTATCGTTTGTCTTTCATAAGTCAACTTCGTAGAACTCAATTAGGGTGAAACAAAAGCATAAAGTAAAAAGAGTCTATACCATTAACAATAGGCTTTGAGACAGAAAAACTAATTTTTATGAAACTTTTATTAGGATTAAACTTTGACGTAAAATCTCAAAAATAGATCGTCCCGATTGCGTTGGTATGGTGCAATCCAGCCAACTCAAAAATAGATATGGCTGACCACCCCTCCCCCTACGAAACCTCACGGCACCTCACCTATAGAATAGCTATGACGTCACCGTTATTACGGGCCCGGTATAGGGTCTGGAGGAGGCACCGGGCGTAGAACCGGTGTTTTATATCTACTTTGGGTATCCCTTAATATTCTGTGAAGCTGTCAATCACCTCTCATTATTTTCTATCGTATCGAATCACATTCGGCTTTCTTATCACGTGGATGGCATTAGCCAATGGTAAAAGGAGGCGTAGCTCTTAGCTTCACTGAAAAATTCTACTACGAGGAGAAAGTGTTGTAGTTTCGGGGAGTGCAGAAAAGCATAAGTATTTGTGAATTTTTTCAATTTTTGTTCCTCGAACGAACCTCACAAGAAAAAATAATTGATTTCAGATCATAAATAACAAAGGTGAGTTATTCAAGATTGACATTTTTATCTTTGTTTCCCGTCGCATAGAGTCTTCCTTGGGTGGGTCGGTGGAAAAAAAGAAAAAAAAGAATTAAAAAAAAAGGAGAAATAAAGTCAAAACGGGAAACCTTTGGAGGTTTTTTTTTTCTTGTATACTTTTTATCTGTATGATTATATTCAGTCTTGTAACTGAGGAACCACTGTTAGTGCATATAAAAACGGGACACGTTTTTGTTATTTGTGTAGTTTTTATTGATCTTATCCTTTTTAAACAAATACTCTGGTTATTTTTTTCATTTTTTATCGTTTATTTGCTATTTATTCCTATACTTAAAATATCTTATTTTTTCCTGATTTTCGAAAATCAGAGTAGCTAGTCGGTCGGGCGACGACATCTCGGGCGACGGGAAACAAACAAAAGAATGGGGATGGCCTAAAGAAAAAATTACAGATGCAGATAAAACTTGTGGTTTCACGAACAAGAGATCCTTGAAACTTCTAAATTACTAGTAAAAACTAAGGAACTCGACCACGTCTAGTTCGAGTGCTTAAATGACAAAAAACTTAGTCAACAATTCACTAATAATCACTCTATTTTTGTTAGAATACTTCGAGGTTCTTTTTTATGGAGATTTCTTATATTTATACAATAAGCAATCTATATCATATCTTTAGGTGCCAACCATTTATGAGTTCATTTTTTCCCATGAAGAAATCTAACAATAGAACTCCTAAACATTACTCATTGTCTGACTTTCCCATGAAGAAAACTAAAATAGAATGTCGACTGCCTCTTTTAGGTTTCCTCGTTTTTACTCGTGCCTAGGCTCCGCCGTACGAGTCTTAAAATGCAACGCGTACAGTTTTTTTCTTTTGCTCTTCGTCCAAGTCGAGAGGCTTAGTCCCCCTCACCTTTTCAAAGAGCCAGGCTTCACAGGCTATCCTATCCGGCAAGTTCCATGAGAGTAATACTTCCGGTCTGAAACTAATTACTGAAGAAATGAACTTTATGAGCAATAGCTTATTTTGGTTAACTCTTCATATTAATTCATCTACTCGATTAGTATTTTCTGCACGAACAAGCGAAGATCGATAAGGAGAACAAGGTTTCAAGATAAGCCATAGTAAACAAATTAATTCAACTTGACTCGTCGTATTCTCTTGAAATGGAACTTGACAATATAGATATTCTTATAGCCTATATTTATGTATTTATATTAACTGTTTTGACTTCAAAGTCTACTCACAAAGGAACATGAGGTACATAGCAATTTTTAAGATTCTATTTGATTTAAGAAGCAAAATAAATAATTTTCTACGCACATTCCAGGGTTTGATCTTTGCCGTTCGAAGCCTTATAATCTCTCTCATTTTTCTTCAAAAAAATGGCGATTCATTAAAAAATAATTAAGCAATGATGAGAGAGGTTTTGAGCAAATATTAGCCTGTATTTACGTTTTAAATGAAGCATTTTGATTTTAAAGCGAGCCGTGCGAAATTGCATGTCTTGCTAATTACGTATGCCAAAACGCAGGACCCGGAACTGGAATTGGAGTTCCAGATTAAGTTATTCGATGATTTTGATGAGTATGGCATAAATGCTCTGCCTACAAACGGCTTTGAACGCTTTCGTTCGAAATTTTGCAACTTATTTTTACTTCTCCTTAGAGACTCTGATACTAGTAAACCGTCTCAACCAGGGTCTGGTTTATCATTACTTCGAGACGTCACGAAATACTTTATCAGTATTTTGGGAAGCTCAACCAACTAAATCCTCAATACATTTTGAAACCAGGTCCTCCAGGTCCTCCAGGTACCCAGCTTATCCTGGAACCAGGGTCTAGTCTTTCTGAGAAAGTGTTTACAAATAAATTTTGTATAGTTTTACTGTGCATTGCTGATCGACTCAATTCCAAACGCCCGCATATTTATTTAATCAAAAACATGATTGACGTCAGTTATTTTAATATTAATTAATGTCATTCTTATGTTTAGAAATAGATTTCCGGGCGTGACAAGTGGTTATAATTGGTTATAGCTTACAGTCTGCCTCCAGTTCTGCTCTGACTTGTGTACAGGCGTGAGTAGATCAAACCTGCACCCTTCTGTTCGTTCGCCCAGTTGCCCTGTTGGTCCATGATGAGGTTTCAATTTCTTCTCCTCCTCCTGATCGCTTCGGCCTTCTGTGCTTCTAGTTCATCAGAAGAAGAAAATAAATTTTCTAAGATTGAAGATATTTCTCAAGAAGATGGTTTTCAAGGTAAATGGTTAAATTTTAGCTTATACCAGGCTTTAGATCTTAGTTTATTTTGCACTTACGGAAACTCACTTTTAAAATTTCAGATGACGAAACCGATCAAATTCCTAAACTTGAAGATGTTGATGATGAAGAAGACGATTTTCAAGGTAACTGCTGTAATGTTATCAATATATCCATGATATCCATCACTTTTCTTCGTGGAAGTAGCACTTTTTGTCTCCCCGATTAGTAGGGCACTTGTGCCCGTCCGGCTAGAAGAAATTAGAGACATTAATAAAGTTATTATTATTATTATTATTGATAATCAATGGTTAAACACTAAACCTCTTATCCGATCCTCACTTCGATTAAAATGGGATCAGTTAGAAGCTGTCATTTTAAGGAGGAAGAAAACTTGTCAGAAGCTGAAATTTGCTCGTAACAAAACAAAACAAAACAAAACAAAACAAAACAAAACAAAACAAAACAAAACAAAAAAGAAAATGCATGTATAAACATCTGCGCCGTGTATGGCAACTAAGACTTCAGATCACTTTACTAATGCTTCAAACCCCAAATTAATTGAACAAATTTAAATTAGCACACGCCGAAGTATTGAGCTTGTTATTTAAGGTACTAGAACTGGATAAAGTGGTGTCATTTCTACGAAATTCATCTAAAACACTACTTGATAATATAACAATAGCATACTATTCCAGGCTTTGTAAAAGGAATTTTTTTGAGGAAGTAAGTCAAAGCGGAAAATTTTAATCGGGACTCACGCGGCGTAGGATTGAAAACAGAAAGCGGAATTTTGGGTAGTTTTTGATCGAACTAGTGTCTGTCTGTCTGTCTGTCTTTACTATAGCCAATCCTGCATAAGGCAGAAGGTGACGACCCGCATTTGATTGGTGAAAACTGCGGTCGTGTTGCAAACTGACTGATCTCATGCACAGGAAAAAGCTACTAATGAGATTAAAATAATAATAATATTTTCAAACATGTTGAGACTTGAAGCAATCAGCAGAGCGAATAAATATGTACTAGCATAGACACAGCTCTGAAATGCATCATGTCATCCAAGCATCGATCCCTTGGTTGATCGTTTAAAGTGAAGATTTCACAAAACATTTCTTGATTTTTTTTGCACTGCCGTTTTTCTCCAAATGGCCACTGGAAGCTATGTATTTATACATGTTAAATATTAATAATAATGATAATATAGACTCATCTGTAATGTGAAATATGTGAAATATGTAATACCTTATCAATTATCAGTAAACTAAACTATAAACTAACCGGCTATAAATGAATTAAGGCGTTTTATAATGAAACTTTCAAGCTTCCTAGTACTCAACTTGTAATATATGTAGACAAAGTTGGGGGAAACGAAGGAGATAAGACGGTTTTCAAGGAAGTCTAGAATCTTTTTTTTTGCAACAAAATTTTTAATTATTTCCTAAATTGCCTTTGATGTTTTCAAAACAAATTATTGATTAATTTCTAATGTCTTTTTTAATGTAATTAACGATAACTATAAGACTTAACGACATTTATATTTTAGGCGATTAGAATTGATCTGATCGGATTTGAAAACAGTAAAGCAAATGCAAAAAACAACTCCAAAAGCACCAGTAAAATACACCCAAAATGCCCTTAAATTTGTCACAGAATATTTTCAAAGCAACACCGCCAATTAGTACAATTACCCTATTTCAATATGACGTTACATCAAAACAATCTATTGTTTAAACACAAAGGATCATGGTCGTCGGAGGGGGTCAAATCAACGCAAATTCACCGAAAATTGTTCTAAAACCTGTATCAATCCACGAAGAGAAGTAGAATAGCCAGCAAACGCTCAGAATATTTTTTAGTACATATTAACACATATTATATCTGAAAACCAGGCCATTTTAAATTAAACTGTTTCGCTAGGAGTAAATTTTGTTGAATTTTAAATTGGATTTGGCGATTCTATCACCCACATAAACAAGCAGTGACGTCATAGTGAAATAGGGCAATTTAAGCTTTCGAAACTGCGAGGTTTTGACCTTTCTCTCTCTTCCGATGACAGGAAGTTGCTGGGAAAGGGAAGTTCAATCTTTAATAATTATTCTCAAATTATTAATTTATTAATTAATTTGGTTGTAAAAATAGATTGTGGGTTTCCTTGAAAACCGTCTCATAGATTTTCCTCAAACTTTGTCTACATGTATTATTTGGTTGCTCGATAACTTAAAAGTATCATTATAGACCACGTGATCTGAAATCTACGCGCGTGCGCAATGCATTGTTTGCCACAGCGAAAGTTTCCAAGTGTTTTCTATTATCTCTTGATAAAAGGAAATATTTTCCCCTAACGAAGACGGAAAATACTATCTTTAAAAGATATTTGGTAATTCTTTCCACGGACGTGTTTTAATTTTTTTATTTTCGAGTTAAAGATGTGTTTTTTTCGAGCCGACAACTTGGATATTAGGAAATCTTGAGCTACGAACAAAACGCTTGCTGATTGGCCAATTCGTTCTGCCTGATACCTGGAAGTGTGTCGCTGGGGCTCATCAGTCCGGAGAAATCGGCATTGTTAATAGAAAAGGCTAGAAAACCAGTGGCAAATTAAATCATAATCCTATGCTGAAAACTTGTAGTCAGGTGACAAACCCGTCTAGAGTACCTGACTATTCAGTGAATTTCGAAGCGAAACGTTTTCACTATGAAATCTCAATTCTATATGAACCCCATGATGACAAAACACACAAACAAGCTACCTTACTAGCCTACTGACAGTGTGTGTGAGTTAGTAAAGATTTAGGAGAAACATGAATAAAGAGTTTTTGAGATGTCGTCGTTTATTGCTAACTGTGCAACGGCTTTTGCGAATGGCGATCGGTGATTGGCGCGCGATTATGCGACCAAAAAGAACCGTGGCAATACATCTTAACACGAATAATCGAGTTGTTTCTAAATGGTTTCGTCGAGTACAAGCAACACTAAATATCCCATCAATAACCTGTGTTATTGACAAAAATAATAATAAACACCACTGAGTGTCTCCCATCGCTTACCATGTGTATCGCTAGTATCTTTAGCTTTATAGTACTAATCGCCGTCGTCCTCCCTTCAACTTTTTCTTTTGATTAATCTATATACAAGGTGATGCAAAATCATTGCTGAATTTCAGTCAGCCGATCTATTAAGGTCTGTGTATCTCATTTTCAACTTAAAATAGTGGTCAAGCACTGGCCATCATGTGCTGTCAGCCAGAAAGAATGCTATTGGACACGTAGAGAGCATAAATAACAGGGAAACTTCTTATTGATAGCTCTCTTGACACCGGTGATATAGTTGATGAACTGATTCCGCTCGAGACAGGAAATTACTGCAAGTGAAACCAAGGAGAAAGAAATAAAGAAAGAGCGATAGAACGAAAGAAGAACTGAAAAAGGAAAGGAAAAGAAGGAAGGGAATTTTTGAATATTTTAAATTAAATTTTCCTTGAACTCGGCATCATGTCAGTATTTCCAAGTACGATATGTAACTCCAAATCATCCCTCGAGGGATGACAGACACACGGCCCTATAAAAACATATGCCAGTGCAATATTAGGGATACGTATGATAGATATAATAGATATTTGCTTAATGCACATTAGCAGACCTTCATTCCATTGTTTTCTTTCGTGTCTATTTGACTATTACACGTTGACTAGTATTTTTTATTTCACGGGTTAAATGCTCTCACTATATAACTTTTTTTTAAAATCTACAAGCGCACCCAGTAAGCGCTAGTTCTTTTATATGCTCCATTAGGTTCTGTGTCAGACTGGAAAATAAAGCTCAAATCAGTGCAAGATGTTCCTGGCCTCACCGACAAGATGTTGACGGAAGCGATCGATGAAGCTAAGAGAGAGACAGAAGAGGATGAAAAACGTACTCCTCGTCAAAAGAGCGTCGCTTTACAGTCACATTACAAACGATTCGTACCAGACCTAGAACCTGCTCGAATCGGCGCCATGGTCATGGAGAGAACTGTAAAACGACTAGCCACTAAACTCAGGTATGGGTCTGTTCACTTCTTATGGGCATACAAGGGCTGGTGGATTTCGCGGGGATGGGGGGCACGTAAAAAAGTATAGCATTTAATAAGGCCCCACAAAATAATTAGCTAAATAGAAAGTTTATAACTAAATTTACCCTGTTTTAATAGGCCACGTAAAAATTCAAGGTTGTGAAGGGATCATATATTTTTTTACTTACAATTCCGAAAATCCCACCCCCCCCCCCCCCCCCTCTTGCACTTTGTAAATGAAATTGGAGTCCAGAGAAAATGAAATCGTGGGAGGGGAACTTTCTTGAGACTTAGCTATCAAGCGCAAGTCTATTGGTTCTAGTTACAGTCTTTCTTTTTTTACTTTTTCTGGTTTTAAGAATTTTGGTCGCGAAATTGACGCGTCTTGGCGCCAAAATCTTACTTTAATTCCATGACAATACAATCAAAATATACAACTTTTTTCATTGCCGATATTTTTGGTTTTATTCGCAAGCGTGGAGGGGGGAGTTGGGGGCTAGCGAGGTCAAAAAAGAGAAAAGAAGGAAGAGAGGGAGATAAGAACTGGATTGCAATGACTGCAATGCTTTCTAAAAGAGTTGGAATACATCTAGGTTGAGCGAAAGAGAAGCTGCACAAGCACTTGTGGGTCTGCAAAGTGATCATCTGCAACAGCTATACGATGATAAAGAGGAGAATGATTACGTACACAATCAACGCCATTTCAATACCTATCGCACCATCACTGGCAAATATAACAATCTCTATCACGTTAAGTGGGGGAGTGCACGAACTCCTTTCAGACGCCTTATTCGACCAGCTTATGGAAATTGTATTTCCACGCCTCGGCTCGCAAGGGGTTCTGGGAAACTTCCCAACGCGCGTAAAGTCAGTTTAATAGTCTTCAAGAATAGAAATATCAACTCAGTTAAAATGTCACACATGGCGATGATCTGGGGTCAGTTCCTAGATCATGATATCACTATTGGGGCACAACCTGATGTCGACTGCACCGGGACCTGCGGTTTGTCTGGAGAATGTTTCGGGATACCCGTTCCTGTTGGTGACAAGCCATTCAGAAGTAAAGGGAAAACTTGTATCGAGCTTAAGCGTGATGTACCAGTGGTAGTAAGACGTTCCACGTTATCATACCGCGAGCAAGTAAACCTCAAGTCTGCATACATTGATGCCTCGCAGATATACGGAGATGACCCGACGGTTTTCCGAGACCTGCGCCGCTCTGGAACTCCTTTTCTTCGAGATCGAAAACATCCCAAGGGCAGAAGTTTTAAGAATTTGTTGCCTAAACAAATTGGGGGCTTCTGTCGAACCTCGAACGTGAAAACGATGCCATGTTTCAAGGCTGGAGATGAAAGAACCAATGAAAATCCAGGTACGTAAGCTTACGTCATTCACGAGTCAGTATCTAAAGTTAAAGTGGCTCGTAACATTTTTTTTTTCTAACAACGATTTTGATTTGAATTGACAAATAGCTAGTCCTATCGGCGTAGCCGTAAATGCTTAACGCTACCATACAACGCTTTAGCATTCAAGGCCTGGGAGTATGGTCTTCGATTATCTTTATTCATCCAATGAAGACAAAAAACAAAAACAAAAAAACAAACAAACAAACAAAACAAACCAAAAAAAAACAAACAAACAAACAAAAAACAAAACAACAAAAAAAAAGTAGAGAGTACGCAAAGGTACCAATATTCATTCACAGTATTAAAAATCAGTTTTAAAAGGAGCTACCCATATATTACCATTTAGTATTTTTACACACGAGTGAATATTAAAAAATCCTGCGCGCTCATTGGTCACAATGTACGTCTTATGCTGCTATATTCCACCACAGGTGAATAGAACGCGCACTCTTGGCTTGCAGAGATAAATAACATTGAAAAAATCCTCTCTCTCCTTTATTTATCATATTCACTTGTGTTAAAAATACTAAAACAATGATTTATTTTGCCACGTTTTTCAGGCTTAGGCTCCATGCACACGATATGGCTTCGAGAACACAACCGCATCGCTACTGAATTGAAGAAAAAGAACTCCCACTGGACAGCAGACACAGTTTTCTATGAAACGCGTAAAATAGTCGGTGCCATGGTACAGCATATCACCTACAACGAGCTCTTGCCTCTCATACTGAACCGAAGAACGGTAGGTTGATCATAGATTAAGGGTTTTTTCAGTATCGATCAAATTATATAAGGGGTGGGGAGGGTCTGAGGAGGGTATATTATGCAGTATGTTACTTGGTGGATATATGTACCTTTTTACCTTGGGCGTTTGTTTTGGCCATTTCAGTCCACATGTCATTCCCTAGAGTATCATTTCTTTGTTTAAAGGTTGAAACGATAGCTTTTATAAGGTCCCGTCCACACGTATCCGGAAATTTTTGTGTCCGTATACGCAAATTTTACGAAAACGGATACGTGTGGACGGTGAAAACGATCCGAATACGCTACGTGTGGACGCAAACATTTTCGTATCCGAAAAAAAAATTTGCGGATACGTGTGGACGGGGCCTTAATCTCGCGTTCTGATTGGTTGGGAGCGTTTCCCAAGTATGAGAGCACACAGCACGAACAACAAGCCTTGTTTCTCCTAACACTTCTCTCGTGTTCTGCCAAACCCTGCGTGCTTTATAACTGCGTCCAGTCCTTATTGTTGCCTTTGAAATATCACACACGGCACATACGCGTTTTTTAAATTCTTCAATATGACACGTGGTCTGAAATGGGAAAACACTAAAAAGGGCTCCCGTTTCTCATGAACTATAATATGTTACTATATTTATTTGTAATAGGTTGCTATTAGTAGACGTCACTTCCGGTAATAGCCGCATGTTTATTGGCTTGTAGAATCCTGGAGGTTGTTTTGATCTCTTGTTTTCTGGTTTGATGTCGTGAAAATAGTCAAATACAATAGTCTGAGGACTTATTTTGATATTTTTTTACTTAACATCCGCTAGTTGCCCCTCAGCTAACCGCTTGTTTGCCCCCCAGTCAACTCCAAAAAGTCACGTGATTGATAGTTCAATACTAGCAATACTAGAATGAAACTAAAATTGGACCTCTATTCCACAGAGAAACGCTTTTGACCTGGTTCGGAAAACGAAAGCGTTTTATTATGGATACAACCCGATTATTGATGCAACGATCTCTAATTCCTTCGCCGCGGCCGCCTATCGCTTTGGACATAGTCTAGTCCAAAACAAGCTTAACCGGTTTGGCAGGAATTACCGGAAGATCAATCCCTCTATCTCAATGAACCGGTTCCTTGACCCAACCTTCCTCTACCAGACAAACAAGGGGGGAATAGACTCTATTTTACGAGGCCTTGCGAAGGACAGGTCGCAAAAAGTTGACAGGTAAGAAGTAATTTGAGCCTAAAACATCAAAGAAGTTAAGGTTTTGGCGCGAAAATCCGTAGCGCGAAAACATTAGCATTTTGCTGCTAATGTACCACCTCCGTCACCACTGTGCTCGTGGGTTGGTCTCCTGCCACCACGTGAGTAGAGTTAGTTGCTGGTTCTCTTCTCTGCTCCTGCAGTTTTTTCAGGTTCTCCGGTTTTTCTCCCTCGCCAAAATCATTTTCAAATTACGCTTCGGTTTCGAGCGCTTTTCATTAGCCTATGGCTCCGGAGACTGAGCAATCACTTCCTGCTTCATATAACGCCGTGATCGAGTATCCCTGCCAAAATCATAATCACACGGTGCTAGTCATAAAATCATAGTCACACGGTAAAACTCTAAAAATTTAGCCAGTACTGATGACTGAAAAAATTTCAATTTGTTGTCCCTCTTAGATTTTTCGCCAAAGCAGTTCAGGAACAGCTTGTGCGTGGTCCAGGAGACTTAGCTGATCTAGCGGCCTTGAACATCCAGCGAGCAAGAGAACGTGGCATACCTGGCTACAACGAGTATCGAAAATGGGCTGGCCTGAAAAAAATCACAAGCTTTCAACAACGGAGAACCTCCATTCCACTGGTTAGATTGAGGATTTTGAAGAAAGTTTACAAACACCCAGATGATATTGATCTCTTTGTGGGTGGGTTGTACGAGAAGCCGTTACGAGGTGCAGTTCTGGGAAGAGTATTCAGCTTCATACTTGCTGATCAATTCCAACGCCTGAGACGCGGTGATCGGTTTTGGTACGAGAACCCAGGAGTATTTACAGCTAGGCAGTTGAAAGAGATCCGAAAAGTGAGGTTGTCGAACGTCATCTGTCGCAACAGTGATGGTATTCGCCGTATTCAACGTTGGGCACTGAGGCGGCAAAAGAAGCCCGTGGCATGCTCTACCCTCCTAAGATATTCAATGAACTTGAACAAGTGGAGGTCATTACCTATTTACTCTTAAATCAGGGCAACTTCACGATGACATCACCATACTGCAAATACCAGAATCCTTGTTGTCACTTTCCCATTGTTCTACCTTAATGGTCCCTTAACTGGATTTCCAGAAACGTAATGTCCTGTATCATAAAGCCCTTCGAATGAAATTCTTACCTTGAGCTTGATTTGTGTGTTTTACTCCTAATATAATAAGCCCTAAGATTTCAGAGCACTTTCTATGAGATGAGAAGGATTTCCAGTCGTGTTTTCACTTACCATATCTAAACAATATTCCCTTAAAACCTCCCCCCTCCCCCACATTTTTATCAAGTATGAAAAGTCTGGTAGTAGTAGTAGATGCGTCATGATACAGTACAACGCATTTTAAAATTAAAAATTAAAATTAAACTTGGCCTTAATTAAAGTAAAGCCGTAAATGGAATGGTTAAGATAAAATTTAGTATAGATAACATTGGTTACAGTAATGAGTAAATAAGAGTGAATAAAGAGCACATTCAAATCGATTATGATGTCTTTTTTTGTGGCCTGTGTCTTTAAAGGGGCACTTGGATGAAAACGCCCCAAATTTTCAAAGTCCGAATAATTGAAGTATTTGTGGATAATATGACTCAATTATGAATATGTAAACCAGATTAGTGAAAATTTAGCCTTGGAGCCACTTGCAGTTGAGAAATTTTGGATTAAAAGAGAAAAGAACAATAGGGTTGAGTAAATGACGTCATTTCCTCACAATTTAGATGCTGAATAAAATTGATAATTTTTATCTGAGACATTTTATTGTGAAGAAAATACGTTGCTTGGCTACTATATGGGCCATATAGATAACTATAACTAAGTTTAAAGTCTTTTCCAATTTTTATCCATTTTCATCCAAGTGCCCCTTTAAGATGCCAACTATATTTATCAGAGCTCACATTTTATCAGCATTCAGCACTGCACCGTCAGGATCATTCTCATGATGTCTTGTTTTGTGCCTGTGTTTTTAAGGTCTCAACTATATTTATCAGAGCTCACATCTTATCAGCATTCAGCACCGCTCCTTCAGGATCATTCTTAAACATCATAAAATGTCCTTGCAACTGAGCAATACTTTTCTTCCCACCAGATTCTATAATCTTATCAGCAAATTTAATCGCTAGGGACTTGGGTTTCTCAGGGTAAAATCGAGCAAACATCCTGGTTATTTGGCTCTCAGAGGCCCAGCTAATTTCTAGTTGAAGATCCACCCTACCAGGTCTGATCAGGGCTGGATCAAGTCTATCAATGTGATTGGTTGTCATAAAAACAATGCGTTCCTCGGTGGATGCTACACCATCAAGAGTATTCAACAATCCACTGAAGGTGACCTAAAATAAAGGATTTTGTCAATCGCTTCAACATGAGTCCCTGGCTTGAGAGATTGGATAACTGCTTCCTGTGCTACTGACATTAAATAAATTATTCTATTCTATTGATTTTGGTGAAGCACTTCAATATAAGCCCCTGGCTCGGGAGGTTGGACAACCACTCCCCATGTAATTGACTTGATTTTTAATTGTAATTGATTTTAGTGCAGTCAAAATCTTGCATGCATTTCTATCGAGGTTTGAAGATTGATATTAATTATTTGCAGTAGTATGCATTGAATCATCATCGCAACAAAGTACAGTAAGTTTTAATCTACCTCAATTGAGGCATTTTTATGACATGTGCCCTTGAAAACTTTGTGTTTTCTGACAACGTTTTGGAAGCACTTTGATTGACATTCATAAATGGACAATAAGAAATGATTATTGAAAAAAATATTTATAGTTTTAAGTGCCTGGGTTTCATAGCTCATTTTCTGGATTCATTTTCTACTAAATTTGTAATAAAAAATCAAGTTTAATGCACAACTGATAGACTGACTCTTCTTCATTCACATTTTAAACAAATACCAACACAAAAACTTACCCGATTCATATACACATTTTCTCTTTTGCTCCCATCCATTGAATCGTCTTTCTTGACAAATGCTGCATCAATATCCTCCAGTAAGATGATGCTTTGTTGTGGAGCGACGCTCATCAAATGGTTGAGCCTGTCATCTGACAGACTGCGGTCACTCAGGTTCATTACACAGATACTGTAGTCCAACTCACCAGCAAGGGCTTGACTAAGAGCAAACATTAAACACACCCTTCATTAAATGGACAGCTAATGGCTTAGTCCCAAAACAGACCGTTTTAGTTTCGTATGCAAATTGCCAATTTCAGAGCACATAACTTTTCCTTGAGAATTATTCTTTTATGTCAAACATGTTAAGATATTTACATGTACCCATGAAAGAATCAACTCCCAAGAGTGGCATCACATGGTATGAAATATGCGCAACAAACATCAAAGCTAAATAGGTCTAGCAGACACCAGACAACATCACATTTTTGAGTCCTTCTGCATGCACTGTAAGCCTATTGTATTCTTTCTTAGCTTTGTTCTATTGTTAGTATAACTTTGGGTCTTTTGCTGTTTCTATTGAATCGTGTAAACTGTGTCTGTTACATGAAGAAGCCACATTTCTGTAATGTATCCATTGGCTTAAAAAACAGCTAAGCATTGGACAATGTCTGGCAAGAACTGGGACTTGTCTGATCATTATTGTTGCCTTGCCGGTCATTTTGACCAGTAACGTATGACTTAGCTAAAAGTAGTTTGGCCTGTGACCATGACCAGCGACTGAGTTCCTTTTTGAAAATCATAATTATAAAAAAGTTATCTCAATAAAGATTATTATTAGGCTGTTATTTAAAGGCCTGGTAATATCTATACCTTATATTTGCATATGATAACAGTTATTATAACAGTTTCTGATCTTATACTTACATAAAACTGCTCTTTCCGCAGCCAGGTGGACCATACAATAGGTATCCTCTTCTGTATGGGATCCCTGTGAATACATTCAATCATATTATCTCAGTCCCTTATTCCATATCAAGAGATCCACCACATAGGTTCATTGGTGTTATACTTGCTACTACTTTATAGACCCATTGCATGTGATGTCAAAGCAGCTCTATTTGAAGGACAAAACAAAAAATTTTCCTGAGAATTGGAAACCTATTGTTATGTTCTCCAAATTGAGCTGCATTCCGAAGTGCTCCAATCCCTCTCCATGGCAGATGTATGGATATTTTCTGGTGCTAAATATACCCTCCTCAGACCCTCCTTGCCCCTTTCCCTCGTCAAATATATTCTCACTTAAATTACACCCCACCTCCTCCTCCCTACCGTCAGATTACACGCTACCTATATGCAAGACTGTGAAATAAGATATTGGACAAATGTTTGGTAAAAACAACCAATTGACTGGAAAATGATTTGCCTTGGTCAGACCAGCCATACCTGGGTTTTGACTGTTCAAATATGCCTGTGGCCTGACAAATGACCTGCTTACAGAGATTTGACAAGCCATACCTGGGTTTTGACTGTTCAAATATGCCTGTGGCCTGACAAATGACCTGCTTACTAGTATCAAAAATATATTTCGGAGCCTTGTATATTTTAACCATTTACCTCTATCCGTGTACCACTTAGAATTAGTATTAAAGTCTTTGACATCATTCAGTATCTTCTCACTCAACCCCTCGTCAAGGATAACTGAATCCAGAGGTCGTTTTCTCCTGGGGAAGCCAAACTGCCTCCACTCAGCTCCCATTGGGATATACATCAAAGTCTTTCCCTCCGTCCTAGCCAAAGCCATGGTTTTAGCTTCATTTAGTAGATCATTAAATATTTTTTTGTCTCTCCCGAGCGCAGTCAACGTCACCGTTTCCCAAGGAGCACCAGTAGTTAAGTCCACCATTTTTTCTCTGGTGCGTTCAACACGAATCCAGTTCCTCTTGTAATAGAAAAAGTGTGTCCCCGGGCTTGGAACGAAATCATAGGTGGTAGTGATTCTACCAGTGTCATGCTGTTTGAATGTCGTCTCTACACTGATATGCTGAGCTCTGTTTGCTTGTGCTGTGATCCATTGTAACACCCAATGATAACTTTTGTCCTTTGAAGGGACTTCCAACGTAATAAGAGCGTAGCGTCGTAGAGCGACTAGAGCTTGAATACCTCCCTTTCTTACGCCCGCTAGTACAGCACCGACTCCAACTAGACCAAATCCTGCAGAAAAGTAAGGGTTGCTTCCTAGAGAAGCAAATAATTCAGACATCGGCATCGTGGAACTTCTTCCCCAAGCTATCCGCCATGTTTTATGAGCCGACTGTCAGTGGTTGACAGCGGATTTTTAAATGAAAAAAAATAATGCTTATGGGCTTCCTGTGGTCAGTCAGCCGATCTCATCACTCGACAAAATGTTCAAAGCTGAGGTGTCACTTTTCCTCTTGAAAATAAGGGACAGGTCAAAAATTAGAGGGGGGAGGGGAGGGCTGGTGCATTTTATTTTTGGCCTGTATATTGGCCCTCCCCTAAATACTTGCACAATTTTTTCTGACCCTCCCCTCCCCCATAACTTATAATATTGAAGCTAACCTTGCACGTCTTCCCGATCTTGCTGTCACGGTAGTTATCATTTTACTATCAAACTCTTCTGTGTCATAATTCATTTTTTACATTTCTTTTGACCTAATTGTTATTCACAAAAAAAATTGGCCCTTCCCTTAAGACTTACACAATTCTTTCTGGCCCTTCCTTTTAGACTGCATGAAAAATAATGACCCTCCCCCCATTTGCACCAGCCCTCCCCCCTCTAATTTTTGACCTGCCCCTAAGCGCTTGATAACAGTGACACCATAATTAATGAATTTTTTAAATTTGTGTTGCAACGGCGAGCATACTTTCTTTTTTTCGCTAATCGATTGTTCCAGGCATCAGAATTTTTTTTTTTAGATTTAACAAAAGACTTCTCGGCCATAGCTTTGTCATTTGACTCTATCATAAAGGGATAGTCCATTAGATAATTGAGGGGGAGGCTTCAGGAATTTATGTTGCACGATATATATTTTTTGTAATAACTCTTGCACTCAATCTTTTTGTGTGTGTTTGCTCAGTTTCTTCACTGAAAGGAGAGGTTGCGCGATATTCTTTTCGTAGGCGAAGTGCTTGCTCGGTATTTTTTGCGGATTTACGCAAACCCTTCACCCCCCCCCCCCCCTCCCTATGAATTTACTAATGGTCCGAGAATGAGAATGATGCCTGCAAACCGCCATCTATTGGCGCGTAGGCGTGGTGTCTTCCAATACATTCTCCCCCATGCAAGCTCATTCGACAGGCAAACCATGATCTAGTAGCTATTGATGAAACACAGTTAAAGTTGATCCTGAACATCTGCATTGTCAATACTGGAGAATGCCTGGCGTGCATCCAAATTGTACCTCACCTCAAGATATATCGCCCGGGGCGGGATATATCGACAGTACGAGAACTTTCTATATGTGTTTTGGATTTGAATGAAACCTGATGTTGATGACCTTGCCTATGAAATCTCCGTCTCAATGACATCAATGGGTCTTTATATTGCTTATCAAGTTGTAACACGATAACAGAAACATTGCAGACGTGCAGCATTGCTTCTTTCTCCTTGCTTGTGAGAAGATCGTCAGCAACATGGAATCCCAAAAGAAACAGAAAACGTATCAAAGTATGCATGTTTACTTCAGTGTACTCACCTTTGCTTTCATGGTGATCTCGGTGCTGGCTTTGTCTTTGCTCTTATTGCACCAGAATAAAGAGCTAACAGAGCTTAGGGAAGAATTGGATATCATTCGAGGAATCTACCTTGGAGAGCAAGACGGCACTGTCATTGGTAATGCGTCAGTGGAGGAACGAGTGTATGGGCGATCCAAAAGACAGGTTAACCCGCGTTATAACTATAGAAATACCCAATATCAGAATAGATATAGGAATACCAGAAACCAGAACACGAGGAATACAAGATTACAAAATGCAAACAATCAGCAGACGAGATATCAACAAAATCAGAACCAACGGAATAGGAATGTACAAAACAGATACCAACAAAACAGAAATCAACAGAACACAAACCAGCAGAATAGGAATCTACAAAATAGGAATCAGCAAAACAGATTTCAACAGAACTGGAATCAACAGAATCGAAACCAGCAGAATAGGAATCAACAGAATCGAAATCTGCAGAATAGGAATCAACAGAATCGAAATCTGCAGAATAGAAATCTACAGAATCGAAATCTGCAAAATAGGAATCTACAGAATCGAAATCTGCAGAATAGGAACCAACAGAATCGAAACCAGCAGAATAGGAACCAACAGAATCGAAACCAGCAGAATAGGAACCAACAGAATCGAAATCTGCAGAATCGAAACCTGCAGAATAGGAATCTACAAAACCAACGAAACAGATTACAACAGAATAGAAACATCAGACCCAAAGTAACAACCACAACAAAGCCAAAAACTACTCAAGCAACGACAGCAGCACCAACAACTTCCAGGCCAACCAAGTCTGGAGGCGAACTAACCGCATTCATTGATGTACGAGAATTTTGGAATGCCGTGTCGCAGAAACCACTGACAACATCTTGCAAAAGAATCATTCAGGTATGAATTATTTTATCATTATCAATAAAGGAATGCTATTTCTTTTAGTTGGAAAAACGGCGTACAAGATTGTTGTTTTGACGAGTCGTTCGACGTAAACTGATAGCCACTAATATGGATTATTCTTTTGTGGTATGCGAAGCAGCGGCGCTTGATGCCATGTGAGAAGGTCAAAATTATAAGATCCTTTAATACATTATAACTTGTCATCGAGCCTAAGACGGATGGGATTTTAAAGTGTTTACGGGCGCTGATTACTTTTTCTCATGTCAGAAAGCTGAACAACCCGTTCAACTTTTAATTAGGACAGGTTATGAAAAAACCTATTAAAAACTATTTTTTTTTACCGCATGTCCAAACTAGAGTGCAAACAATATATCCGTGAAACTTTAGTAATACTAAATAGTGCATTTTTATGTAAATTCTATTGTTTTTCTATTGTTGAATTAGGACTATTTTGTACTATTTAGTAATTAGTGTTTCACGGATTGTTTGCACTCCATATATTTATATTACTTGTACATTGTTCGAATGTAATTACTACAAGTCTTTGGCTCATTGTACATATCGACGTTAATCAAAGTGATTTATTTATCCTATATTACTTCTTCAGTACGCATGTAGGGAGTGCATTTGCATTCCCGGCCACTTCTTTATTCTAGTTTTTGACTTTTTTTTTTATTAATGATATCCTTTAAATTGGCTCATGTCAATATCAAAAGAAAATAAAAGCCAACTTTTAATCCCCCCCCCCAACTCCCCCAAAGTTTGAGTCAACGTCATATATAGCTAGTTTTTCGAAATGCATCCCACATGGAAAAGAGTGACCTTGGAAGCTTACTCGTCAGCAACGCAAGAGGTTTATTGGGTTTGCTGGTCATAGCAAGGGGTTAATCATCTACGGTCTAGGGGCCGACTAACCTCTCCCTTAGGCTTCCGCCGTTAAGATAAAAACACAGCCTTCCTATCAAAGGAGAAAACACAATCATAGCATTCTTTGGTGCGCATGCGCGTTCATATGGTTCCTAATATTTTCCTAGCCCATTCTATAATTTGAAGTCGGAATAAATATATATTTTGTTTCTCCTGCCTTTGCTTTGTCGATCAATTATTTTTATATTCCCACTATAAAATCTTACCCTGCACTGTGTTTTAATGAAAACCCTTATCTTTTCCATATTCGTTTACGTTACGAAAAAAAATGTTCCACTTGAAATACGTTGAAAACGCATGCGCACATTAACAGTTACACTCTACGTTCAATTCTCATTTTTTTCTCCCTTGTTTTCTTTTTAAGGCGAACAAACAAATCATATGCGTTAAAAGTAAGTACCTACTTTGACAACTAGAAAACATTTGTTTTCTCGTCCCCGATTTCCGACTGAGACTGTACCCTTTCAGGGAGGAGCATTTGACTTCCTGTCCCTTCCCCAGAGGGGAGCATTGAACTGGACGAGGCTGTCTAGCTTTTTCAAAGGGAGCATACGCCCTCAGGTGCAAGCATTTTTGTTTGGTGAATTGTCCCTTCCCATAAAGGAGAGCATTTGACTAACGTAGGGAAGTAGGGAAGATTT
This sequence comes from Actinia tenebrosa, assembly GCF_029948245.1. NCBI lineage: Eukaryota > Metazoa > Cnidaria > Anthozoa > Actiniaria > Actiniidae > Actinia > Actinia tenebrosa. The sequence continues at coordinate 20,282,814 of NW_028292578.1, forward strand.
GGCTTCCTAAGCTGGCGTGATTGGCATTGCTGAACCGTGGCCTTCGCTTTTCGATCAAATAACTGGTCATATACTTATTTTCAGATAATGGCAAAAACATCACCATTGACGCACAGGGTCGCAGGATTATCAACGGATCACTCGATCTTGGTATGGAATGAAATACGATTCTATTCGACCGAATATTAACTCATCTTTGATCTAAGAACTTATTATTATTATTATTTCGTTCAGGGACTTTGACAATTGATAGAGGAAGCTTCAACCTTATTAGTAGGTGTTTCTCTAGATTTTTAAATAAAAAGTAAATTCGTATAGTTGAATTCAATGGTTTTGTTTTTGCAGGTGCTGGACGTGAAGTAAGCACAGCGGCCAGAAACTACATAGATTCCTACGTTAATCACAAGTTGAAAACTTTACTAGGTAATAGCTACTGGTGTTGTTTTTTAGATTCATAAAGAAATATATAAAGTGCAAAAGGTTATTCAATCAATCAATCAATAAATAAACTTTATTTAAAGAGTGTGACGTTTTAACCCAGTGAGTTATCTAACATATCTAACATCAACCGCGTACGCGTGCCCTCAGTGCCCTGCAAGTATGATGAAAAAATTACAATTTTTCTTAATTCACAAAGGTACTAAGATCACCGAAAGTAAACAACTGGATGAATTTATTCAATCCAAAGTTCAGGAAGCTCTGGATAAAAGGCTAAAGAGTGGTTTAGGTGAGTTAATTAACGAGTTTAACGAGTATATACTACATAAAAGCAAACTGAAGTCGAAGAATTTCCAGGCTTTTTGGTAGATAAATAAAGTAAACCATTTAACGGAAGTGAATGTTTCCCGCCCGTTTTATAGGATAGAAGTGTACGCGCGCGTGTCGCCGTTTACCGGAAGTAATCGTTTCCCGCTCTTTTAAAAAGTACAGTAGACGATTCCTGAGATGCGGCGAGTGCTTTCAATAAATATCGCAAGCGCATGACAGACATTAAATCATTAGAAACCATAGAGTTAAAGGTGATTTCTAAAATCCTCGAAAAAAAGATTTTGTCTAAAGTTTTGTTTTCCAACAAAATTTATTGTCTTGCTTCCCAACTAAAAGAAACTTTCAATTATTCCTTCGTTTATAATTCGATCTACTAAACTACTCGATTCTCATTGGACAAGAGAAGTAAAATTAAATCCCTAATCTATAGAGTCCCAATTAAGTTGCTCAATTTTGTTGAGTGTATTACTAACAAAAAATCGCACGATCTTCTCGTAAAAGGCTCATCCAATTTTGAAAACTTTCAAAACATCACGAGTATGTACCTATAACTTCCGAATTGTACTCGAGATCCTGCGATTTCCTATACCAACAAATATAATTTTCCAAGTTTCGTATGTGTTTTGCATAGCGAATGTAATAGTCTTGCACGAAAATGCCTCGTCAACTTTCGAATCTGAGCACACGATACTTTTTGACAGCGCTCGCGTATCTCGAAAAGGGTCGCAACAGATCACTAGTTCACATGTTACTTCTTACTGTTAATATCTCACTTGACTTACATAAATGTTATTTTTGTAATGTTTTCAATCCATGCAGTGTCTTCACCACAACTTGGCAAAGCCCAAGTTATTGCAATAGCAGGTTCACCGGGTCCCAGGGGATTCCCAGGTCCCCGGGGTTACCGCGGTCCACGAGGTTTCACTGGTCCTCAAGGAAGACCCGGCCTTGCAGCTATAGTTGGACCCGGGGGAAGAGTTCGATGGATTTCAGAAGGAAACACGGGACGTTTTATCGGCGTACCTGGAAAAAGAGGAAGAAGAATAAAAAGGCAAGCTGCTATTTCCCTTACCGGAAGACAGGTTGGCGTTGGCTCAACTGCTGGAGGAACGGGAGGATTGGGAGAAGGCACTGTTTTTGATCTCGAAAAACTATTCGGAAGTGAAGAAACAGGCACCAAGACTACGGCCAAATCACTGCTGTTTGAGAGTTATGGTAAGCACAAAAGTTGTAATATTAACTACTCAAGCAAGGGGCGGTAATAATGGAGCCTTTATTGCATATACACACCTATTCTTTCAAAAACCTTTTTTAACGCCAAAGGATCATTCCGACATGGAAATGGTTTCGTTGAATACAAATAATATCTAATTAGTCTCAACACTAAGGTCCATGTCCTTGACAAGAATAAGAAGCAGAAACACAAGTCATTCCAGCTATTCTTGGATCTTGAAATTGGAGTGCCTATCGCTTTTCGCCTATTGCCTATCGTCTTTTGCGATGACAACGTTTTTTGAAATAGGTGTATAAGAGCCTTCAGAAACGGCCCAACAATTGATTCAGCAATTCACCCAACAACTCAGCCAACATTTGACCCAATATTTGATCAACATTTGAACCAACTTTTAAACCAACATTTAACCCAGCATATGACCCAATATTTGATCAACATTTGAACCAACTTTTAACCCAACATTTAACCCAGCATTTGACCCAATATTTGATCAACATTTGAACCAACTTTTAACCCAACATTTGACCCAGCATTTGACCCAATATTTGATCAACATCTGAACCAACTTTTAACCCAACGTTTGACCCAGCATTTGACCCAATATTTGATCAACATTTGAACCAACTTTTAACCCAACATTTAACCCAGCATATGACCCAATATTTGATCAACATTTGAACCAACTTTTAACCCAACATTTGACCCAGCATTTGACCCAATATTTGATCAACATTTGAACCAACTTTTAACCCAACATTTGACCCAGCATTTGACCCAATATTTGATCAACATTTGAACCAACTTTTAACCCAACATTTGACCCAGCATTTGACCCAATATTTGATCAACATTTGAACCAACTTTTAACCCAACATTTGACCCAGCATTTGACCCAATATTTGATCAACATTTGAACCAACTTTTAACCCAACATTTGACCCAGCATTTGACCCAATATTTGATTAACATTTGAACCAACATTTGTTGGGTCAAATGTTGGGTTCATTTGTCATGGTTTTCTAACATTGTTGGGAGGTGCTTTTTTAATGTTGGATGAATGTTGGCATCATTTGACATGGTTCGCGGACATCCAGCCAAGGTTTGCTTGCACTACACATGCGCATTTACAAACCTGTCTCTCTCAAATTATTGCAAATGGTAAGCGTTGGGATCGCTTGACAAGCTGTTTTTTTTAAGACATGACGTGTCAGTTCCTGCCAACAAATATTTCCTAAATGTTTGGTCAAATGCCCGTCAAATTTTGGGCCGTTTTACAGGGCCCTACCAAGACAAAATGTATTTTCTAAACGAGTTCCAATGTTGTATTTATTTCACAAATAGTTGCCCCAAACATCACTACAAAGCTCAAAGAGAAGGTGGTAGTTAAGGTCGGCGACCCGTTCAACGTGACGATGAGAGTCACGGGACATCCCATGCCGGAGATATTCTGGATAAAGCAAGGCACTCGTGAGGTGGATTTTGATCAACGACTTAATTTCCCTAAAACCAAGATCGAGGACTCGGGAATCTGGACTTTTAGAGCGAGGAATATCATGGGGACTGCTACAGCTGAGTTCGAGCTGGTAGTAGGAAGTACGTGAGTTATCGAAAAACGAAAATGATGTCGTAAAAGATTTTATCCAACTCTTTCTGTGCTTTCTTCTTCTTTTCGTTGTTCTTCTCAGTTCTTCGTCGTCTTCTTCTTTTTTTTCGTTCTTTTTTCCTCTTCTTTTTATTCTACTTCTACATCTTCTTCCTCTTCTACTATTAACACTACTACTGCTGCTGCTGACGTCGCTGCTGCTGCTGCTTCTTCTTCTTCTAAGAGTATATGCTTTAAACGAAGCTGTTGAAAATTGTTGTGAGTGTGATCGTCCGGGGGAGTGTATAGTCTTGAGAAAGACTAATCTCCGATCTTCACCCTTCTCTCTTCTCAACCAAGCGAGCAAGCGAACGATTTATGATTAAATCTGATTGATTGACCTATCGTTTCATATTGATATTTCAGAAAAGCCAGTCTTCATCAAGGAACCACAAAAAAACGTAGTAGCATATGAAGGAAGGACGTTTGAATTCAAATGTGATGTGGACGGACATCCAGAACCTGTGATAGGTTGGAAGCGACAGGGCAACGCAGTTTTGCCAGCAGGACGTCATAAGATTATCAAGGAAACCCTGTATCTCACCGACCCTAAACCAGAGGACGCGGGATTGTACTTGTGTCGTGCTGCTAATGTTATGGGGGCCGTTATTGGTGGCTCTAGAATATTCATCCAAAAAATAGGTAAGATATTGAGCCGTGTGTACTACCAATACCAGAATCCCTTGTGCACTTTCTTTTGTCAGTCATTGAGGACCAATGTGTCTTACTTTTCTAATGGGAGGCCAAAAATTTAATCAAGAAAGACAATTCGCATTGTATTCGCCAATATGTAGGCAGGCAGGCAGGCAGGCAGCGCAATCACTACTTAGTTTGTCATTTATTATTATGGGTTTGATTTCATTCATTCACAGCCCCACTTACCGTCAAGATTCTGAATCCAGCTGAAGTAGTTTACAAAGACACCACTCCTCTCAAACTGAACTGCTCTGCCACAGGAAACCCGCAACCTAACATTACCTGGTACAAAGATGGCGTCGCTTTGAAAGCCAATATACTTGTCAAAAGACCATCGAGAACTAACCCGCTACCAGAATACTTGTCTCAGTTAGTGATAGACCAAGTTTCTACTAAAGACGAAGGGACGTATACCTGCTCTATGCGGACTAGTTTGGCTCCTCAACCTGTAGAATACAACACGACAGTCAGTAAGTATTGCGGGCTTATAGAGCGAATTCGCGTGGCTGTGTAAAATATTGCGGTGCGCGAATGTATTATACCATACTGTGACATACGTGCCGTGCCTTGTATGATATTTAAGGGACCGTTAATTTTTTTAAGGGCATGGGAGGGAGGAGAGAGGTGGGGAGGGGGGCGTTGGGATTTTGTGAATTGTAAATAAACATTTTTTACAGATAAGAAAATGGACTATAGACCCCTTGCAGCACTTGCAATGCAGCTCAATCTGGGGTACAAAACAATAGGTTCCAATTTTATCCCCCAGACCAAACTGATTTGAGCTAGTTTGCACCACTGATCACGTGATGGCAGCCATGACAGGAGGCACAACAATAGAGTCTTTTTCCCTGGGAATCTGAATCCTTTCTCATGTAAATCAGATTAGAAAAGATTCAGTTGTTCCTGCCTACTATTGCTGCCATCACGTGATGGTGCAAAGCCTCTTTTCTGGTAAAAAATTCATTACTAACCGTGTTTTTATATTGACAGGTCTGTTTAAGTGCAAGCCACTAGAAGCACCTGCAAATGGCTACATCGTAGGCAAGAATTTCCATGTGGGAGCGTGCGTCAAGTTTGCTTGCAACCCTGGATGTATGTTGTATGGATCAGCAATTCGTGTGTGTAACGCACACGGCAAATGGAGTGGAACAGCACCAACATGTGAGTACACTGGGCTCGCTGTGGTAAAAGAAGGTAGAGAGAGACTAAAAATTTTTAAATGGAAGAAAAGGGGGGCTCAATTTTTTTAGTCGAGTGTTTATTTTTGGGCTTCCTGTGGTAAAGGGTGACAAAGAAATGACTGAGGAGATGTTGGGGCAACAGCGTTCTCGGAGTAGGATTTCTATCCCTAAATTTAGAGTAACTTGATTATCGGGCTTCCTGTGGATAAAGATGTCAGAGGGAGACTGATGAGATACATAATGAGCCATGGCTGGCTCAGAAAACGTTTTGGTAGATTTTCTTTGTCTGTTTTTCTATCTTTCGGGTATCCTGTGGCTTCAATTGACTGGTTTATGTTATACCAACAGGCTATGACGTAGGCGAAGTTGCGTACGAATGCCACCATTACAACGTGCTTACCGATGCAGACCGGAATGTCAACTCGAAGAAAATCCTTGGTAAATGTGACAATAATCTCGCAGAGGGCTGGTACCGATTTGGGGGTGAGGCTGGCACTCAGATGCCTATTTCTTGCCAAGGTCCGCGCAAGTGCAACGCAAAGTATCCCGGGTGGTTATACGGGCAGCACCCACGTAAAGAAGATGGCTGCATCCAGACTCACGTCTGCTTCGGTGACTACAAGAGCAAATGTTGTGCTTACAAGCAGAACGTGTTGGTTCGTAACTGTGGGAAGTTTTACGTGTATAAATTGAGTCCCAGTCCGGGATGCAACATGAGATACTGTGCTAAAGATTAAAGAGGAGAGGGATTTTTCGCTATCTTCAGTTATATGAGCTATCCATATAGCTATAGGGTAAACAACAGTACGACAATCCCGCAGTTAATGAACATGTTATTGCCGTCTCCCGCAATTGAACTTTCAGTTAATTTTAACAGCATGCATGCTTTTGCATTAAGCCAGCATCTTTGTCTAAAGACGAAAGAATATTTATAGCAAGAACTGCTTAAATATGATAAATGCGTATGTATATATTGAACAAGCTTACTTCAAGGACGGCCGTCAGAGTACTAAGGCTCTATTTACATGGGGGCGGATCATCCTAGGACTAGAATCTTCCTTGCAGGCGAGTCATCTATGCGTTCAGTTTACATGGGGAACGAGGTGTGTGAACTTTATCCCTGTAGTGCTACAGTACTCAGTGTAGGATCTTCCTATCAGCGACACAGGATGAAAAAACCTAGTACCCGAAAGAAGCCCGTGCATAAACAGAAGGTTATAGATATATACCCCACAGGCGCGATTACACGGAGCAATTTTCTTATTTGCAATATGTGGCTGTTGCGACACAAGTTGCATGGAGCATTGCAGCGTGTAACCTGCTGCGCAATTTGAAAAATGTTGCGAGATAAGTTGCAGCAATCGTTGCGAAAAGTAGACTTCGTTTCTACTTTTGGCAACGATTGCGTCTCCGTTGCACCGTGTAGACACTCTTGCAACTTGTGTCGCAACGCTGTTGCGAGACAAGTTGCAGAGAAAAGTGCAACGTGTAATCGAGCCTTGAAAGGGGTAGTTGCGGTTTAACTAATATTCTGAGCGTTTTCCTTCTCTCAAAACCAACATTGCCTCGCGTGGAACCACTAAAATAAATTGCATATTTAGCAGTTTTAATGTTGAATTTGCTTTCAAGACTATATACATAGCGCTCTAAGTAGAGATTTATATTCTATATTGTATATGATGGCTGAATAATGCTTCGCTGGTGTAACCGAGACAATATATAACTAGATGGCTTTATAGCACTATATAAATAGGGAGTCTTTTTCTCGTCCAGAGTCGTAGTTTTAGCTTAAAGAAAATTCTGGAGTATTTGGATAAGTTTTTAAACCCAGTCACTCAAAGAGACTCTGATATTAACTAATGACTTTTCTTCTGGGTTATCCACATATTTAGCGCAAGCTGCAAACATCTTGCTTAACATTTTTACTAGATTTTTCCGTTCACGCTACAACTTGGTCAAAAGATCACTTTTCGCATTTTGATATAAAACGGGCTCCCTGTGCGCTTAGCAAAACTGTATTGTCTACGAAGCTAGTTATGCAGCAAACAATGAATAAATAAATGTAAAATGTCTGACGATTACAATTAAATATAACCAAAACAACAAGTAATGCCACAAGATACGAGTGTCAATGAATGAATTCTGATTTTAATATTTCTCTCTGTCTGTCTGTCTGTCTGGTCTTTACTCCGCATCGCATGGTCTCTCCCTTGATTCGAGTGATTTTTCTCTGGGTTCTCTGGCTTTTCTCCCTCAGCAAAACCTAAAACGCTAACTGCCAATTCCATCTGTGAGTTAGCCGTGCCCTGACTTTGATCAGCTCAGAGTTTGTTTCAGGGTTGCATCTGTGAGTTAGCCGTGCCCTGACTTTGATCAGCTCAGAGTTTGTTTCAGGGTTGCATCTGTGAGTAAGCGGTGCCTCGACTATGAGGGTTGTACATGTCGTTCAGGGTATTGATAAAATTTGAAGGTTTCGTTTGTCTGTTATGGCTGTTTTTTTAGCCTCGTATCCTATGTCGACCAATGAATAATTAACACAATTCTAAACTGCTGTTCTATGTACACAAGGACAAAACGTACATTATACGACAAACCACAAGCGACAACATCGAACCACATGCCACCACAATCTGATTAATGTTATTCGTCTTTAATGCTACCCGCACGAAACGACAGACCGATATTCAGGAATTTTGGGTTCGGAAAACAAATTAAGGCAACCAAAAAAAAAAAAAAAAAAAAAAAAGAAAAAAAGAAAGAAATAAAGAAAAAAAAATATGCTGCAGATTGGCTTGCCTATCGTTATGGTCTCTTAGAGGCTTTAATAAAATCAAGATGGCCTAAAAGGGGGATTCATATTTCTCTTTTTTTTTTTTTTTTTTGTGGTTTAGGGGGTGGGACGAACCCCCACGGAACCACCCCTAGATCAGTACCGTACGTTTCCCACTCATACGATAACCATTCTTATGGGAAGCCATTTCAATGTTGCAGTATGTCGTACCGTGTACGTGCTGTAATTCCGTACTGTACGTTTCCTCCTCATAAGAAAACCGCTCTCTTTTGCTTGTATGTGTACAGCAAGACTTGCAAAAAGCGACTGAAGAAGTTATTCATCTAAACTCTTTTGGAGATATAAAAAAATAATAGATAAAATCTGCTCCACCTTGAGTTGGAGTCCAGACATACACTTAGACATACAAATTAGAGCTGCGGAAGGTTTCAGGGAGTGGGCATATCTACCGTATCAGTTGCCCCCCTCTCTCTCCTCCCTAAGATCAGTGCTGAGAGAAGAGACATATCTCTAACCTGACTCGTGCACGCTCTCTCTAGCTAAGAGATCTTACTTTGTTTAAGTGATAGAGTGCATATCGTATAGAGTTCAAACAATTAATCCGTGAAACACTAATTACTAAATAGTACAAAATAGTGCTAATCAAACAATAGAAAACAATGGAATTTGCAAAATTGTGCTATTTAGTATTACTAAAGTTTCACGGTTATATTGTTTGCACTCTATCCCTGAAAAACTATGTCACAAATTGCACACATTTCCACAAATTAGTAAGTTCAGTAGACCTCAGTCGACTGTAGACATTCAAAAATATGCACTAATTTGTACAATTTTGTTAGTTAACTTTTCGCGGATATATGGTATATATTACCGGAACTTGTCGTAGACCTTGAATTGTACAAACACAACTTTGGCATCAACCTTTGGGAGTGACTGAACCTGTCCAAAAACGACCGAGAAGTCGGTACAACCGACCACTTCAAATGTATCGGTCACTAGGCACATAACCGATTATTCTTTCCGACCGGGAAATTCTCGTATAAGCGACCATGACTTTTGACATAAGAATTTTCTACGACTTACAGTTAAGTGGCCTGCAATATTCAGGATACAGGAATGGAAAACCGATGTGCATCCAAAGGTTTTCAAAATATACTACACATCCTCTTCCCTTAAGAAAAGCTCCTTAAGAAACCTGGAGCTAGAAAATCCCTCGAAGCACAGAAGAGAACCGCGGAACAACTTTATTACTACTACTAATAATTAATAATCAGCTTTATTTATCGAGAGTAGTAAATAATAGCTGGTTTACACGACAAACCTCAACTTGAATTTGACTCTTAAGGCGGGTTTGGGGACCGGAATCTTGACCGTCACCGACAGCACACTAATTGGAGGCGGCTTTGGTAGGGTAACTAGGTTTACACAGAGTACTTTTCATCTAGGCCCTTTCTAGATGGAATTATAATCTAGAAGTCGATTTTCCGTGGAGGGAGGAAAACCGGAGAAAAACCCTCGAAGCACAAGAGAGAACCAACAAACAACTCTACTCACATACGACACCGAGATCAGCGGGACTAGAACACGGGTCGCATTGGTGAGAGGCGAGCGCTTTCACTGCTAAGCCACCCGTGCTTCCCTGAATCAGCAGCGCAAGCCACTCGTCTTCTGAGTTATGATTATCACACCGTTGCACACTTTCCGAACGCTGATTAAACACAAAGCAAGCATGATAATAATAATAATAAAACACGGTTTGAAAACTAGACGACTAGCCTTTACGTCATCAATATAAATGTAAATAGATGTGTAATAATACTCTGTACTGTCGGTATGTGAGCATTGAATGAAAAAAAGAAAATTAGTATTTTATGCAATGGACCTCTATAACAACAGGAAAAAACAATGCCGAGGGATACAAACAAATGTACGACATGTAATTACTCCTATATAACACCTCTTTTTAAAGATCAACTAAAATCAGCTGAAACTACTTAATATAAATTTGACACGAAAGCGTCTGGTGAAAAAATTAGCCTCACTGACTTCGACTCCGTAGAAAACCTCAGTTAGATTTAAGCTACTTCGTTTTAACAGGTCGAAAGAGATCAAAAACTGGTTCACGCTAGCTACAATGACTAAGGTTAGTAGTTTGAAGGATTCTGAAGCCTCATTGGGCTGGCAGATGGACAGTAATAAAGTCCGTAAAAGGTGGGCTTCTCGATGGTTGCAGGTGGCATATTATCAACCAAGAGTATTGCTATCACTATCATTCTTTAATAGCTTAGAAAATTAGGGCAGGTAATTAGCCCATGTGGTGATGAAGGGGCACGCAAAACTGACAGAATGGAAAAATGACTGAAAACACAAGACGGGATAGGAGAAGAATCGCGTTAGTGACGTTCAGTTAGAAGCTGCGTTGCTGTGGACTTCAGGACGTCGTAACAGCATACCCGCTATTTCATCCCGCCTTTTTTCTCGTCAGCTCCGAACGAATCTATTAATCCTCTAACTTAAAATATAATCTAACATTTTTCTCATGAATAAAGGCTTTATTTAACGTTTCCCTACCGATATAAAGACAATATAAAGTTCGTTCCGGATGTCATTGACTTTCTTCCTCCAGACGCAACCCTGGCAGCCATGCGTCAAGTCAAGACAAAAAAAAAAGACTAAAAATTGATCAACAGAATAAAAACCTAACGAAGACTTCGAAACCCCTGAGGGAAAAAACAATTCTTGTAGCAATCATGAAAGCTTTTCTTCTTGATTTTCGTGATGCAACTGAATTTTTTTCCGACGAGATATCTTTCCACGAAATTCTGAAATCTCTATTTTGATCTGAACCGGAGGGATGGTTTTTCTTGATGTTGAACCCAATGTCTAACGTATAATAACGGCTCTAAAAAGAAAGTTCATTGTCTTGCCTCGTGTTAATTGTATAAAAGCTCGAATAATAAAAACTGAAATTTTACACCAACTTTGATATATAGTCTGTAGTAGATGGATGGTTGCATTCTCGTCATGAATGATAGTCTAAAAAGCTTCTTCAAAATGTTTTAACTTCAAGATGTTTTGGCCAAGTTTATATACATTTCTATCAATTTAGAACAAATTCAATTATTTTTCAGACAAACCGAAGTGGTGGAAATAATTTAACGGACAATATTGTTTTGCAAAATTGAGCAAGACCCGTGACAAGATGATTTCCTTTAGTAAATAGAGTCGATGAAGAATCACTGTCTATATATAAATGTACAATATTTCAATACAAGATAACTTGAATGTTTTCGTTTGAATGGGATAAAATATTGAACAGGACAAAAAAATAAGAATAAAAAGCCCTCTGGGCCTGAATTCATTTATCATCGATAGAGATGCGGTAGAGTCTAGTAATTGGACAGTACTAAGTTCAACCTTTATCGGGACTTTACTCTCTTGTTTTGGATGTAGACCATTAGCTAAATTGGATTTTTGAGGGTCGTGTTTTCGGCGATATATCTCTTGGCCGGCGTTTTAATAGGTTTTCAAAAAATTGCTCGATATTTGTCCATGGACTATTCGACAGGTGCCAGGAGCCCGTTACAGTATTCTGCCAATCAGAAACCAGGGCTTGCATCCTCGCTACCCCTTATCAGATATTTGAATGGGACTGCTGACAGTCAAGATTAATGCTAGTGTCATCCACCAAAACAAAAGTTTAATGAAAACCATAACATGAACTCCAAGTTTACCATTTTATTATTATTGCCGAGGGCAAGATACTTTACAGAGGGGCTCTTTTGTCCTTGGGTTAGTTAATGGCGGTCAGCCTACGATTTATCATCCATCCCCTGCTCTCAGTATGCTAATATATACAGAGTCAATTCTCAACCGTACAGCTTTGGACATCCAGTCGGAAGACTGATGTTTTCTCAGAAATTCCGTATTTCCGGGAATCCTGTAATGAGTTCGTTCGTTTGCACAAGAAAACGATGGTGCGGTTTGTGTAGAACAGATGGAAAAAACACATTTCAGAGAAAGAAATTATTTACGATGTTTTTTTCAGAACGTAGCCGCTTTAATCTCCATAACCATTATTCATCAAAAAGGAATAAGTCTTGTCAAAAAAACTAGAATGACCTAACAAAAAACCTTCTTTATCCTACCGGAAGATATTAAGGGTTACGTTTCAAACAAAAAGGTTTTGTTTCCTATTGAATTTTGTGGTCGCTCGCGAAAAAATTCGTGTTTTAGGGGAAAAAAAATATAAGTGATTGATGAGACATTTTTGGCAGTTTGTCCGTTTATCAAACGTTCATCACTGGGCTGCTAATGACTCAATGTGGAATATACTGTCCTGAAGAGGTGTTTTATCTTGGAAATCCGTTTGGAGAGCACTTATATTCCCTGTACTTAACGACAAATGAGTTAGATTCGATACCAAACGTGAAACTTTCATTTTAGAGGCAAAATAAGTAGATGAAAACTTCCCGCGCAAATTCACTTTTGCGCGTCGCAAAATTGCACACTTTCGTCGTCTTAAAATCGTACATTTTTTCCCTTCTTTTTGTTTTGTTTTCTTTTTTATTTCAGTCAAAAAAGAATGAGTGAAGTGTAAAACTTTTGTTTCATCATTAAGAGAATAGTCTTACGAGGCTCGCTTCAATGCTACAATGCACTAACTTATAAATTACTCTTTATTTTTAGAGTTTATTTGATCATTAATTATGATCCACTTTTTTTGGTGAGAGACAGTGCTGGTCCGAGTCTAGCAAGGACAAGAACGACCAGCTTGAGCCTAATTTATTCAAGTCCTTCAATATGCAGATAGAGAACACTGTTTCATTTTCAATGGTCTTCCTGAAGCTCAAAACACAAGCTACAAAAACCCGCCTTTCGAATGATCTTTCAAATGACATTATCATTACGTATAGTAATCATAAAATATATTAGTTGATCGCTCAGCTTCTTGAACCATAGGTTATACATAAAATAAAGCGGTTTTGACATAAAAACAGGGGCGAAAAGATCAAATATAGGACTGCTAGCATAATAAATTCGTTTTTTTAGCCAATTCTACATCGGTAGCGCTCAAAATTGAGTTACAATGTTCTAAAACAACGGAGCATTCGAGGAATAGAAACGCCGAATTCAAAATATTTCGATGAAAACCAGCGCTATAAAGCTTATTTGTTGTTTTTGAGTTGGTTTGAATATGATTTTTCCGGCTTCTTGCTAATAAATATTTCATCAAGGAATTCACCGGTTGGCCAAGAATGCGAAAAGGGACAGTTTGAGAACAACAATGAACGAATAGCCGGCGCTAGGTTTTGGCCGCTAACTGCTCAGCCACCAAATTGAATTGTGCTCGTTTTGAATTTGACAACATTTGCATTTCTTGATGTGTTCTTCGGATAATAATGTTCTTGTGTCTATTTGTAATCTATAATCAAGCAGAAGCAAAGTGCATTAGTCCCTAAGTATCCGAAAAGAGATTTGAGTAAGTAAATTTAAATGAATAATTGAAAATCAAAAACAGGATCTGGTAGGGGGACTGAATAATTAATGAAGAAAAAGTAGTCCAGTTTCTAAAGCTCTCAAATAGCTTTATTATCATACTCGGACACTGCTTGCTTTTATAGATTTTATTTGGCACAGTTAATCAGTACACCGGCACATCTCACGGTGAATATGAAGGCCTATTCTTTATTCAAAATTGCTTGTATTGTTTCCTTTTTGTCTGTTTTTTTTTTATGTGTAAGAACTAAGAAAGAATATGAGACATTTTTTTGGGGGAATTAGAGAGTGGTTTGTTAGATGAAGTAAAAATTTAAAGCTTTCTTAACTTAGAGGCTACATGCTGACTCTGGCGGAGCAACTCTTTCGTTTAACTAGTTCTTCACAGGACACTACTCATTATAGCGTAGTTTTCTCTCACTTTGTGTTTGAAAACATTTTTGTTCGATGTTTCTATTGAGTCTTGGTCTTTCCCCGTTTTGCTCACGCTGTCCAACGTAGAAATAAAGATTTAGAAACGGAAAAAAAAAAAAAAAAAAAAAAAAAAAAAAAAAAAAAAAAAAAAAAAAAAAAAAAAAAAGGAATCGATTAACTGTTAGGAGAAAAAACCTGAATGTAGAAAATAGTTGGTATACATCCGTATTTTTGATCGCATAGTGGTATTGCACAACAGAATCGTAATAGGAAGTCTATATATCGACTTATCCAGTGCTTTATTTGACTAAAAAAGCCTTTTTCTTCGTCCAATGAAAGTGCCCAAAGCTTAGAGAAAATTGTCCTGCAGACATAAGAGGTCTTAATAATTACTCTAGCATAAAAAGATGCCATCTAGAGTATTGCTCCTTCATGCTTTGAAAAATGCATGGTACGCCACGGCCCAAATGATCCATTTGATCGACAGATTGCGTGCAGATAAAGTGAATTCGAAAGTTTCGGGTTCTACACGTCTACGTGTTTGCTACTTCGTGCTTGACAAATGCTTAATCATGTGACTTAGGCCGAACGTCCCAGTGAAATGCAAACGGGAAAATAATAAAAAAAGAGAGAGAAAATGAGAGAGATGTTGAATGATGTTGGCGGTTCTATCTGGCGTGACTTGGCACCTGCCCCATTAAAGTATTCTGGTTGCTAGGCTTTTTTAAGGGCATATTGCCCTCCTGTTTTCACGATTCATGCCCTGGAGGTATTTAAGACTCTGCCAAGCAGAATGGAAAAACAAAAGCTATGCTTTTATATTCCTAAAAACTTGAAAGACTGTTTTGAAATACCAAATAACACTCCTAAATTAGTCGATTTACTCCTGGTTAATCCTATTCAATGATTTTAGATCAACAAAGTTTTGTATTCCCCAGCCAGAGTATTGTACTCTTACAATGAGCATAACGGTGTTTACATGAGCTCTGAAGCGAACGAGAGTGTAAGAGACTCGAAAACATATATCAGTCGTCATACCAGTCTGGCGACTGCAAATATAATCAATGAAAAGCTGTCCTAACAAAAGTAAGAACTTCGCTCGTGCAATTGTTTGCTAAGCCATCAAAGTGAAATACCTTGAATACACATATCCTTAGCGAGTGTTTGCTCTCTGATTTTTTCCCATTCAGAGGAAAAAATTTGACGGAGATACGTACTATTGTGAAGTGTGATGAAATGTTTTCGTTACAAACACGAATAAATGAAAATTTTAAGGGTTTTTAATGGCTTGCCCTCGATATGACGTGGACATGTTTGGAGTTTCAGGCATCCGGTCATTCTTTCCGGACTGCCTGATCAGAAAAGCAATCTTTAAAACCTAGTCTTATCGCTGAATAAGACCTTATATTTCATTGAAAAAAACCTCTTTTTACTGATATCAAACCTCCCTTATACTCTGTGTTTTTGTCAAAACGTCTATAGTTCTCAGTCATCATTATAATTTTAACGAGAAAAGGGGTTAAAAAATAGCTGAGCGTTCTTATCCACTAAACTATAGTTCGCGTGCTTGCTTTAGAACTGTATTTATTTCGGGGAGCCTCAGAGGCGATAGAAACAAAAGGCAAAAATCCATCATTTGTTATTCGAATTTCGATTTTTTTCAAAGCTCTCACTCGAGGTTTCACTCAATTACCAAAATTATGCGCAAAACAATATTGTTCGATTTCGGGACATCTGCTGAGGCGAAGCGGGATTGGGTGTTGCGAAGAGAAGCCCTTCTAAACCAGCCGTAATCGGCCAATGAGAGGCCCGATGGTCACAGCCAATTTGTTTGCAGGCTGGCTTAGCTAACGAGCTGCACACTTTCCACCAAAGGGACACGACTCGACTAGGTTGGCTTGTGACTAATTCGCGCGCAGTACAAGGTGTGAATTTGACAATGTCCGTGGTTGAAAAGTCAACATTTCGGCGCAATTTTCAACGCTGGGTCCAAATGAACTATGGTGAAAATAGCCGTACCAAGACTATAACCCGTACCAAGTACAACAAAATTTGTAGATATTTACTTGGCGAACCACTCATCGAAACCGACGCGAAATTCCGATTTTGGGTTAAATCTAAAGGGTTTCGAATCGTGCAGTCCGAAGACATGTCTCTCTATGGCACCCTGTATGTTCCGGTCAAAGTTCCACACACAAGGGTACGTACACTGATCGTCCCTTGATGCTGAATCGAATGTCTCGCAATGTGTTCTTTGTCTTCTGATATTTTGTTTTGGCTCTAAATAGAGTATGGATGCCATGTACCCGTATGAGGAATCGATGGGACCACGAACGCAGGTTCTGGAGTACAGAAGAGTGGCTGTAGCAGACGATTTTTTCGATATCATAAGTAGTGTTCACATCAATGACAGAGGGATTCACGTAGGACAGAAGAAGACCTATCGCGCGGTAGGTACATCTATATAGTCAACCAATTATATATTCACTCATTCAGACATTTTACATGGCCGTCAACACGAAACAACTACATGACACGCTAGTTGAATCTGAATCGAGTAAAAAATTCATTCTGTAGTACAACAGTCTTTATTCCTCTGCCATGTTTTTAGACAGAAGTTGGAGCTACGAAGCTCGCAGCAAGGCACGAATGCTCACACCTTCAAAATGTTAATATTAACTCGCTAGTTATCGCCGCACGATCTCGAATTGGGATCAGTTACTAGTTGGGTGGTTTGCAAAAACTACGCTACAATATTACGTTGTCTTTTCTACTTAAAGAACTTTAGTGCGTGTAAATTTCGCTTACAATTAAATTCTATCGTTTTGGATACTATTCTTCTCCACTGTGAGGATGTTTTGTGGCTGTCTTCGAAATTCTAAAGGGCTGTTTTTCAGACCGTACTGACTTGAACGGATGTCCAATCTACGGGCTTGCCAAATTTGTTTTCATCATCCCATGAATTAATCGTGACACAAAAAGACGCCCAGAAATTCCATCTCTTGATTTCACTGACTTAAATAGAACACAATGTACACAAGTTCGTCATTCCTATAGTCAGTCAATCTTAAGTAGAAAGATTTATGTACAAAGGTGAGAACTTTATTAGCAAAAATAAAGGCAGACAAGAGCCGGCTCGCGTGACGGAGGATCGCGCTAGCACGAGTCTTTCTTATATTCAAATGAAGCACTATTTTTATGCTACAACGAACAGGAGGCGAGTGTATTGATTAGAAAGCAATTATATGACGTTATTCATGTTTTTAGAGCTGAGGTTTTAAGATTATCCATTAGGTGAAATTGGGCATGTAAAAGCGATCCGCAAAGAATCCATATATGGGATAAGTCGCCCCGAAGAGCTCTTCCCTAGCACTGATCTAAAATCGCAAAAAAGGACGAGAATATTATATCCTACACATGAAGCGTAAATACAAATGATAGCCAAGAATGATGGCTAGTAATTAAACTCACAAAGAGAATTATCTAATGTATTTAATCCTCGTAAAATTCGACTCGTACATGAACAGTTCGGACATTTCCCTACGATATTCGTTCTCTTCAATTAAAGCCTCTAAAAGTCGACCAAATGCGATCCATTTCCACTAAGTAGTTTTTCTCGATTCTTCAAAAAGGAATGACCCGAACTTAAATTTTCTAGAAAGAACAGTTTCGGGTAGCAGATTTTCTAAGTAGTGCCAAAATATCAGGAATTACCTATTTATCTATGGCTTAAGAATCTCATAATACGTTCGAAACTGATGCATTTTTTTCGGCAAAAAATAGTCCTAGATTCTGTTTATTATCGTGCTTCAATTTTAAATTATTCACAGGAAGTATGATCCCATTTGTCCCATACAGAAAGCTAGAAGTTTAGTTCTAAAACCCCCAGTTGCGGTGAATTTAATTTTCAAGACGCCTGAATTTGGTGGGACGAAGCGCTGAATAAAAATATGACGCTCGGCAAAACTACACAACACGCTTTCCCGCTCAACGAAACCACAGCTTAAACTGAATGAAATTTTGATAGTCTTTGAATCCAAAGAATTAGGTTGGTTTGAAAATATTTTGCAAAATACTCTCTGAACACCTGGTAAATAGTGCTTGTACTCACAGATAGGATTACTCTACCATGTTCCACTAAATTGGTGAAACC
This sequence comes from Actinia tenebrosa, assembly GCF_029948245.1. Lineage (NCBI taxonomy): Eukaryota > Metazoa > Cnidaria > Anthozoa > Actiniaria > Actiniidae > Actinia > Actinia tenebrosa. Next base: position 20,301,192 of record NW_028292578.1, read on the forward strand.
TTTCCTTAAAATTTTATCGAATATCACGGCTTGTTGAGGCCAAAATTTAATACCAAACATTGCTTGTTAGTCTATAGATTTACTCCTATTGCAATTAACCCAGAGAAGAAAATAAGCGGACGAGAAACGAAAAAAAAAAAAAAAAAAAAAAGTCGCAGTCATTAGTTATAAGGATTTATGCCAACAATAAGTGCTGTAGAGAGTTCCATTTTCTTGGATTCCACAATTGACAGAAGAGAAACCCACCGACTTAGGATGGGTTTACCTCTTTTGTTAACCATATGACTTGGTGGTTACAAAGAAAAATGAAACTGTGCTTCAGTGAAACACGATTGTTTTCGTTCCCGACTTATCCCAAAAGCTCTCAAGGCTTTCTCGTTAATGAATATGCAAATTTTCGTGGCTTCTTTTTAAGTTTTGGTCAAGTTTTCCTTTCCGGACATTGATTCGAGCGCTGTGCTATCCGAAAAGACGCGATCAAATGGGGTCGAATAACTTAATGAAGTACCGTATCTTGCTGTGAGTTAAATAGGGCGCCGAAAACAGCAATTCTACAGCAGGGGAGAAAGACGGCTGAACTGGATCGCCAAAACAATGTGGGATAAAACCCCAAGAAACACTTATTTCACACCGCGGACGCGAACCATTCCGAACTAGCTTCACAACAAACTCACGCAATGAGATATTGGTAGCTTTCTGGTTGCTTGACTCATTTCAAATGAATTTCGAGTTTAAGTGCTAAGATGCCTAGAAAGTAGAACTACGGAGCTCGATGTTTTGATTACTTTTTGTTTCCCCAAAAATAGATCACAGTAGGAGTATAAGATGAGCTTTCGTTATTAACTGGACGACGTTTTTTTGCTTATTTTTGGGTTATTATCTACTGTTTGGGACGTTTTGAACGCGCTACCACCAGCAAAGGTTTTTCAAGTCTCGCTTCGCTGTGTTCTCTTCATGCAATCACTTACAAATTGAAAATAGCCTAACATCCCATTTAGTGAATAATCCCGTCTGATAATCTCGAGAAAGTGTCCTAACGTCAAAACTTCAAGACTTGATCTTTATAGTCAGTAATCTAGTCATTCAAGAGAACTTTGTAGTTTGAAAATGATTTCAGTGAAAAACAACCACTAGATTTATATCCATAGTGAATATATATTTCTATACATTAGACACATTGGAGACGACACTTTAAGGACTAAATTTGAATACCAATGCGAAAGTGACGTTTATCTATTGAGACAGCAGTTAAAAACATCCACGAAACTAGGTTTTACTGGCTGCTCCCAGCATGCGAAATTCACCAAACACTAGCCGGTGAGCCGACATCTTGTTTGATAAATTAAACTGGGCAAAAAAAAAAAAAAAACACACACACACACACACACACACACACACACACATTAAAGCTTGTGTCCTTTTTCTTTGTTCCCTTTATTATCAATTATGTATATTTTCAGAAAGAGCATGCTTCGAAGTAGTTTGCCAGGATTAATCTATTTACAAAGATTCCGTCGAATGCTATATAAACACCAACAAACAAGAAAACAAACAATGCGAAGGAAAATCCTGTTTTAACGAACGAAGGCCGCCCCACAGAGCATTCCGTGATCAGTAAAAATTCATCTTGTAACCAAGTCGCAGAAACTCGATACAAATGTTTTTTTGTGTGTTTGTGTTCCTTCAGATGGTCACTTTAGGTCGAATTTCACCATTTCAAAACAACCTTTCAAAGTTTCATGTTTGTGTGGTCGGACATAATTTCAGAAACACGGTGTGTTGGGGGAAAATTGGATCCAAAACACTCGCACGTTTTTTATAATGTCGTGATGTTTACCGGATGGGAACTCGCTACAGATAAAAGCTACAGGTTTCGCTGTCAAGCTTTCCGCGATTCATTTATTCAAATATTGAAGAATATTTCAGTTTCAAACAAGAGTGTCAAATACATTGTAAACAAAAGCTCAATTAATTTCAAACAACTCGCTCAGCAAATGACCATTCACCTAAGGTTGATTTTCGCAGCTTTATTATAATATTATAGTCTATCTTTGTTAAAATAATGCGTTTGTGTTCTGCACAAGAAACTGAGAACAAGCCCGGCGCCTAAGATGAAATATTCTCATGCAATTAGGATAAGACTAGTATCCGTTTGGGGCAATAGCCTGAGCACACATCCCGCGAAGGCGTATATAAATCGTTTTTTGGAGCCACTTAGTCGTACATCGAACCAGCTTGGCCTCCAAGGCTCCAAAACAACTGCAATTGAATTTCTGTCCAGTTCTGTCATTGGTCCGTCGCAAACACGAATTGGAGGAATAATAAGTGGTTGTCGATATCACTCTCTGCTTGATTTACAAAGTATTTGTCATGCAATGTGGGATGTGGATGTTATAAACGCTAATAGAAAAAACAACTTAATTGCAGGACTAACGCATGTTGCTGTTGAAAAAACTAATGAATTTAAGGCTTAAAATTGGCCTTTTAAGATTTCTGTGAAGACGAATTGATGTTTGTTTCTAGGGGTTATATTGACCAAATAACTCACAGATAGGCAACATTCAGAGTGCATTTTTTGGTGTGTGGATTTGAAGTGAATCTATGGATCACAACAAACTTAATAGCAAAATCAAGTGACTTCAAAAGTCGTTAAGATTAATGGCATCTTTAGTGGCTTCATTAAAATACGGCAATATTTCATTGGCAAACATTTTCGGGCGTCAGATACGACAAAAACACTTAGGCTAGATAGACGAATTACCAACCTAGCGTTACTTTGTCAATAACAATTCAAATATAGTATTGCTAACTTGTGTTTGTTTGTAACGCAAATAATAGCACCAAAACAAAAGAAATAATTGAAAATATATACCATTATGGTTATTTTTCATATCATGATTTTTGTGAGCGGTAATATTCAGCATATGAAGATCCTCTATTTTGGCGTTGCCATATTGAGTTCATCTCAACTGGCAACCATCTTGTCCATTGAAATTCAAATTTTTCTATTTTCCCTAAGGTGGAAAAGACATTTCTCGCCGATTAGGAAACTATATCTTATCTATTCTAGCTTTGTAAGTCTTGGGAAATAATAGGAAAACCTGAACTATGAATTTTATCAGTTTTGTTTGGAAGGAAACCTGTCATTTGATGCACCTAAAATAGAATAAAAATACATAAAAAACCGAACTCTTGAAACATCGATTAGCTTCTGGATATTATCATTCTTTGATCAGAATTATGATCCCAGAAAGGAAATAAAGTGTTTTACTCGTTGCGATCAACGTTGTAATCATTTTAATCGAATCTAAAGATGTCGACCCATTCAAAATACAAACACGAAGTTCTGGGCAAGGCGGTTTAACCATTTTTCCTGAAAACTTTATAATTGAAAATGAAGCTTATTCTTAGGGCTGGAGCATTTTTTATCCTTAATTTATCGGGTTCGTGCGGCTTTTTCTTTGCCAAGTTTTTTTTAACAAGGCAAGACAAAAGCTCTGATGTGTCGACAAGGTTGATTTGCAGGGTTCAGTTTATTTTGTTGAACCCACGGTAAAAAGCTAAAGGTATATCTTTTGAATGAATATTGAGCCAGAAAATTTTGTTTCTCAACATTCGCTTGCATCGTCCTTGGAAAGGAAGACGAAGCTTGTTCAAGACTGATCGGCTGTGAAACATTAACTTGGGATGGTATGAGGAAGCACCAAGTCCGGCAGAATTTGAAAAAAATTTCAATGTCAACCAGGAAGGACATCTTGATGAAATGCATTCTAAATAAGTTGGAATAATTTGCATTGTGAAATAACAACTTAACACAAGTAGTATATATAATTATTCTCATTGTTGTATTGAGCAAAACCAGTGAATCCATTCCCGGCAGTGTCCTTTCATACAAGATTTCCGCCTCTTTCTTAAAAAACTTACTAGTAAAAACAACTTTACGACCTGAATTGAATTTCTTAGAAATTTTACGGATAAATGTACACTAAAGAACCTCTTTATTCACTATTATTTTGCATATCATACTTCCTCTTTCCTCTAAACGAAGATAAAAGGTTTTAAGAGGCACTCATGATGTTACCTGCTAAGCTTCTCCAAACAAACAACTGAGCGGCATGAGTTTTTTCATACCCTAGGACGTTCATCTCGAATGTTCGGGATATATTCTCGGTTTTCTTCATATTCATATAACTTACAACTAGTTCTCCCGTTTCAAATCATTTTATTATTGAATTACTAGTTCAAGGTCATGTCTGTAAGGTGGTTGTTGCATCACCGGTCCATGGGTCATGTCTGTGAGGTGGTTGTTGCATCACTAGTCCATGGGTCATGTCTGTAAGGTGGTTGTTGCATCAGTAGTCCATGGGTCATGTCTGTAAGGTGGTTGTTGCATCACTAGTCCATGGGTCATGTCTGTAAGGTGGTTGTTGCAACACTAGTCCATGGGTCATGTCTGTGAGGTGGTTGTTGCATCACTAGTCCATGGGTTATGTCTGTAAGGTGGTTGTTGCATCAATAGTCAATGGGTCATGTCTAAGAGGTGGTTGTTGCATCACTAGTCCATGGGTCATGTCTGTGAGGTGGTTGTTGCATCACTAGTCCATGGGTCATGTCTGTAAGGTGGTTGTTGCATCAGTAGTCCATGGGTCATGTCTATGAAGTGGTTGTTGCAACACTAGTCCATGGGTCATGTATGTGAGGTGGTTGTTGCATCAGTAGTCCATGGGTCATGTCTATGAAGTGGTTGTTGCAACACTAGTCCATGGGTCATGTATGTGAGGTGGTTGTTGCATCAGTAGTCCATGGGTCATGTCTATGAAGTGGTTGTTGCAACACTAGTCCATGGGTCATGTATGTGAGGTGGTTGTTGCATCAGTAGTCCATGGGTCATATCTGTAAGGTGGTTGTTGCATCAATAGTCCATGGGTCATGTCTAAGACGTGGTTTTGCATCACTAGTCCATGGGTCATGTCTGTGAGGTGGTTGTTGCATCAGTAGTCCATGGGTCATGTCTGTAAGGTGGTTGTTGCATCACTAGTCTATGGGTCATGTCTATGAGGTGGTTGTTGCATCAGTAGTCCATGGGTCATGTCTGCAAGGTGGTTGTTGCATCAGTAGTCCATGGGTCATGTCTAAGAGGTGGTTGTTGCATCAGTAGTCCATGGGTCATGTCTGTGAGGTGGTTTTGCATCACTAGTCCATGGGTCATGTCTGTAAGGTGGTTGTTGCATCACCGGTCCATGGGTCATTGCTGTGAGGTGGATGTTGCATCAGTAGTCCATGGGTCATGTCTGTAAGGTGGTTGTTGCATCAATAGTCCATGGGTCATGTCTGTAAGGTGGTTGTTGCATCACTAGTCTATGGGTCATGTCTGTGAGGTGGTTGTTGCATCAGTAGTCCATGGGTCATGTCTGTGAGGTGGTTGTTGCATCAGTAGTCCATGGGTCATGTCTGTAAGGTGGTTGTTGCATCAATAGTCCATGGGTCATGTCTGCAAGGTGGTTGTTGCATCAGTAGTCCATGGGTCATGTCTGTGAGGTGGTTGTTGCATCACCGGTCCATGGGTCATGTCTGTAAGGTGGTTGTTGCATCACTAGTCCATGGGTCATGTCTGTGAGGTGGTTGTTGCATCACCGGTCCATGGGTCATGTCTGTAAGGTGGTTGTTGCATCACTAGTCTATGGGTCATGTCTATGAGGTGGTTTTTGGATCAATATGATGGTTATAAGGTAAAATTAAAAACTGTTTTTTTATTTGGCGAAGGAATCTGTTTTGTTTTTAACCCTTTAATTGAGAATTTCCGGGGTCTTATATTTCTGTAGTAACGTCTGTGCAACTGCCACTTTTTAGTTTTTCACTTTGCTATTGCAAATCAATGAAATGTCTTTGAATGTCACTTAAGCGTCACAGTTTTGTCACCTTGTAACTGTGAACGAATGCCTGCCAAGTGTCAAAGAAGTGTCAGAAAAGTGTACCTTGGTGTGACAATATGACAGAATGTCCTTCAAGTGTCACACAAGTGTCAAACACTGTCAAAAACAAACACCATCGCAATCTCACTGTCACGTAGTGTCCTTCAAGTGTCACACAAGTGTCAAACACTGTCAAAACCAAACACCATCGCAATCTCACTGTCACGTATCTGTCACAAATGCTGTCCATTTTATTCCGATCACGCATCGTTCCAAAACAAACAGCGCACTTTCAAGAAAATATACATTATCTATCAGTATCTATAATACCTTACAAAGTCGGTTACGATCTTATGTCAGATGAAAGGAATGTCTTGTCAATATCACAAACTGCACGCATGATTACTCACTTTTTGTAACACATGAAGGGCCTGTCAGATTCAAATAGACAATTTTATATTTAGCTAAGTATGTACCTCGTGGATACAGCATTCCGACATTCTCGAACGATGACGGTAAATCGGGTTTCGAGATGTCACTCGTTTTACGATAGCTTGCCGACGTTTTAGGCAGAAAGGGACACGGTACTTCTTTTTGATTGCCATCTGATTGGCTTATTAATTTGTTTTTTTTGCTCCGACGAAGGACTAGCGTCCGAAACGTCAGTAAGTATTTTCATCTTTTCACGGTGTATAATTTACCTTTTGATCATTACTGTTTAATTTTGATTATTATTATTATACTAAAATATCTGAGGAGAAGGTGTTACCTTTGTCATTATGTCTCGCGCTCTACAAGTGCTTCGACCTTAAAGTCTTTTTGGTCAAGCAGGCATGTCACTGAATCGCGGTTCCTGTCATTTGTTCCTGCGACTAACCTATGTTTTATATGTAGGTTCTTAAAGGACCCGTTGTTCCATCACGATAAGGGAGATGAATCCTTCGCTATCTCTTTCCATCTAATTACTATATGAGATACAACATAGGGTAGGAACTGAACATGCTAAAACTGAGTAACCAAGTAAAATATGGCTTTGAGTAGCACATCATTTTTACGCGCCGCCTGTAAATCAGGTCCAAAGCGCGTTTACTATAACTTACTTATGGTGCATCGTTTGGTAAGAAATCGGCATTAGTTCACTGTGAATCATGTGATAAGTAATTATGCGAATTAACTAAAAACACGTCCTTACAAATAGCCTCATCATATATATAGTTATTCGTTATTTGCAGATCAGAAAAAGCAGAGCATTAGTTTAGTAAAAAAACAAGCAGCAAAAACGACCCTATGACAAACCATCAAAGGCCCCGTCCACATGTATCCGGATATTTTTGAAAACGCACTTTTTTTAATTCCGATTTTTAAATAAATCTTGTCCACACATAGCGTATTCGAATCGTTTTTACCCGTCTTTGGAAAAGTATTCGTTTTCAAGGTAGCCTTGAAACCCTCGATTTCGGGTTATCCTCAGCAGTGCGATTGGTAAAAAAAACAATACAATCGAAAACCACCTCCAAACCTTAAGCCAATCCTTAATGAAATAATACCATTTTTGAAAATATCCGGATACTTGTAGACGGGGCTTGAGTGCATGGTGTTAAATGCAAATGAAGAAAGTGGGTTCTAATAACCAATGAAAAACATTCACGTGTCGGCTTTAGTTCCGGCCGATGATCCTAGGCGTAGGTCGTCGACATCAACAAAATTCAATCACGTCATTGGCTAAAATCGATCACGTGATTTCGTGGTTGTCACGCCCATGCGTAATTCAACGTAATTCAATCCCGAACGATGCAGAAGAAATTGATCTAAAATATTTAAATATCTAGAATATCTACGAAGGGAATTAAGATTGCCCTGAACAACTAATGAGAAACATCGTTCGACATATTATCTCTGGTAACCTTGCGAGTACGTTCCATGCCGGAGTGAAAGCCGTCTCACTGTGGTTCAGTTGAACCTTATGTATAATACATAATGAAAATAAAATAAATAAAGCAGTCAATTTAGTTAACCATTTTTAATAAACCTGTGAGACAACTCATCTGGAGTTATTTCAATTATTTAAAAGTCGGCTTGCATTATTACACAGGATTTTGACGCATTCATACATAAAACTTAATTTTCAAGGCGGTATTTTCATTGTTTTTTAACACTCTGTATTGTAATCCCGTGAGAATCTTTCTGGATTTTTTTTTGTTTTTTACCCGCAATCTAGAGTTTAACATCGTCAAAACCTCTTAGGAGTTTTTTACAGATGTGCGCAAGTGCAAAAAGATGTGATGTGCGCACTTGGACATGAGATACAGTATTTATTAAAGATGATAAGAATGATGAATGATGATGAAATTAACGTGAATGATGCTGTTTATAAATGATGATGATAGCTATTATTAATAACGTTGATGTTGAAAATGACAATGATCTTACCTTAAACATTAATTAACTCAAAACGTTTTTTTCAATTAAGAGTCATATTATTCTTGTCAAAAATTATTGTTTAAACTGACTCTAAACTTGATCATTCACTTTGTGAAATTGGATTTGAAATTGGATTATTTTGCAGTTTTTTCACATTTCCACAGTATTTTCATAGTGCGCAGTTGTTCGTAATGTGCGCCTGTACTCACTGAGATTACCTTGAAGGTCTTGCAGAGACAAGCAGCACGTGGTATAAACATTCTTACTTGTCTTAAATTTTATATAATATTCCTGCACTCCTATGGCTAGTTATATATATATTTATTGCAATATTGCAAGTGCATAGCTTGGCAATGCAATAGCATTTAATATAATTAATGCCATTGTCACCATCATTTTTTCTAAATCTTTCAAATTTAAACTTTTCAATCATGTTCTCTCAAACATTCTGGTAGTACTAATTCGCAAGTAAATCATAAAATTGTCTTCTGTGTTTCCTAACCAACAGATACTTAAATGAAAAAAAAAGGAAAAGAAAAATACTAAAGAACGAAATGAAAAAAAAACAAACATAAAAACAAAATTTCAACTGATGTATTTTTTGCCCTCAATCTATTTTGACTGCATATTTTGATATTTCGATATCTTACGCTTGCTGAAAATATGAGCGATATCAAATAATTGAAATGAAAAACCTTTTATTTAAATTATCTAATATCAAAATTTCCATAAAGATTTAATTCTGAGCTACCAGTTTATTTCTAGGATGCCAACACATATGCAACACAAGAGGCCGTATCATACTACCGGGGGGGGGAATCCGGGAACAAAGTACCAGGGATGCTTGTTGTATCGTAAACTAAGGATACAAAGCTTATTTCTAGGTTGCCAATACATATGCATTCCTCCCTCGAGAGGCTGTATCATACCACTGTCTTGATGAGTTGCCATACATTTAAACTAAGGATACAAAGTTTATTTCTAGGTTGCCAATACATATGCATTCCTCCCTCGAGAGGCTGTATCGTACTACTTGATGAGTTGCAGTACATGTAAACTAAGGATACAAAGATGTAATTCTATTCTACTGAAGCATGGCAGACCTGTGACTCCAACATCTGATCTGGTAAGTGAGAATCATTATATAGAACTGACTGGGTTTAGTGTGTGGGATCCCTGTGATGAGCAGTATATTGGGGGAGGGGTGGGGGGTAAATACCACTGTATTCCTCAATTGCAGATTCATTTACACATGGTCAGCCTCATTTCAGTTTATACATATCTACAAATACTAACAGCAAAGTAAAGAATGCACAACTTCGACAATACAAAGGTTTTGAATTTCCATGGACCTTGACTCGAACACATGAATATTCAAATTAATTCCGAACAATATTGAGGCTATTGAGGCCCTGTTAAACAGAGAATATGAAACTGGAGTATGGTTTAAACACTTCTTATAAACTTGAAAAAGAGGCTAGTTGCCTCAAAAGGCACCTACCCTCATTATGATGTTTTCAGCACCAGTCTTCCACACATCTCACAGAGTTCTGAATACTGTCTGAATCTTACCTGTCAATGAGATAATATCAAATCAAATTGAAACATCCTATTCTGGGTGCCAAGTTGAAAAATAACTTATATAGATCTATCACAATTATTATTTATAAAATAACTGTTATGAATGTCGCGTTCTGATTGGTTTGGAGCACGTGCTTTATGAGAGGACATTGCACACGTGTGCACTTTCCGTTGCTTCATTCCTATCTATTATTGTAATTTGTATTTTATAAAAGAAATAAAAAAACTTGCATGCTGTGCTGTGTGCAGTCATAAAGTACTTGGGGATTGGCAGAACACTCGAGAAATGTCCAGAAGCACTCTGCTACACGTCGTGCTTGTCCTAACACTTCTCTCGTGTTCTGCCAACCCCCGCATGCTTTATGACAGCACAAAGCACGCGCGCGCGTTTTCTATTTCTTCAATACTACTAGTTCTAATGAATAATAAATTGAAATAGAATACAAAATTAAATCTTATTTGAATTTGTTAATTTATCATCTGAAGCTACTGTTTTAATTAATTGTATTAATTATTTATTTATATTATTACATTTTCTTTTTGTCCTGGTGGTAAATAAACTCTATTATTATCATCATTAATTAGTATAGGAAATCGCACGATCTCGAGTACAATTTGGAAATTAATAGACACGAGTAATGTTTTGAAAGTCCTTGTAATTGAGCAAGCCTTTAGGCGAGTGCAATTAAAGAACTTTCAAAAAATTACGAGTGTCTATTAATTACAAATTGTACGAGAAGATCGTGCGATTTTTTGTTGATAGTTCACTCAACAAAATTTCAGTAAAAAATGCGAAGCGAAGCCGTTCATCTTTGTCTATTTGGCGGCCGATTTTCAGTCCATCGCACAACTGAAATGCATAAAAATGATTAGTTCTTACGGCTTTGAAATTTTATTTATGTTTTTTAAGTACAAAATGATAGAAAATAATTGTTTTGACATTGTTTTGGCCATGTTGCCATAGCAACTTAATTTGGTACTCCTAGGGAGTACAATTGACGCTATAATTGTACTCTTCTCAACCAATCAAATTCGAGTAATTTTGTTGAGTATACTATAAATCAATTAACTATTATAAATTACTAAAATACCAACACACACAAAATGACAGTGCACACTGTAAGTTCTTCACAGACAGCAACACCATGATTCATCATGGTGTGTTAGAACACAAAGCACCACCACTATAGTGGACACCTCCATTACCTTACTAGTAGGTACACAAAATTGAAAAAATTGAAAAAATTGAACCAAGAGAGAATCATAAATAAATATAATTTAAATATTATATATAAAACGTCATTTTCTGTTCTACTCGCACCTTAATTTACAATGCGCACAAGAAGCAGTACGTTTTGTCTTAAATGCGCACATGCACAACAGTGTGCACGTCTTAGGGTTTACCTTCTGATGTCTTAGCAAGAAAATTATTTACTAAACTTAGTATTTGTTAATTTTAGAAATGCAATTATTTTTAGCGAAAATTATCATCATTGACCAATTTTTTCGCGCAATTTTCTTAAAATTTTTTTCGAGTAGAAAGCTTCATTACGGTCTTCCTGTGTTAAATTCAATGGCGGACCTTATTCATCGTGGATTGATCGAATTTTTCTTTCTTTCTTTCATTTTTTGTTTTCTTTCTTTATTTCTTTAACTTTCTTTTCTCCGCATTCGACACTCATCTCATTACATATATTTATATTTAGACAGTAAGATTATCAACCCTAGATTACTTTACATAAATACTTGTAGCTTTGCTCCAACTTTCCCCTCAAAAACAGATTAATGTATCTTAATCTATTCTTGCATCAGTAATCCTTACCTTACCACTTAACTTACCGTTCTTCTGTCCGGGGAAATTGCACTTGTAACTAAAGATATAAGATGACTTCTTTCTAGAGCTCTTGAAAAAATCCTTCTTTCTTGCACCGAACCAATAAGATAGATTTTATTTGCGGTCTTCCTGTGGTATAACGCGGTCATCGAATCCAGCGTCGATTCAGTCATGCGTAGTAGTGCCCGTATGCCGGTTTGTCCACGTGACACGTGACAACAAAGACAGACTTGGTTGGTTCTCATTTCGCATAAAAGTGTTTCGTCTGGTTGTAGTCGTCTATGAGGATTCTTCTTTGCCTTCAAAAATCTATCCCGGATCTGATTCCAACCAAACTCTCAGCCTTATCAGGTTGATTTGGAGCCCTGTGAGATCGACTACTAAGCTTCAAAGTCGAAAGATTTGGGCCAGGAATCCAGCTCGTTTGGGCATCTAGCTTTGGGGTGCGGTAAAGGAAAAGGCTTTGTACCCCTTGTGTTACCCCACTCTCCTTAACCAACCATGTCCAAAGCCCTTGCAGCCATTGCTAGGGCTAAATCTGACCAGCTTCTCAAGGTATTTCATAGTTTATCGAACGCTATATCCTATTATGTAACTTGGAGGTGTAGTTAGGTAACTAAGAAGCGAGATCGCTAGGTATTTTCATCGGGTTTTGAAGCGATTGTTTGTCGACCGCGCCGCTTTGTGGCAAAGGAGATAGAAAGGGGCAAATTTTGGCGAGACACCGCTCATCTGCCACGGAAGTGGCCGTATTACACTTAATTTTTGATCACTTTTCTCTCTAATGGCAAAAGGTTTATAGTATTTAGCAAAATTTTTGGTGATTCGAGGTTTTGCTGAAGAGTATTCGTTAAAAGGACGCTTTAGACAACCGTTGTAGTCTCACGCCAGATGACACCCCTGCTCAGCTCTTTCAATACAAGAGGAAACAATGACGGACCCGCGTTGAAATTTATGCCACTTATCACCATTTATCGTGGCCAAGGATCTTCTTCGACTGCGATTCACAGCTATATGGCTTAGGAATTGAAGCCGTACAAGTATTTGTACGATTGTGGTTGTATTTTCCTTGAGAGGAGAAAGAAAACTTTGGCCTCTTTCCCTTGAACGACAGACATGAAATATTCATATCGTGAACATTGCAATGTGAGGTCATTAGTGATGCTCTGAACTCCATTTTCTTCACCGTCTCAGCTACGATCCAAAACCTCCTTCTCTGGTCGAATGTAGCGATTTTTTCAGTCTTCATTTCCATAATTCAGGTCTGAATCCAACAGATTTTTCAGTCTTTGAAAAAACAACAATCACGCCATCAAAATTTTGAAGTATCGGCAGAAAAATATTCGCTTCATTCCTCAATAAGTTCAAAATATGCCAGGGTTAATATTCTATTCAAGTCTCGAAACGTTTGAAGCTGAATAGCTATGAATTATGATCGAGGGAGAAATGTTTAGATTATGGATTATTGCAGCGGAGTTTGGTGTTATTTTGAAGGCGTAAAGAAAGCCGTACTAGCTGTCCATATTCATTGCTGTTTTGGTACAATAAAGGGGGAAGGGTACTGCAACTGGGTGGGCTTAATAGAAATAATACTTAACTTATCGGCACTTGTATTAGGGCTAAACCCTGTATTTTAACCCTAAAATATTCATATCAAACACTCCTTCCTCAAAAAACCTTCATGAGACTAAAAAAATTCAGTTTTATATTTCGCAATTATTCATGCAGAAACCAGAAAATTATTTGTATTATAAAGTCTTTATATAGACATAGATTTTAAACTCGATAGATAGACCGCATTATTTAGCTTTAAGAGACTGTATTCGGAATACCCCAGTATAATGATTTCAAATCCATTATATTTTAATGTTGTTTAGAATATTTTTAGCGTACTATAAAGGATTGAAAAATCGTGCCTAAATATTCCTCAAACCCTGTCTGAGGTCTATAATTTTTTGTACATTTGTTGTTTCTTACCTTGTAAGTTATTAACAATTTCCATTAAGATTTGTTGTGATGTTGTATCTTGTGGTAAATTTGAGCTTGAAGACTTTAATAAAAATAATATTCCAAAATATGTTTGTTTCCCAAAATACTTGAAATATCGAAAATAAACCTGAACAGTGCTGGTTAAAATAGCTATAAGAATGTAGTGCAACTATAAAATTTCCAAATAGCTGCTATTTCTGCAAAGCCACAAATTTTATTTTAGAATATTTTTATTTTAAAGATCTTTTTTTTTTAACTTATTTTGTCAAGAATGCAGAGTTCCTATTTGAATTAATATTTTTAACAATTTTTCCTTAGTAAAATATTTCTAAATAAATCAAAAATAAATTAATGATAAATTCGTGGCCCTCTTAATGCCTCTAGTTATTACCTTTGTTATTTTAAGACCCTGAGTGTTGGTCTGGCCGAGGCTTGAACCACCAATTCCTGCACACAGACTGATGCTCTTACCAACTGAGCTAACCTTAGGCGGTAATGATAATTTTGTAACTTCCAGTAGACTTGTGACCCATAATTAATTTGTCGTTTTCCCATCTATCAGTTCTTTATTAAAGACCTCTTTTGATATCTGCATAGTTTTTATTCATTTTGTATGATAGCATTATCTTAATAATCTTCCTATAAATTTTACGTTTCATCTTGTGCATAAAAATTATCTAATCTTCATTGTTATTTTTGACTTATCTGATGTATACAGACTCATATTTCTTTAATATTCTAAATCATAGGCATAAAATTTGTGCTAAAATTTTCAATTATTCTCTATGTCAGTGATTGTTCCATTTGTTTGTTTTTCATAACATGTCTCTTATTTGATTGTTTTGATCTTGTAACATTGTTTGAGTGGAACTTTGGACATAATAAGCTATCATGCAGGATATATTGTAACATAATTTTATCTCTGGCATTTATTTAAAACTGTAGAGTGCTTTGATCAACAATAATTCATATATTGTCATTGCGAGGCATCAGCTGCAATAGCATCATGATTAACAGTGCGACATGTATACATATATATATAGAGAGAGAGAGAGAGAGAGAAAGAGAGAGGGAGAGAGAGTTCCAGGGCCTGTTCCAATAAGCTCTCAAAGCTTATTGTACCCTCTTGCTTCATTTAAACACAATTCCTTCTAAGAAGTAATTTAAAAATTTATATTTTGAAAATTTGATTTAAAGAAGAGTTACTATTCTTCGATTGCACGTTACGTCATCCCAGCCTCTCAGGGGAGGGTTGGTGCCATTTAACAAAATATTTCTTATAAGCATCCACTGTTAATGGCACCACAATGGCTGCCATGCTTTTGTCTTTTAACTCTCTTGGGAATGCCTCCAACCCATCAAATTAAACTATGTTGTGTTGTTAGATATTAAAAAATCCAACAACATACTCTTATAGCCGAAATATTTTTTAAAAAACAAATTCATTTGATATTTGATCATTTGCATAAAAGACTAACAAATATTTGATCATAAAATATAATTTAAACATCCTGTAGCAATAATCTATATTGTATATTGTATTTTATAATATTGTATACTTGATGGAAATCTAGAATTTTTTTTTTTGACTCAATCTATGAATTGCCTGCTGAAGGCTGCTCATCTCTATTTTAAACTAAATTAATTAACTTAAGTGGAAATGACAAAAACGGTTTGTATAGAATATTCATGTGTTCCAGTGAAGGTCCTGAAACTTCAAAGTGTTTGTATTCGTGAATATTTTGATATTGAAATTTGGCTAACAGTGAGTAAATAACTCTGAAATCAAAGTGGTATTTTACAAATTTCAAATAGGTATTTTAAGTGATTTGGTTATTTTTCTTTCATTTGCCATACTCCTGAGAAAAAAGTTTGAAGTATTTTAAAGGGGCACTTGGGATGAAAATGGATGAAAATTGGAAATGACTCTAAACTTGGTTAAAGTTATCTATATGGCCCCAATAGTAGCCAAGCAACATATTTTCTTCACAGTAAAAAGTGGCGGATAAAAATTATCAATTTTATTCAGCATCCAAATTGTGAGTAAATGACATCATTTACTCAACCCTATCGTTCTTTTAGCTTTTAAACCAAAATTTATCGACTGAAAGTGGCTCCCAGGCTAAAATTTTCACTAACGTGGTTTTCATAATCATACTTCAATTATTCGGAATTTCAAAAATTTGGGCATTTTCATCCAAGTGCCCCTTTAAAATAATTTTGCTAATGACGACTCTTAAAATTCTAGAGCATTTGCTTAGCCTAGATTCCAGGAGTTGCTCGTTTTGTTATTCTAATTTCTGCTTTTGTTTACCGGTGCTAGAAATGAGGCTAAAGCCGCATACAACTGGTGTTTTAAGAGTCGTCAATAGTTGTTAAGGTATTGAGCTCAAGCGCTACATGTCGTAATAATGAAATGATATGATTCTTTCAATCAGGAATCATCAGATGCAGAAGCTTCTATCTCCAGCCATGATTCGGATGATGAGAGCTACAGTGTACGGAAGTTGAAGAAAGAGCCACAGGAAGGCTTATTTGAAGAAAACGGAGCAAGAAATGGAATGATATCTAGTCAAAGGGATACAGCAGAAACATCACTGAATGGTAGTCAGGGTCACTCTTTAAAAGAAGGTTAGATGAATAATATTAATTCAATAATTTTTATCGGCAGAAAATCTTGTTTGTTTGCTTGTTACTTTCTGGTTTTGTTTTTTTGTTTTTGTCTTTCGTTAGTTGAATGACATGAATTGATAATTGTTAATGAAGAAATTTTTTTTTTTTTTTGATTTTTGTTTTTGATTTTGATTTTTTGTTTGTTTGTTTGTTTGTTTGAATGAAGCTATTTCAGCTCAAAAATTGCGAATTTTTTAACTACTGCTGCAAAAAGTATTTTTAGCAACAAACCATCTGACAAAAAAAGGGAGTTAATAAAAAGGTCAGGTAGTAATGCTATTTTTCATTTTGGCCTTTCATGAGATGATGTCACACTATTAAACTTTTTTGGCATAATGTATCATTCCCATTTAATAACCCTCAGCCAATACTGCGTCGTAAGGAGTGGGGGCTTATATCCTAGAGGCTTAATAATTGTTGGAGTGGAATAAAAAACTTTGAGGCAGCTTTTAAAAACCAGCATTAATCTTCATTAATCTGCTTTTAAAGTCTGGTATGATGAGCGGTGAATATTACATTGTAGATAATTAAGCTAAAATTCAACATTTAAACAAAAAAGTAGTAGAAGTAAATCTGGTTTAGGCCTCTGAGATGTGAAAAATTTACCCCCATTGATTTGAGCTGTGATAATTGAATAAGAAATAAAACTGTTTTTTTTTTCTTTGCTTCATTAAGTAACAATAAGACATGTAAGTTATTTTGTAATAAATCCATAGAAAGTCATTTCTTAATTTTTTCATTCATTTTTCTATCCAGGATCTGAAGATGGTGCACTCGGGCGAGGGTTACCCCCTGGGTACCAGACCTATTCCTCGGACCACAAACAGGAGGTAATCAATTATGCAAAGGAAACCACCGTCAGAGAAGCAGCTCGTAAATACTGTGTTCCTCGTTCGACTGTGCAGGTCTGGTGCAAACATGGCACAGGAGTGAAAAAAGAGAAGAGATCTCCGCTCAGTGGAGGGCGTCGCTTGAGTTACTCCAGTGAAACAGATGATAAATTATTACAATGGGTGATAAAAGAGCAAGAAAATGGAACCCCTGTCACTAAAGATGCTATTCAGCTACAAGCAAGGAGCCTGGTTAGAGATGAGTGTCCAGATTTCAAGGCTTCTAGTGGGTGGGTGGAAAAATTCATGAGCCGTCACAATCTTGCTGTTGCAACAACCATGTCTTCCACTAACACTAATGGTAAGAAAAATAAATATTAGTTTTCAAAGATAACTTGATATTAGAGTTACACTCTATTGCTTTCAAACAATCTTGGAATGTGGTTCAGTTTCTGTACATTTCATCATATTGACCCAATTCACCTTTTCAGTGCTAGCCGTCTTGGAGTATACATTGTTTTAGATTGTGTTATGGTCACCAAAATATTCGGACATTGTTCTTGAATTTCCGTACGAATGTACTGACTTTAAATGAACTATTTACTTGGTTTGTTTAGTTAGTTCCCTAAATACAAGTAAAGATCATTTTTCTAGCTTGATTGAAGCTTTTCTTACTGCTGTCAAGAGAGCTAACTAAAGAAGTCTGTACCTAAATTTTCTCTTTAAAGTCAGTGAATTTGTATGGAAATCCGAGAACGATGTCCGAACGTTTTGGTGACCGTAACACAATTCAAGCTAGCGCCGAAAAGGAGAATTACCTTAACCAGAAACAATTTGTTTGAAGGCAATAACTATAATATCTGCTGTTGGGAGTTCTCTAGTCACATTTTTGCCTTGCTGGTCCTTTTCACCAGTAACATTGAAACCATGATGTTGAGCCAGAAAGGAGGTATGGCTGAGCTAAAACTAATTTTGCCTGTCACCATAACCAGTGACTGAGTAGCCATTATCATTAGCCCCTATTAAATTATATAACTTGATAATACTAAGCAATAAATGTCAACAATTCTTAATTTAATTTTTTTTTTTAGAAGCCATTCCAATTTCTTATGTCGTGGCATCCCCGGCATCAGCTCCCAGTCCAGTGGGAGGTAACCACAGCTCTTACAGCCCCAGAGGTGATGGGCGAAGCTTCACTAGTGAGGACACGAGGAGTGATAGTGGACGGAGTGAGGAGGAAGATGATATGGATGATGGTTCAGCTTCTCTTGAAAATATGGCGGCTCCTATCAGCCAATCAGTTATCAGGGTAGGTTGTGACTTGACATTTAAAACATAAAGCTGAACCAACCATTAAGTTTGTTTGATCCTCAAGCAACCTTTTCGCTGATCTAAATTAGAGCAATACCAAATTAGTTATGAATGCTTCCATTCTTTCTAAACAGGAGCCTCCAAATCTTAATGAAATTCTCAAAACATCTGGATTAAGTGGTTCGGCATCTTCTGGTCTTAAGGATGATGATGATGATGACGGAGAGGGTGATGATGCTGATGGTGATGCTGAAAGAGGTGAATCTGGAGCAGTAAACCCTGAAAGACTCAAAGCATTTAATGTAAGTTTGGTTATTAATTCTTTTGGTCCCAGACGCTTAATATTTTTCCTTCATAAGGGAGATGAAAAGCTAAAGGGAGGAAGGGATGGATGGAACAGTTATTCAGAAAAATGGAAGGAAAGATGGAAGATGAATGAATTGAGAAAGGGGTACCTGTAGATAGCTAATGATTGGATGTAACAACACTGATATTTAATTCAATTCAATTCAATTTACTCACACACTTTAAATAGAAATAAATATAAAAAATCATAATTGTTTATATTTACAAGTTATTATAGATTTTATAGAAAGATATATAAATAAATATAAAATATAAACAGTTACTACAGTGAGTGTGCAGTGATGTTAGAATACACATTATCATATGATCTGTATGGCTCTGCTCGCGCGCTCTAATAAAACCATTGGAAAAAGTCACGTGATGGGGGCCGGACGGCTTTGAGCGAGCAGGGCCGTACGGATCCGGACGGCCCTGCTCGAATCCGCGCACTTTCTCTTCTTAAGCTTTTATTTACTATTTCTTTCTTTCTTCTATTTTCGCTGCGCTCAGTCCGTACGGCATTAGCTCGAGCCAAATGTTTTCCCGTACGGCCCTCCCACTCAGTCAATAAGTACATAATCATTCAACCAGCCATCCATTTATCTAACCATTTATCCATTCTATTGATTTCTTCAGTCTTCAGTCAAAATCAAAATTTTCACCAATGTTTTACCATTTCAGATGTTTGTCAGACTTTTTGTTGATGAGAACTTGGACAGACTTGTTCCAATCTCTAAGCAGCCCAAAGAAAAAATCTTAGCCATCATCCAGTCATGCCAGAGACAGTTTCCAGAGTTCCGTGACAGAGCAAGAAAGAGAATACGAACTTATTTGAAATCCTGCCGAAGACTTAAAAAGTTAAAAGAGCCTTTAAAGCGAACTGCCGATCAAATGGTAAGGATAAAAATAGATTATTGAATAATAAATTAGCAAACTGGGTTTTGAGGAATCAAAGGTAGTGTAGTGGTAGTGCACACTGGGGTTGAAGGTTCAGTTGCTGGACTTGGCATGAGTAGGGTTGTTTAGGTCTCAGCTTTGATTCAAAGTTTTTTCTCTAGGTTTTTCTCCTTCCTTCCTTTATGAGTTACCATGCCCATTTACAACTCAACTCTCTATAAAGGGCATCTCCTTTAGATATATATTTGAATGTCATTGATTGGTCTATTCAAAATATTAAACAGGATGGTGTACAGTGATAGTACAAGTATTACTATTAGTTTAAACAATAGGATGTTTGCATGATGGTGTCATTGACCTCTACTACCAGACTCCCTTGCACATTTTCTTTTGTTCAGTTAATTAGCACCAATTGTCTTACTATTCTCATGAGGGAATACAAGTTTCAATAAGAAAGAAAATTTGCAAAGCGTTACAGTTGTGGCAGTCAAATGATGCCATCATGCAAACATCCTATTTTGGGGCAAAATGTTTTTCACATTGTTGGATGTTGGGATAACAGAAAAGCCCAATTTGACTAAATGTTTCTCTCAATGGCTAATATAGTTTGAGTTCCTATGGACATGTTGGAAGCTCATTTCGCAAAATATGCATACATCCCTTCCCGCTGTTACCTTCCTCCCCTCTACGTCCCTTGGAATCTTGCTATACTGCAGAACAGTACATTGACTTTTCCCATACAGCTCCACTGCAAACCAAATCTTGTTCCAGACAGGAATCTTTCTTTCGAACTCTAAGCAAAACCAGATATTTATTCCTTGATATTCCAACATAAAGTCTATGCAGCCAGCATGATCGCATAGCTAGGAAAAGCTGAAAGAAAATTTTATTTCAATTTCATAGAGCACAAATCCCAATATGTCTGCAGCTCAGATGGCTGAAGTCAATGTAAGTGTGTCTCGTTTTTGTTTTTATTGTTTTAAGAGTCTTAGGGAAGGGGGGAGGAGGGTGGCGGCCAAAACTAAGAATCAGAAAGCAGACAATCTCCAGCCAAAACTGGCACTTATCCAGCCATTCATCAAGATTTGCCATTATTTTTAGCCCAGAGAGGCGTCAAAGATAATATGCAGGAAGCGTAAGAGGAATCCTGATGGCATTACATTTACATTCATTGCTACGAGAGAAAAATGGGATTGCAGTACAACAAAACTCGGTGTAATTTTAGGGTTAATAGTTTTACAGTGAGGTACAAATATGCTATGCTGTTCACTCGTTGAACCATTTTAATTTTGATTTAATAAGCAATGAAATCACACTCTGATTATCTTGTGTTCACAGAATATTCTAGCTTCTGCTTGTGCCAGTGAAGTTGAAAACTCCAAGCGTCCTCGTTTAGAGACAGATTCCCCAGCTACTCCACCAGTAACTACCACAAACATGACTGCAACTTGTATGTCTGTTACATCACCAGGTAATACCTTATGTTCTTTAATACATTTCTCTCCTCTCCTCTCCTCTCCTCTCCTAATCTCTTCTCTCTCCTCTCTACAAACTTTGTTAAAATATATTAAAATTTATATGCACCAATTTTGTTTCTAAAAGATGACACTTGACACTTAAGCTGATAAACTCGTGGTCCTCTCTGAAGGTCTCTAGTTGATTAGGGATGAGACCACCATTAACGTGGTCACCCGACCCATGAAGTCAAAATGATGTAATAACACAATTTTGAATACTTTGGTTTCCATATGTTGATATAATATTTTTGCCCTTAGCAATCAAATCTCGCTCAAGCACCCAGTGCCAACTAAGCCCAAGTGAAATCCAAGCCATACGACACCTAATACAAGGTTACAGAGAGTCTGCAGCATTCCTTTATCGGTCTGCTGATGAACTTGAACAGCTGTTACCTCCTCCTTAGATGGTCAACCATCTGTTTTGTTGTAAAACTGGCGAATTACAAAGCTGTGCATTGGTGGATACTACTAAAATAGAGCCAGACAGGTGAGAGATAGCAAGCCAATAGTTATCAATCTTGGGAATGAATATAAAAGTGGTCGCTTCGAGTTGGCGAATCAACAAGGCTACTCCAAGATACAACAAAGTCAATCCCCGAGTAAATAAATCACTAACAACATTAAGATTTTTGGTTTAGAAAATCAATCAATTCCCATTCATTTTGTAATAAAAATATTTAAAATTTTAATTTATTTACATTCAGTTCGAGAAATTTTTTCACCCCATTAGAATAGCAATAGAATAATAATCATATAATTTTCAAAGCAAGTCTACAGTAGTTCTAAGAGATGTACAGCACTTAATATGGCTTAGATATTTGACCCAAAAAACGTTTGGAATGTTTCAAGCAAAGACTTGAATATTTTGGAGTGTCTTTGTTTTGTTTTGTTCAGTTTTACAGAAAGAATCCCAAATGTGTAACCACTTTTAATGCTTTTATACAAGGATATTTGCTTGCAAAATGAAATATAGAAGTATGCTTGGGCATAAAAGTATTTCGAATGCATAAAATGTGGTCACAGGTTTTGGATTTGATCTGTACATAGTATTCTGGAGATCAAACCAGGAAAAAGCTAAAGTTATATATATATATTAGATAAATATTATTTATGACATAAAATAAGGTTGGCCCAAGAGGATTCATGATTAGCATACACATATTTGTTTATAGAAATTACTCCATTCATTCCAGTTATATCTGTTAAAATAGCTAAATAATTTTAAATTTAAGGTACATCACAATTATTATACCACCTTCGCGTACCATTAAAAACAGGGTATTGCATGGGTTTATTAAATCAGATTCTAAATTGATGTGAATGGAGCATGCAAACATTTCATGACGAAGATTAAGCACCTAAAATTGTAATGGTAGGCAATGGATAATATTAATTAGCTTTGCATTTCTTGAGAGATTTACATAACTTAGTAACTGACTAAGACATTTCGGTGCTTGCAAATTTTTATATCAGTAAGAAAGAAAGTAAGAACTGGAAAATGAACTTTAGTATGACCTACTTGTCCAGCTTTTTTTTTCGTACATGCCAAGTAGAAGGAAAAGTTTTTAGAAGTATGTCTAAACTTTTTCATTGATTTTTGTCTTGTATACCTTTTTCAAAGGCTGTTTGCAGACTGCTTCTAGTATGTTCTTTCTTCTTTCTCATAAGAATATTAGGAATTGCAAGTTTGCAAGGGATTCTGGTAGTTGTAGTATGACACAATAATGCAAACAATATTAACCTGTGAAATAGGTATAAGTCGAATTCCTGATCCACAGTTCCATTTTCTTGTCTTCATTTGACTATTAACATTCACTTTCAGACATAGTTAGACAAGTCGAAATAGGTATCACCCCAAAAATTTCATATCATTACATCCTCTTTCCAACCTTGTACACAATCACTAATGCTGAATATTTCTACAGAAAATATTCAAATTCTCTGAACTCTGCTCTATCAGGTCACATGACCAAACCCCCCCCTTAAACTGAAAATAGTTATCAAAATGAACCCTTGAAATAGAAGTTTTTTTTCTTTTTTCTATTTTAAGGGCTGTGTCACGTGACCTATTGGAGCAATTGGCCTTTTTTTTTATTTACTTATAGAGTACATCTTTTTTTTAGTATAAAATAGTTTCAGCAAGTTTTTTCATTAACAGTTACGATTAAGTTTTCCAAATATTACCTGCGTTTTATGAATCCCATTTGCTTGCCGTAGGCCGTTAAAATTTGGCTTGAATTTAACGGTTTCGTATTTGATTGCCAACGTTTTCTTAACTTTTCACTTTTTGAAGTGAGTTAAACAAATTGTAGTTCAGAGGAATTCTCAATTTAGTCATTACCAGGTTCAGAGATGTTCCAAATATTCCAGTTTAAAATCATTAGTTATGAGATTTTTGTATAGAAAATCGTTTTTGCAGAGGTTCCAATTTCACGAAAGAAAAAGTTGAAATCTCTGTCTGTAGTAAAGATTAAGAGTAATAATTTATGTTTTATAAATTATATCACCGTTTGGGATGTGTAAAGTTAGTGTATAGAATGCCCTTGATGGCTTAAAAGACACTCGAATAAAGTTTTAGATAGTGATGGCTATGGATGATATTTTGACTTGCCTTGTTGACCTAATAGGAGGGTCATGAATTTCTTATTGAGCGAAAGGGGTGAGGGCTACAATAATATTTTCACATTTACTGTGAACCCCCTCCCCCCCCATAAGAAACATAAGAAGCGTATCTTCCCCTGGGGACTTTTCACAACTGAAAGCGAGAGAAAAATAGCTTTACTTCAAAATATATCGTATTTGTTATTAACCCATTTTCTCATTTCATTTTTTTAATGACTTTATCACCACGATAAGCGGACAAATCGCTCAGTTTTGTTAAAACAACAAGAATTGATGGTAAGAAAGGGCTAATACACCACCAACACACTATCCGGATAAGTTTGAAAACGGATTTTTTCTTTATGGCCGGGATTGGCCTTGCGTCCACACGTATCCGGTGAAAACGCAACTTTTACGTGGACGTGAGGAGGGATGAAATCCATTCGAAAACGCTACGTGTGGACGAGGATTTTTTTTTTTTTTTTTGAATATAAACTAATTCTGTTTTCAAAAATCACCGGTTACCCGATGGACGAGGCCTAACTAAGTTCCAAAAAAAATCCAAGTTTTTTCATTCATCGATACTCAATCAATGCAAGTGTATTCTATTTACAAAACCCAGCGCACAAAGAGCAGTCTGACGCACAGTGAAAGAGTTCCGGAAAGCGCGCGAAACGAAAACAGGCGTAAATATGCTGTTGACGTAATCTACATATGCTCGTGGGTTTTGTGTCGCAAGATACTAAAGAGCAGACGTTTCAAGGATAAAAAGTGAAGAGTGTCGTCCTATTTTTGAACCGTATTACGTTACGTCCGCCCACATTCCCGATGGATCCATTTCGATGAGTCAGAAAGGAAGATATTTAAGCAAAATCGTCCTACATAATTGTCTAAACCTACGTTATCATTACAGACTGAACTATTTACGACCTAACGTGGGTAAAACTGACTGTCGTTAAAACTATTACTAGTCCTTACGTAATGTAAGTGAAGTGCTGCGGATATATGCAAGACCACATCTTACCAACAGCGGCACCAAGATACTTGAAAACACTCATCAACAATACCAGACTACTAAAGTTGAGTGTTCATGTAAATGAGCTCGAGGGGCAGCATAGACGCTCAAATAACCCCACAAAGTATCTTGCAACCCACAACGAAAACGTGCTTTCGACGCAATGCGCGTTTTCTCTTATGAAGAACTCCGCAATCCATATGTACTGCAGCCGAGCCGAGTATTTACCGAGCATTCTGCGAAGACACGCTACGATACGACCGATGCCCGAGCATATTCCGAGCATCCTCCGAGAAATCCGGCTGGACCGACCCTGTGATCCAAATTCGAGATTTTGCTCGCATACAGTCTACAGGGTTTCCAACATGCAATAACTGTTGTGTCGAGATTAGTGTAGAAAAGCAGTCTAGTGTCACGACAGTGTAAGAGGGATATTAAGAAAAAAAGTGTCTTCATTTTAGATTCTTAAGTAGATATATATGAACAAAAATAGATAAACCAAATATGTCTTTTTTTTTAAGTGTTTGATAGGGGATTTTAGTCACCTGCGCCGAGGACGTGAGCCCTATAGCAGACAGCGTAACGCGATATCTATATTCATAAAAATTAAATAATCAAACTCAATGACTTTAATGGTTGGTACTGAAGTCAAAAAACAGAACGGAAAAAAAATACTTCGCGAATTTGCGTGGGATTTTGCGCGAAGCGTGTCTCAGGCCTTTTCGTTTAGAAAACCACAGGAACCCCAACCGCCACGAACCGCCGCAAACTTTTTTTTATAATTCTCTGTTTAAAACTCTGTTAAATATTTTGGCATGCATAAAGCGACCCGCCCCACTTCGAATAAAAACATCGCAAATAATCCAAAGACAACATCTCAAATTATTATCCCTAGTGTAAACAAAAACAAAACATCTAACGTGTGTGAATTAACTAAAATAATAAAACAATAAACTTGTAGCAACATAAAATGTTATTATACAGCCTTTGTGTATTACGCCTTGGATTATAAGTCCAAAGTCTAAATCAAGGTACGTCAGTCGGTTGCAATACGTCTACGTCATGTCAGCAACCGAAACTTTTTTGCACTCCTTGGCGATCACTTGGATAGAGGGTTCCAGAGCTCATGAATGCTACGACCTAGAAGCACTGGAGCGAGAGTGGCTCCCAATAATTACAAAATACCTAGATACTCCCGAACTTCTCTAACCCAACCCCCCCCCCCCCCCCCCCCCTCTTGAATTCTGTAAATAATAATGGGGTTCTTCTATAGCGCATTTCCCAATGTCTCAATGCGCTTTACATTGCAGTGGAGGACTTTACAGGCTGCATACTAAAGGCGCTATGAGCAGCCGTGCAGTTTACAATCACGAGTGATTTATTAGTACATTAGTGTTATGCCTCCAAACTGGGATAGGCTGTTGAACTGGGAGACAATCCCCTAGTCTTACACGAATAATTCAACAGGCTCTTTTATGTTCCCCATTTACTGTTGGTTAGGAAGGGTTGGGAGACAGGGCCTACGGTTTTAAGTCCTTGTCCGAGAAGACTTGAAGGTCTATCCATTTGCAGATGTAATTACAAAGGCAGCACCTTCTCCTCAGTTATTTTAAGACCATGAGTGTTGGTCTGGCTGAGGCTTGAACCACGAACTGAGCTAACCGGGTGGCGGTTAAAGTCTCGTTCCTGGTCACTATTGCAGGCAACTCGAATATATTCTTTTCCATTTCAGACTATTCTTGTCAAAAAAATGATAAATATGATGGAATCATAAAATGTTCGCTTTCTTTCCCCTGAACCACTGCAGTAGTCTCTTCTCCACGCCAATGCTTTGTACTAAATCGTTGTAAAAGCTGACGTTCATAAACTAGTAAAAAAACATACTACGTGTAAGGATCGCTGTTTTGATGTCTATCAGCCAAACTGACTCAAGAAGTTAATCCGCATCAGCACGAGGAGTGGCTATAATCCCGAGTGAATATGAGGAGAAAAAATAGTTTAAATTATTCCGAGACGAAGTGTTGTTCCGCATTCCTGGAGTTTGTTTAGTCGTATGTCACTTCAGCTGATCATGACCAAGTCACGAGTTGTTTGTCGTGGTATTAGTGCGTGTTGCATGCACTGTGATTCTTGGAATACCGGTCAATCTACACATGCTGGGAATGGCTTACCAGGAATCGAGCCAAAGGATTCTGCTCGCATCTTAAAATACATACGTTTAAATGCATGGAATAGGTATTATGTTTCTCTGGCAACAGCTCTGCATCCAGCAAACTGTGGTAGCTACTAGTAAGAATCAGTAATCACTTTGATATCTATAGGAACAACCTAGTTGTATACATTATATTATCAAAATATGCATTACGTTCCCTGGCGAAAAAATGTCTGTTTTTTTCATTCTGAGCGCATACCATTTTGTTGACTTTGACACGTGTGGGTCGCCGGCCGCGCGCGTCAACTTTTCCCGCGTAAAGCCGTCCATGCCAAGTTAGTTTCAACTTTCGCCATAATTTTCTGCATTTTCTGTAAACATCGTAATTACTGAAAATCCGTTTAAAAAAAGTTGGTTTTGATAGGCACACTAGGTTCCCATACCAGGTTTGACAAGTAAGAAACGGTCCGAGTAGTACTGAAGCTAGATGGAAGTCGATATAGTATCACTTCTTACACGATTAACAATTTGATCAACTTATTACACGATGATCAATTTTCTATAATAAACTCATACACTGATGTTAAACAAATAAAGCGATAAGCTCTAATTCACAAGTGGCACCGAAGCATCGGTCAAAAACACTCTGGAACCCCGCAAGTACGACGGGATGGATAGTATACCTCCTGCACTTTGTCACTGCAAATCAGTGTAAACGTGCACTTTCTCGCATGTGGTTTACAGCCTTTCCCCACGTACGAGTCCGCAAAAAACCAAGGTCGATTAATCTACTCGGCTCAGCTAAGCTAAGCTAGTACCCGGATACCCTCAATAGGCCAATAGACTTATACTTAATTCCATCGTTCACTAAAGAGTGGACATCGCGTGCAAAGGCATGATAACAAATCATTCTAGTGTCCTCTCGACTTGTCCTACAAGGGTGTTCTATCCTCGTCTCAGGAACATATAATGAGAAAATAAACTTCATTTTCCTTCACTCATGCGGAGATGTCAAGACCCCCTCTGAGCCAAATAATAAAGAAAAACGCGACAAGAGCCACTTAGTGGATCATAATGATAAGTTTTCATGTGACTGTGAATGGGTTGTAAAGTTATGAATACAATTCATATGTGTTAACGATTTCAGTCATCGGTAATGGGCGGCATTGGTGCCACACCAAAGCAGGATTACCAGGAAAACTGACCTGGACTGGTGCCAAACCAAAATTCCAGGAAGGACTACCCACAGTGGTACCAGTGCGAGACGGTGGAACCTTAATAAGATGAAAAACGAAACTCCTTGTACAGAGGTGGAACTTGCGTTTAATCCTTTAAGAAATTAAAGAAAGCTTGCACCTTATTTATTTTACTGAAGACCCCGACCCACGACCTCCTGCACAGAAGACCAGTACGCTAGCATTCGAAACAACTAGCCGACGGTATCGAATTAAAGTGAATCTGGAAAATGTATTTCACGAACGTCTTAGCTTATCATTATTTACTAGCCATTAGAAATCTGGCTGCATGATAAACCAAACCGATAAGAATTTTTCAAGGAGGTGTTTGTGTCTGTTCTGTTTACCTTAATTTTGTTTTGCTCTGAGACATACCGTGCGGACGGGGGAAAGGGACCGGCGTACAATCACTGTTGCAATCTACTTCCGTTTTGCTAAAAGCATCGTAGAACTTCTCTAAGTAGTTGACTATTCCAGAAAGTTCAATTAAAGTGTATTGGAAATGATAAAAGTCATTTTGGTAATAGTACATGAGTAAAGCACCTCCATAAAGACCACAAAGTAACAAAAGAATTCCCGCTCACATCGGCGCTGTGTGAGGTAAAGCGCGCGGAATGTTGCCTTGTACTCTCGATGACAGATCTCAGGCCGGATAACAGATAAACTAACAAATCACACGTGACGACTGACTAGAAAAGATATGTTCGGAAACCACTGAATACTTGAACCTCAAATGGCATCAAACATTTGGAAATTACTTGAAAAAACAAGAAGCTAGATAAACAAAACAAAGCCATTATCCTGAAAGAATCAACTCGCCACGAAAGCTCGGCTCTCTTCATGTCGGTAAAATAAATATTCTAGCCCTTGTAAGTTTGTATTGCAAGTAACTTTATCCGTCTGGTATTCTTTAACGCTACTCAAAAATTCTGCTGACGCAAAACCCCGTTAACTACCTCTATTTTTCCAAAATGTTTTCTATTTTTACCTAGGGATATGCAGTAATTTGTCAATTGTTTATGTCCTAATCCGTAAGTTTTCACTTCGGCGTCAGAAGTTTTTTAAACTTTACAGAATCGCTTTTTTTCCAGAATGTAACTTGGTCTGTTATCAGTGGCGTTGTACATCGTATATATTACATGTACATACGCGCTGTGTTCGTATTTCGGAACTCAGATTTGAAGTTTTCTTTTGTTATAGGTTATAAAATTCTCCATTCTAGTGAATAGGAGGTTTTTGCGATGAAATTTCGTTAATAAATTTTCACAAAACATTTGCGTATAGGACCAGAAAATAGTTTTAAGTCGTACGGGTCTGCTCGGTTTGTTATCACTTCATCAATTTTAATTTGAACAATTGACTACAAAATAAAGGAGTTTTCCCTGATATTCAAAATTCAAACAATTAAGTCGGCTAAGACTTTAACTTTTCTCAGAATGTTTTAGCTTATTTAAGGAATTAGACAACGCTTTTGTTCGATTATAAATTAGAAAATTTCGCTGTTTGGTTTTCAAAGTTGCAACAAACGACAGACCATTGAGCAATATGTAACGTGACGCTTCCAGTGTACACCACTCAAAAATCATGAATTGTTGAATGATAAACCTATGAAAAACGCGCATAAAGCTAGTATTGCTATACAATTCATAGTCTGTCGTATAGTTTTGCTCTTAGAACGTCAGAAGATTAATGCTTATTTTTTTCACAAAATTTTCAAATTACTTTTGTTTTTCGATCGAGTCAGTAACAAATTTTTTACGAGACAATAGAAAATGAAAAGTTGATGGATAAACGTTGAAAGCGAAATGAAAATATTCATTACATATGAGTTGTAATGTCAAATGAATGGAAAAATATGGTATCGTTTCAGTTTTGCAGTGAAAAGGATGTTGTTATTCCGACTTCCGGTCGAAGATTGCGTGACTTAAGATTTCTAAGAAAGTGTGCGACGCTCAAATGCGTCAGGCGTCATTCATTCACAGTTTGAAAATACCGCAAGTCAAAAAGATTTAACTGTGTAAATTATATTACTTTTGTCTCTCCGCGGGAATAATCCGAGAAAAATTTAAATGTTGTTTCATAAACTTTGTAAATTTATAATCAGCATTGATCTACATAAACAATACTCTTCAATATTAGTGATTATATAGGTTGAGTTCAATGTAACTTGAAATAGGAGTAAAGTATTAAGGTATATAGTTTGTCTAAACTTCAAGGGGCGGTACACTCCTGGCATACTAGATTGTTTACTTATGAATGTAGAGGTAGCAAGGACGCTTATCAATCTATTATAGTAATTGCATTTCATATTCTCACCGGAAATGTATCATGAACATGGTATGTTCTTGTGGATTCCCACGCTCCTTTCGGAGAGATAAGGTTTTGTATAGGGACTGTAGGGGTAATAACTTACTTCCCAAAATAACATTGTTTGTTTTGAAATATTTTTCTCGCACAAATACTTTCACGATTTCGATTTTTTTCACGCCTCAGTCTCCAACTGAAAAATTCCTATTCCAAAATCTGTTCCACCCTTCAGATCCTCGTCCATCCTTCCATTACTTCAAGCATTGATGCTTCACACTCTAAAAGTGCACAACATAGAGCCTCTTGTAAAAAATAAACCCTTACTGAGATAGTCCCTTGAGGCAAGCATTGAAATCAATTGAATAATTCTAGATTAGGTCGAGTTCGATTTGCTTTAACACGGTTGTGTGAAGCTACTCAATATCCTTGATTGAAGTTTAATATCATTTGGATTTGAATAATAAATAGAATGAATTGTCTCAAAGTTCCCCTCCCTCTTTCCTTCCTCAGTTTTAATTTATTGAATACCACAGAATCCAACCAGAATATAACGATGAAGCTAGTCTCCGATATATATCCTGCTAAAATTTCAGTTTTCTCATATTCAGACAGTTCTTCTATTGCAGAGACAAAAACCAGACAGTACCTGGGGATCTTTATTTCATCCAAGAATTGTCCAAATGGTCACATCCATGATAGTTTCTCAACATTAACAACGTTTGCTTAAAGTCTGCTACAGATCATTCAAAATATTCTGATTAGCAGAGAAATTTTTTTTCTTTGTATTTTATCCTTGGTTTTTTCTTATAAAGTCAGGATACAAAAGAATAGAAGCGAAGGAAATAAACAATCTATTCGTAGCTCACAAATTTGATAAGCCAAATAGGCACTAAATGTCCTTTTAAATTGAATTATTATTAAGCTGAAAAATCTTCTCTAGTTATTTCAAACGCGAGATAAACAGTGACCTCGGTCTAAGGGACATCGATTCCCTATGAATTTTACACTTCCTTCCAAAGCCCATAGGCTTACCATCGTTTTACATAGTAAAATACAGTATTGCGGATTTGGAGCCAAAATCGAGTCCAAACCTTGATTATATACAGGCCCGTAGCTAAGGGGGGTGCAGGGGGTGCGTTCGCACCCCCCACGCGAGCTTAAGGTCCGCTTTTTAAGCAAGTGAGATTTTGGCTGGTATGATATTTTCACGTAAAACTAAGTAAAAAATAAAGTATATGGTTGGTCCACTTTTTGTAAATTAGCACCCCCCCAACAAAAATCCTAGCTACGGGCCTGATATATCTATGAGTTTACAGCAATAAAGAGCTTACATTATCTATCTCTATCGACTTATTAGTAACTCGCTGCTAAATGTATGCAAATTCATCACAATTGTCTTTTCGCGCGCTTTCACAAAATTATGTAAATTATATCCATTCATACGATCTTCTGGATCGAAAATGACTGCGTTCTACAATTATATCACCAACTAACTGAATTAACATCGATTCTCTACGCCTAAATACATCGGATTAAGTGAAATTTAGAGAAATCGGAGCAAAAATATATGATCTTGAAGCATTTTCCTGAAACTGATTGTAGTACACGTAGCAATGTGATGCAAATCAGTCGTCCATCGAAGGCAATATCTTACAACGATTACTGAATGTAATCAAAAGCTTTCTAATCAGTTAGAATTTAGTCATATATTTTCTGAGATATTACTTACTTTGTATTAAGTCCACATATATATATCTGAATGTGATTATTTACAGTGAGCATTGTCCTAGTAGAATATTGCGGTACGTCTGAATTACGTACGGTAACTTGTCGATTTCAGACATCCATTTCAAATTTTTTTGGTGTGTTAACGACGATAGTTTGTTTAATAACTCTTTATTTCTTTTATTTTCTTTCTCCAATTCTTTTCGTAGCCTTGCTTCGTCCATTTTCAGCTGTTCGACATAGTCCTTGGCTTTTTTGAGAATCACCACTTTGGGAGATCGTTCGTTGCTTTCGATCTCTGGCACCTCTGCTCTCAGTTGATGAAAACTTGTCTTGAGATCATTCCTTCGTTTCCGCTCAAGAACATTGTGAGTCGCTCTTTTACTCTCGCTGTCTTCCTCGTCCGATCCACTGCTCGACTGCTTTTTCACTTCTCGAAATTTCGTATGAGTCGAATGCGATTTAGCTCTGGCAGCAACAGGTTTCAGACGTTTCAATGGGGGTTCTTCCGTGGAGCTTAGAGATAGTTTTCTTTTGGGCTTTTCGATCGTTACTACGTCGATTTCCTCATCCTCCTCTTCTATGAATGAAAATTTAGAAAATATTATCAGTGGCGCGAAAATAAAATAACTGAGGGTAATCGTAGCGTATCGCAAATGATATAACCAGTTAGATAAATCATATGAGTTCTTAATGGGTAGAAAATCAATTTAAAACGCTAAACCCGGCAATAATAGAAGGATTACTTGTCTTGATCATGCCAACAATGTAAGAAAAATCTACTCACCGGAGTCGCTGGAGTGCGAACTGCAAATGCTTTGAGTGTCGTTCATCGGGTATGGGAAAACGGTAGTTGGATCTACACAATCTGAGCTGACATATTCAACCGGTGGTGGAGTCGAGCAAGGTGTATCGTATAAATCATCGGGGCAGGAAAGTGCTTTGCAGAGATCGAGTGACTCATACGCAAGGCTGTTCCACATACAGTCTTGAATCAACTTTGATTTGAGATTCGCACTGTTAGTCAAAGGATTCTTGTCCGATTGCACCACTGGAGGGGATTCATCATCGTCAAGTATCTGGGAAACTATTTGTAGAGTGTCAGCCACGGAGGAACTGTTTATGTGGATTGGCGAAGGACAAGTTGTACGGGAAGGAGAGCGAGGTGGTGTTGGTAAAAGTTCGAACTTCTTCCAAATATCCATAGTTGGAACGGTTGAACTGTAATTCTCTGAATCATTTCCATCATCTTTTTCAGTGTGAAAGAAAAACGGCACGTCCTGTTCATTTTCCAAGCCAAATGGCCGGTTGTATTCAACACAAACTGCCATCTAACAAACACAAAGAAAGATTCAAACTGAAAGTGAGAAAACGGAAATACGACCGGCTTACAGAAGAGGACCCCTCCTCCAAAATCTCAAACAGTTTGGCTCTGAAATAGATTGGCGCTTTAGAATGTTTATCAACTTCACTAAAGATCCGTAAGAGGCCCATTAAGAAATATCTAATCAAAGTAATTCCAAGACTTATTTTCTTGGCTATTTATCGGTCCATTTAAACCTGTAATTAATTCTAAGCTTGCGATTGATGAATGAATGAAGAACGTCCACGTTAAACAGCAAACAAGCGTAAGCGTAAACAATACTACAGCGTATGGAATGAAGTTAGAAGTTTGTGGTACATACCTTGAAAAGCTGCTACAGGGCAGTCGGGCTGCTTGCCTGTATATTCTAGCGAGTCGTTGAAAACTCAACTACCTTCCAAAATGTGCAGCGTGAAAGAGGTTGAGCTCTTACATAAATCCAAATTTTAATTCTGATTTGCAAACATTGGACTTTACAAAATGATCAATATTTAAGCCAATCACAAAGCGAGATAGGCCATTACCATGGAGACGATCCGCCTTTCACGACCTTGCACGTGACAATGTATTGCCAATAGCTGACCGTCAAGCTATGTCATTATGAATGCTATAAGCTCGTAGGTATTTTAATATTTTCAAATAGTATCCAAAAATAGCAATATTTAAGCGCGGTAGTCAGGCTCGATGTTTGGAAAAATATTGAGTATTTGAGATAAATCATTTAAAAGTCATTTAGAGAATTTCATTGAGAAGCCATAAATATAGTAGTGTTTTATTTTGCATTTGTAAAACTACCCGTTACGCAACCCTTGAATCCCTCAAGGGAAATTTCTCTATGTTTTGAAATGTTTTCATTTTTTTTGTGAGCTTTTTCTCTCCGTGCTGAAATTCGCTCTAGGACAACCTCAACTCAAAGCAAGTCAACACTGTCCTTCGCAATGTAAGAGAACCGATTTGAAGAACATGAAGTGTGTGGCTGAGATTGAAAACCAAATACATCGTCCATTAACCAGCTGTTGCCCAGGTGGATAAAAATTGCTGTTCTATGCATGAACGTTTTAATACAATACGGCGTTAAACTTCAGCTCACAGTGCACACAGCTCGGTCTATTTTTCAATCTTAACCAAGCGGAAATGCTTTAATTGGAGCTAGTGTGGCCTGAGTAGATTAAGGCTTCTAGCTTAGAATGATGAGATTTGGCTCTAGTACTCAATTATTCACTAAAACATTAGCTTGTCAGTGTTCATACATTCTTCCTATTGTCATTACACAATATAGACGCTGACAACCAAAGAACCATAAGAAAAAGAGGGCCAAAAACTTGTACAAACTTAAGAAAAACCAGTGCAATATCGGTTCCCGGCGGAGAATTGTATCTGCAGAGGAATGACTATTAGTTGACCACAATTTGTTATCGTAAGGGAAACATTTTTAATGTTTTAGTTCGAAAGGAATTAGAGTTTTTGAATTTGTTGATCTTCGATAAACAACAGTCTAATTTATTTGTGTTTGCTTTTTGGTGCTTTCAAACAACGGAAACTGCGCCCATTTCTCAGAAAAATGGTGTACGACAACGAGACGGTTGTAAAAACCACATATACCCGGTGTGCGCACGATGGCTTCAGGTCAAAAGGTCATTTCATAGATAGAAAGTCATCCCATCCACTTGAAATGCGGCGAGTGCGAAAGAAACTCGAGATAAGAACTGTCCTCTTGTAAAAATAATATCAAACTTCATTAGTTTTAAGCCACTTATCAAGAAGAAATAAAAGAATCTTAAAATTTCAATGTTAACTCACAAGTGACCACAAAATATTTCATGTAAAATGCCTTTTTCGGTTTTTGAAAAACAAAATTATAACACCGAAGTTCATCCATATTAGTTATCAAAAGTCTGGAGATTTAAAGCATTCTTGTCTGACATATATATTTGATTATATACAAAAGGTGTTAAGATTTCACCTGACAAAAACAAGCGTTGATGTTTCTGGCTTGTATTATTTATCATTTTTTAGTTTACTCTTTCTCGTAACCCATTGTTAGTTTTAGATTCCATATTCTTTCAGAAAGCTAATTCAAGAGTGGCTCAATGATGAAAAAACTAAAAATATTATTGCACAGAATGAATGAATAAACGACCAGTCTCCAGACATCTTTACTATAATTGACTTATAATTAAATCTCCTGTACTATGACGGGCATTATCTTGAACAGAACCCTAAACTGCGTTACACATTATTTAAGACATAAACATTGTGGCTTTATCAAAATAAACAGCCAGCTTTGCTTAAAGTTTTGAACTAAACGTAGGAGTCGAGTAAGACTGTATTTCCTTAAAGCAAGGGTTCTACCGTACATTGCTGAAGCCTTTTGGAGCGAGTTTTCCCCTGATTCGCTGTAGCTGAGCGGACGGAAGTTAATCCCCAGAGCCACTTGGATACCGACACAAATGCAGGAAATTTTCCCGCATTCCTCGAATTCCTATTGACGGTTCCAGGATTATTAACCACTAGAGGCGACAAAATTATGGCAAGTAGCTGTCAACGAATTGTTTGTTTTAATCCTATATTTTGAAGGCGATTCAAAACAGTATGCCTTTTTATTATGCGATATTTAATATACATAAACATTTATCGATCAATTCATAACAGTAACATTAAATAATAATATATTTGAAAGTTCGAGGATTCATCCTTTTTAGCCGATACCAACGGCAAAAAATGTCAGCATTAGTTTTCAGACACCAGTATCCTCAGTTTTGAAATAAACCCGAAAACCCTAGGCTGGTCTCCTAGTTTAAAATAATTTGACAAACTTGTAGTTTACGAACAGGAATTTTTAGAGACGTGCACTCAGACTGAGTGTTTAGAATTCGTGTGAACTACTAAAATACGTGTTTTACACTAAAACGTTTGCTAATTATTAATTAATTGAGAAAAATTTCTTTAGGAAATTTGCTAGTAAAAGCAGCCCCCTCAAACCTTTTTGGTGACTGACCACATATCCTGGTATTTAGTGCCCAACAGTTTTTATGGGGTTCGAGCAATAGATTATAAACTGTCGTAATCAATTGTGGACGAAGCACTCTCTGATCTGAAGTCATCACGGTCTTATGACTCGAGTTCCAAGACAGTATAGGATTATATATTTTCAAAAATTGCGCGCTTGTCGAACTTTGTTTGATACTAAGCATATATACACGGTAAAGAATATAAATCAGCAAACAACGTTATTGAATTTCAAGGCTCTGTTGACATAACCTAATGGGATGATAATTTGATCCATAGCAACAGCTTCATCATGCTAAGGTGAAAGAAAAGTGGTTCTGGCTCCTTATGATGGTTCCACTCAGAAACCACACAAATTATGCCTACTAGATTCCAATCAAATCGTAATTAACTTTGTCATAACTTCTTTACATATTTGATTCGTTAAAGTTTACTTAGAGATAATACTGTAAAAGCGTCCTCAAAGAAAACAAAATAAAGAGAAACCTCAAAATTAATCCAGTTCAATCAATGGGGCAGTTATTTTTCCATTGTTTGGGGCTAATAGTTTTAGCATTTAGTATCATATGACAGTGAACATAGCTAATGGATAGTCTTAAATTTATATATGATTTAATTTCCGTAAAGATATCTAATATCTCAGCATTTCGCTTTCCATGTCTTGGTGTATGTTTTTCCGCTTATTGTTATTTTGGGTTTTATATTCTAATCCTTTTGTCGTCTTGTTTCTGTCCTCCTATAGACTCCTATTGTTGTTTTTTCTCTGTTTGTTGTCAGATTCAAAGATTGTCAAGGTTATTTGTGGTAATTATTACGGGTTGCGCAATTATCCTCCCTTCTAGTCAATAGGAATACGACTAATAGTTATTCAACGGCATCGCCGCAAACTTTTGCAATGGCATTACGCTTCATGATGTATGCCTACATGCACAACCAACAATATAAACCCCTAATTTAAGATTTTTTTTAAGAGCGAGAATCCTCATTAGACAAACGGTAGTTGATTTTGAATGCATGTTGTTCAACTAATAATTTCTCTATTTTGCAGCAAAAATTTTGTGCTCAACTGACATTTGGTTCGTTAAGATATCCCGCAATGCGTAAAATCTGATGTTTACCGTTTTGCTCATTGTTCCAAACCCGTAGATCGTTTTGGAGCATCCAAGTTGGATTAGGTATTAAGTGAATTTTTATATAGTCTTTTGCGGGTGTACGGTCAGTGCACGCTTCAACGGCTCTGCGCTGAGTTTTTAATCGGGTTCTGCGTTAGTTCAACCGTTTTTCCAGGGCGACGCTATTTGCCGACAAAAAAAACGCCTAACGAGAAAAATAAAATAAATAAATGACTGATATAACGCCAAAAAAAAAAAAAACTTTTCTCTTTGAATATCTAGATGTTTAGTTTTTGTTCTTCAGTATTAAATCATGTGCATAGACTTAAATTAGGCGGAGAGTCTGTATGCAGAAGTCAGTGATCGTTTGCATAACTGCGGTAAAATGGCATCGAAGGTCAAGCCATTGCAATAACTCAAATCCCCTTGGATTTGAGAAGGTTTTAATTTTGATTGAGGGGGAAAAGTGACAAATAACACACTTTGTTCTAGAATAAGTTCTGGTAATGAATCGTCGCTTGTATGACCTCATAAATAGTGTGTAGAGTAGATAGTTTTTGATGACTTTTGTCACTCCTGAGAAAGGACTCCTCATTAACACTGTTGAATTACCATACATGCTCCACAACCTGAACAAAGGTTGTTTTTACGCAATAACCAGCTAATAATCAATACACAATGCATCTTTTATGAAGTTGAGTCACCGGTAAATAAACAGGTTATGGCGTTATAAACGGTACCTGTTTTTCCCCGGGGTTAAACTGTGTTATCTTGAACGACATTTGCATGACGTTCCACACGGACAAAAGGTACATTTCCTGAACCGTAGATCCGCTTAGCCGACTGGTTGACCGACACCCTGGGTGGGCAAGCAGGGGGCTTGTACTTCATTGCTTTTGCTAAGTAAAACGGGGTTACGGCCCGAGGGAACGAGTAAAGAAAAGTTTAAGTATAACGGAAGGTCGGTCATGTAGTGATAGCTTAACAATGTGAAAAATGAGTTTAGGTTTCTTTTACTTTGCCGGTGCTTTTTATCCTGTGCACGCGTGCTTCGCAGCCTGCAAAGTGAACTCTACTATTTCCATAACTCAGCGAGAGACAATTGATAAGTTTGCAGGGGGAAGGATGGGGAGGAGAGCTATTATAAGACGTGCCTCTGCTAGTCGTGTTCATTGCCTTTTTTCTTTTTGCCAATGCGTATTTTGTTATATTTTTCTTGGTTTCTGACTAATAAGTGCTAGATATTTGTACTACTGCTACTGCTACTGCTACTGCTACTGCTACTGCTACTGCTACTGCTACTGCTACTGCTACTGCTACTGCTACTGCTACTGCTACTGCTACTGCTGGATGTAATCACTGCCGGTGAAGAACCTTGACTTATTTCCGGTTGTCACGTTGTCACATCAAACTTAATTCTCGGACTTAATCGTTCTTGAATTTCCTAAACTTCTCAAATCGATACCTCGTACTTGGAAATGTTTTAAAGCTCTGTGAGATTTTTCCCCCCTATTATTTATTTTTAAAGAAATGAAACTGTTTTTGTTATGAAATTAAGACAATAAGTTTTACCAGGAGAAAAAATAAAAGTAGTTGGTTTTCTCTTGGTTTTACAACGCGAAAGTTATCGATGAATGAAAAAAATCATGATTGCGAAATTCTGATGAGGAAGATTTTCATGCAATTTTCGCATGTTTTTTATAAAAAAATAAAAACTCAACGCCCATTTTGCTAGAGTTTTATATCACATTATAAAATTATAAACGAAGCATTCCGTGCTTCGTCGTTAAACAATGACGAAACACGCTAAATATTTATCATTTTAAGTGGTCAGGTAAAAATAGATTCATTCGAGAAATTGATACCATAAGAGATTTTACAATTAATGGTTTTAATCGAAAGATTTTACATTAATTTTATCAAAACAAAGGAAATGGAATTGGGTTTTTTTCCTTGTAAGTTTGATTTTAAAGTTGAGTTTTTTTCCAGATTATTTTTAAGTGAGCGTGATCAGGTGCCAGAATGAATTTAAGTTTTGGTCCATTGCCGGTGGACTGCGCAACAATTTTATGCTATGCAGGCATCGATCTATATCGCCTCCAAGTCTGGAAGGTCAAGAAGACACACGATCGAGATGAAACGCACATGGCCTTCTTCGTTGCTTTTGTTTTAAAATCTGCTGAAAAATATCAGCTGTTAGTTGGGATACACTTGGATGATTCAGTTGTTTGCACATTCAGGTCATGCTCCTCAACTCCGAAGCCCTTGGTTTGCTAAATTTCTTGGAAACAACTAGAATAAATGAGCCGTTGACTCTTTCAAGTGCTTGTGAGGGAGAGGGTTCCCTTTTTTGGTCTAAATCAAGTATAAATATTGATGTAAAATGAAGTAAAGTTTAGGTTAATTTTGTCAAAGTTATTAGACAAACACTCAGGATTTTCTTGACAAACAAAACCGTACTTTTAAATTGGAAATCATTCCGACACATCACACCACAGACAGAGAGAGCAGAGTATACCGAGTTTTCGTTTACATTTTTTGAAGCTTTATTCATTTATAAAGATTGTCTGACCACCGGGAGGGTCTTCCTGTTTAATACTCCCCGCGAAAAATGATGAACCACAAAAAATCTATATATGATTATTTTCAACTGAAAAGCAGGTATTTCATAAGTGCGAGGAAAATTTACATGATCTTCTTTGCCGCTCAAGGCAATCGGCCTTCCGCTCTCACAAACTCCCTATCCGCGTTGCAGTTCTCCTTTCTAACAGGTGTGAGATAAGACTTTAGAATACATACCGTATAACCGTGAAAAGCTTTGTAAAAAAGTGTACAAATTAGTAAGCTCAGTAGTCCTCAGTCAGAGTTACAAAACCTTTCAAATTTGTTAGTTAACTTTTTCATGGATATATGTCATGTACTCTAGCTTGAAACATGTGAAGTAAAAGAGCAAGGTAAATCTTGAGTTATGATTAATTAACGCTTGTGTTGCAGGTTTTGACACAAACATTTTAACCTTTCAAGTCAAGAGTTTATCGCAACTCAATAAACAAGAGGTTATGGTCTCTTGAACATAAACTTGAACTGTCAGATTGTGCAACATGAAATTCAATTCTTGCTCCATTGGCTACGCGCACTGTTACAGTTTCCCGCTGTCAATAGTACTTTGTTTATATCAGTCCACGCCCTGTTCTTGTGTTTTTCAAGTTCAGTAGCTACGGTATTTGAACCACATGGAATAATTACTGTCTCGATAAGATGATTAATTAGACCCTCGGGTTTTGTTACCGCTTGGACAGTCAGTTCCAAGAAAGACGAATCTTAGATAGTCATTCTGTCTGTTCTCTTGCGTTCATGCGTGGTCAGAGATGGAAATGTGGTGGCCGCATCGTGTGATGGGATGTGAAGATGTGGAAACCACGTGCGGGCTATGGGTAAAAAACAAATACTGAAACACTGCATCTTACAACTGACTGACTGACTGACTGACTGACTGACTGACTGACTGACTGACTGACTGACTGACTGACTGACTGACTGACTGACTGACTGACTGACTGACTGACTGACTGACTGACTGACTGACTGACTGACTCACTTTCTTAGCCGTTAATTTAACGCTCAGCTGAAAAAAGAAAAAGCTCGTCTCTCACGTGTCTACGGTGGCCCACAAGGGCAATACAAAAACATTAAACATAGTACAAATATATCAATGTCAATTTCAGCACACAGATATGCATGCCAGACAGTAAAAATATTTCCCAATATCAAAATATGATTCCGAGTACAAAAATATTTCCCAGTACAAAAATATTTCCCAGTACAAAAAGATTTCCCAGTACAAAAAGATTTCCCAGTACAAAACGATTTCCCAGTACAAAAAGATTTCCCAGTACAAAAATGTTTCCCAGTACAAAAATATTTTCCAGTACGCCTCGTGGATCTACACTACTTTGACAATGTGATGACACAATTTATCGTCAATATTAGTTGAATCCGGTTCATATCAGTCACGCGCGCGGGTTATAGTTGATTTCATTGTAAATAGAGATTATCACATGTTAAGAACTTGATATCGTTTTTATTCACGAGTTTTTCCGTATCATATCGCGAACGAGCGAGTCCTCTTATTACACATTTAGGCTCGATATATAACACACACAAAATGTTTTATTGTCTTAAATATCCTTAACCGACTTACACCATTTCAAAATGTTAAAGAATTATACGTTTCCAATTCAATATCATTCAAGATATTAAAGCTTAATTAAAAATGTAAGAAGCAGCACAAAATTCATCTTGAATTTGATAGAAATAAACACTAAATAGAGATTGATCTCGTCACTCCTGACTACTATCGTAGTCAAGTTACAGTTACAGTTTACCGTGAAGTGATATCGTATCACTTCACTGATATGGTTTTTATTCATGGCTTTATTTCACGGATATCGAGCTTAAATGTGTAATAAAGGGTTATCCTTTATACTGATTTGGAACTTTAGAGTTGTATTTTTTGAGGACAACCATGTGAGTACGATGTACCAACTTCCGGTGAATTTTAATGTAGAGATGTCACAAAACTCATTTGTCAATCATGACGATCATGAATCACGTTGCAAGGTACAGGGAGTTTACAAACTTTATTGATTCTTCCCGTAAGGGCTTTTCCGAAAGGAGAGAAAAATTACGTAAGGGAGACGTGTTTCATTGATGTAGCATAAATAAATGTAAATGTTGTAAGGCGTCTAAACCTCTAAGAAGTAAAATTTCGTTGAGAGTCTTTTTTGTCTTAGGTCATGAAAGGTCAAACAATAATAGAAAGCTGTATTACAGTCAAAACACCTCAAGCGTGAACACGTAGAGATCATTAATGGCTTTACTAGTATTTTTGGATTCTTGATTTCATTATTCGATTCGGTTTGAAAACGCTCTAGGGCAAAATTGCCTTGGGCTTCTTCTTCTTCTTCTTCTTCTTTTCTTTTTTTGCCTCTGACCTACATCAAGTGGAGGTAGTAAAATAATAAACTGTAAAAGTAGTACGTGGTTGCAACAGACTAATATAAACACTAGCCGGTCTTTGTTATCAGTTGCGGCCTCTTTGCAATTGACGTTTCCGGGTCTTGCATTATATTCTCCAGTTTTGCTCTTTTAAAATTGTGAAAAAATGAGTTATAACTTAACTTATACAACATAAATTTATTATCGATTATTGATTTTTATATCAGAAGATGAAAACGTCTTTGCAGAAAACAACAGAAACAGTATATAACAGCTGAGATACGCCGATCGGACCCTAACAGCTCAACAACGAAGAAGAAAGCACACCTTTGCCATGTTTTTATATATCTATTCCCAATACGTTTTTTATAGATTATGAAAACATACATTCCCAGGTTTGCTTTTTCGTTTTTCGCCCTCTCCAGTAAAATACTCTCTCCTCATATTTGATACAATAACATAACAAGGCCATTTGGTGATTGTGAATTTTCACAGCCGCAGCATGTGGATACTCTTGCATCACAAGTTTTCAACAAGGAAACCTCGAAAGAGCCAGAGGATGGATTGGGTCTATATCGCTCTTTTCGTGTTTGACCTTCAGGTACAAGCCCAAGGCAATTTTGCCGTCGAGCGTTTTCAAACCCAACAAGAAATAGTGTCTTGTTAATTACAAGTTGACAGTTGACATTTTGATGATGTACATTAAGAAGAAGAAAAACAGAAATACACAGTTAACATCTACATGAATAATAATTTTGCCTGAAATCGATACGAAATGTATTCCTTATTTGTACTTTTTATTCTATATGTATGTTCATTCCGCTATTTCGCTATTTCGCTATTTCGCTTTTTTGCGGTTTAGGAACACCCAACAAACCGAAAAGGTTTGCCCGGGGTTTTCAAATCCACCGCTGTTTTTTTGACAGGTTCTGTTTTATATCAAGGAGAGCCGATTTTCTAGCTTGACCCCGGTTATGTCATGCATTTTCTCTTGTAAAATACGTCCAATAGCGTACATTCAACTCAAAAAGTACGGTGGTTTTTTTCAATAGAATTCAATCTAAACTATATGATACAGTTCGTGAATAGTTGAATTAACTGAATCCACTTCTGTTTTTTACCTATATAGTCATTATTTTGAGAAAAGATCCAAAAACCGTGTTTTTGAGACATAATTTGTATGGGCTCACATGAGGGGGCGTGAGCTTGAAATCGTAGCTGACCAAATGTTAACAGATTTTTTCTGATGGAAGCCTATGACTGTGATAATTTCCTTGTTAGCGTTTGAGAATACACTAGTAGTTTGGGACGGAAAAAATATTGTATTGCTAAGAAGATGCGCAATCTTTTGGACTCGAAGATTGAATCCTACAAGTTTTCATCATTTTCAGAAGAGGACATTGTACTATACTGAGTAGTCATACGCCTTCGATGCATTACGATAGTACTCAATAGTTTGACATGTTCCTGGAAATCCTCAATCAGTAGATGGTTCCGACGAAAGTCGTTTTAGCCAATCACAACCAGTTGCCGTATAATCAAAGAGACCCCAATGATTACATTTGTCACACAGATTGTACTGCCTGTAATCTAACCACATTTGTAAATCTCAACTAACCCCGCCGAGAGAGAGAGAGTCTCGAGGGCTGTTCTTTGAGATATTTTTTGTTACGCAAAGACCCTATGTTTGGTATTTCTGTCATTTGTTATTTAAAATACCGAAATGATTCTCAAACCGTTCCGTCTTTTTTTCCTGTTCAGCGACTGCATAGATATGGTGGGCTCAAATAAGTACGTTTTAGAAATGAAACATTGAACAGCTTGTATTTCTTGATTACATCAATTTTCGCCTTGCACTGTGAACTGTTCCTTTTATCATAATTTAACACGAATAGCTACAATTTGCTTGTTTTCGTATAAAGCCTACATGGTGTTCAATAACACAAGGATCAATAAAATTCAGACATTTAATAAAACTTCAGAATATTTTCATTC
This sequence comes from Actinia tenebrosa, assembly GCF_029948245.1. Taxonomy (NCBI): domain Eukaryota; kingdom Metazoa; phylum Cnidaria; class Anthozoa; order Actiniaria; family Actiniidae; genus Actinia; species Actinia tenebrosa. The sequence goes on from NW_028292578.1 coordinate 20,346,014, forward strand.
AGTTTTCGCGCAGGATGTGGATAACCTCTAGTGCTCAGGGTCAGTCTACTGACTCGTGTTTTGAGTTGTATAAAGCTTATGTGACAAAAAAGCTAGCGCTATTACATTTGAAACGCGGATCGAATGTAAAATATGACTGAAGCTGTCAATAAATCTCCCCCCCCCCCCCCCCCCCCACACACACACACGTGACCTTCGCCACCAAACCAGAGAAGAAATATTAAGAAAATTCTGTGAAATAGAGTGGTGTATGGAGATGGTGGGTACCGGCATATACCCCCCCCCCCCCCCCCCCCCCCAACACACAAAATTATGTGAAATGACTGGTGAATGGAGGTGGTGGGGTACCGGCATATACCCCCCCACCCCCATCCATGAAAAGGTAGGTGGTGGCGGGCAATACCCCACCCCCCTAAATCGGGTCCCTACTGCGGAAAATTGTTTTGACCTCTTCCCTAAGAGGACAGACACATAAAAAGCTTATGTCTATTTGTTAATTTAATGGTATTAAGTATTCCAACAGCTTCTGTTTCACATTTGGGGCAAAACTTGAAAATGGCGCCTAAAGATCGGTATTGTCACTTGTCTTAAACCCACACCAATGACAATACTGGGAAATCTTTTAGTCCTAGCTGGAAAATCCTTTTGTACTGGGAAATCTTTTTGTACTGGGAAATTATTTTGTACTGGAAAATCTTTTTGTACTGGAAAATATTTTTGTACTGGGAAATATTTTTGTCCTGGAAAATCTTTTTGTACTGGGAAATATTTTTGTACTGGAAAATATTTTGTGGGCCACCGTACTACGTACACGTCCACAGTACGTGCCCTCAACGTGACGTCATCGCTCTATGAAATTTTAATCCGGAGATTTTGAACTTATAATGTACCTTATACACATAATCTAAAGGACTGATACGGTATCACTTTTTATCTTAATAGTTATCTATCTAATAGTCTTTCAGATCAAGTTTCCTGATTTTTAGATCAGTGAAGAAAATGTGGGAAAGAACTGACTGGGTGTTAAATTATTGAAAACCGGAATATTACAAGCATGCTCTGAAAAAGTCCTTATGTCAATTATGCCCTTATGTTTAACAATTCTTCACCGAAGGAGAATATCGGGGAATATTTATCGAGACGCGAGTGTTTTAGTATAAATACAAAGGTGATTCTTTCAAAAAAGAAAAAAAAAGAAGATGGAAACATTTAAAATTAGGAAAAATTTTAATTGAAGTTACAAACACGGCTTTCAATTACAACACAGGCGCACTCACCGACTTTGCAAATCAAAACAGTTTGTTTGAGCTTATTTGATTGTTTTAAGTCCTTTTTTACCTTTGAACAAAGTTAGTGCAAATTTGTTAGCCTCTTTAGTCCTTTTGGGGACAGCATTTTCTTTCATTATTTCTAATTCCTCTCCGGTAACATCAACAAAGCTGCTGCCCGCCATTTTGGATTATCGCTGGATGTGATTATCGTGTGGTAGTGTGAGTTTCTCGACCAATCAGCGCGCGAGATTTTCAATAATCACCTGTGTATACGTATTTTTACTAATTAGCAATTATTCGTTTTTCGTTGTTGTTATTATATAGTTTTTTGTTAGAGTTCACTTAATTTGGAGCCAAGCTCTGTCGTGCTTACCACTTCCATAATAGCTTAATTAGGAACTTAGAAAATTGTCATGGATAAAGTTACGTAAATAAATAAACAATTGGACATCAGTTTTTTATGTGTCTGCTGTCTTATTGACCGATAAATTGCGTCATCACATTGTCAAAGTAGTGTGTATCCGCGTACTACTTTGACAATGTGATGACGTAATTTATCTTCAACTGAGAGGACAGACGTCACATAAAACGCTGATGTCAATTTAATTCTTACAATAACAAAGATAATAAAATTTTCTCGTTTTCAGTGACTAAAACAACCAACGGAAAGAGCGTGCGCTCGTTGACGTCAGCTTTATTTGCCTGTCCTCTTATTGATGATAAAAAATAGCCAATCAGCGCGCGAGAAATTTGTAAGAAAAAGACCTACTCCCTTTTGACTCTTAAATAGCTTAGTTCTTAAATCTCTTTTTTATTTATCTATTTACTTTATTTATTCATTCTTTTTTCTTCTTTTTCATAGGTTTGAAACTATCGAAAGTGACTAATCCGACATGACAAGGAAAAATAATTAAACCAATATGCCCTACCTAGCTTCCTCGGAAATCGTGGCGTAGCCGAGGTCTTACCTTGTGTGGAGACGGTGGGACTAGTCGCCGCCGTTCTTCGGCAGAGCGCCTGAATTTTCGAAACAGATTTCTACAAAATATTTGATTTTATATTAAATGCCATTTATTCTCTTTCACATATTAAAAGCTGAAACTTCTAACTTATATCGAGACGATCGTTTTCGACTTTTTTCCCTTTTTGGTGTTCGTTACAACATGTGCAAATGTCACGTGATCTATTAACTCTGTTTTATTAAAAATTGAGTATTGAAAATCCTCTCAAAATAAACGTTACCCTGAAAACCTGTAAAACTAATAAATCTTTCGCATCATAGATTTTTCAGTTTATTTAGAAGATAAAGCCGCTAAATCTATCTGTCTAAACAGACCTATTAAACTTGAATCACGTAATCAATTGCCTCTCAATGAACATGCACTGTGGTTAAGTGGCCATTTTAAGCAAAGACAAATATTCTTTTTCTTTAAAAAACAAACATCGAGGGTTTTTTAAAACACTTAAATTTCGGCAATTTAAAACAAAACCATTTGATTCTTGGCGTGAATTCACATTTCAAACACCTGTTGTCAATCGTCGAAACCAATAAAATGTCAGGTTTCAGGTCGTGATTGTCGCTTTTTATCAGACTATGTCTACCAAACTCAGTGGTTTTAATCTTAAGCGAGATTTTCTAATAATTTAATAAACGGGATGCCAAACAAGATAAGGAGAACAGAGAAACCACCACAACAAAATAGCAAAAAACAACGACACAAACAAATAAAACATTAAAGAGAAACAAAAGAGACTTATGATATCACCGCACGCCAAACTCGTTATTTAATTTATCCCATAAGTATTATTGATTAAACTCATTATATCTAACGCACTCGATGACCAGCAAGTTCTGAAGCGTATCATTCTGAAGTTTAAGTATATCTTTTTAGCTGGTTTAGCCCCAAGATGATGGATATGACGAAAACATATCGGGTGAGATAGTATTGAGAAACTTTTACGAAGAATCGTGAGAGTGAGTCATGTACGTCAGTCACGTTCATCTTGAGCGGGGTCCGGCCGCAGTGCTTTATAGTAAGTGCCCAACAAGTGATTTCAAGACTATCTTTGCATGTACTGAATTTACTAAATCGGAAGTTCTTTATTATTATTTTTTGTTGCGAAAGTTGAAACACTCAGTAATTACTACAAGTCCGCGAAGAGAGCAGCTCTAAAAGTGAATATATAGTCGTGCCATTTCAGTCCGTAGCATTAACGTCGATTTTGCGAGATAATGAGCGAAGAGAATAGCTTATATAATTAATCTTTCTATCAGCTAAACCGAGCACAGACTGCTTCAAAGTTCTACCAATAGGAGAAAGATCATATTGAGCAGAAACGTTTATCTTAACCGAAGCCATGGCTACCGATTCAGCTGATATCATTCACGACTGGAAAAAAGAGGTACGATTTATCAAAAACAGACACAAGTAAATCTATATAGTTATAGTTGAATCTCACTGATCTCACGGATTTCACTTTATCAAGTGATTTTTTACTCCACTTTTCAATTAAGTCCACTCAAATTTTGTCAGCTACGACTTACAGCACTAGAGCTTACTTAGTAACGTAACTTGAATGCAGTCGTGGTAAATTCGTAGGATTATATCATAATTCGTTAAATTTTGGTAGCATGTCATAGCCCACAATATTGAGCAGAGCAAAACGCCAGTTTTTTGCCAATCGCATGCCACGATTATTCACAGTTTTTGAGGAGCAAATTAAATAATTTATATATTTATATCATCAACTTATTAGCTGATCGAAAATGTTTACAAAATTGTAAATGATTCCCGCCAAGTAATATGTCAGTGCTGCTTGTTTAGCTAAGTAGTAAAATATTTTAATTTAGCTAAACTTTAGCGCGTAGCATTGAGATGTTAAATATGGGAGGCAGTAATCCTATAATGCCTAATGCGGCCTCTAGATCGCTGGCGTAGTTAGTGGATTTGATCTCTAGCCTAAGGTTTTGCTCCCTCGGCAAATCCTATATATATCGCGCTAATCCATTAGCCATACATGCCCTGACTTAGATCAGCCCAGAGGTTGTTTTAGGGTTCGATCTGTGAGTTAGCCGTGCCCGGACTTAGATCAGCCTAGAGGTTGTTTTAGAGCTCGATCTGCCAGGGAGCTAGTCTTGCCCTGACCTAGATCAGGCCAAGGCTTTTTCAAGGCTCATCGATAAGATAGGTCGGGATTTTTAAAGGTTATTATCATATGTGAGTAGAGTTGTTGGTTGATTCTCTCCTGTGCTTCTCATGAGAGTTTTATCCCGGTTAATTAGTTTTTCCTCTCCGTGCTTACGTAGAAATCAATGCAACACTTCGGATATCCCCTTTCGGACGTATATTAGTATTCATTCGTTAGTGTTTCACTTCTAAGTACGGCATCGATCGTATGTGTAGCTCAAGCTGATATAACAAACGCGTGCGGGAAGAAACGTAATTTGTTTGCATTCTTTGTACGACGACATCATGCAATGTGAGTCTTCGATATTAGTGCTGCATGTTACACCTCTACTATCTGGTCGGTGCAGGATAAATGAAGAATAAAAGTAATGGACTATATATTAGGATGCTTATCTATACTTAATGAATGAACGGAAAGAAAAAAAGACCAATGAATCAACGAGTGAATTAGGCGGAAGTAATGGATTATATCAATATTGAATAAATGAATATAGTTTTTTTAAAACGAACGAAAGATCGAAAGAACGAATGTCAGAGATGAATATGAGTCATTGTTTGAGTGGGAATGCATAAAGTACGAGCGAACGAAGGAATAAAAACGAATGATTAGCAAACCCTATTTATACCTTATAAATTATCTTATTATGATGCCTGGCATTTTGAAAGTTTAATCAAGCCTGAATAAGCAAAACATTGTTACGATAAACTACCGAAAACCATTTAACTGTTAATGCCTTTGTTTTAAACCAACTCCTAGGGTTTTGACTATAAACTTGGATAAAAAATCGAGCAAAATATCATTTCAATCGTTACCGCCTTATGTGGGATGGGGCAGTGGGCCGGGGCAATGACTCACTGTTATTTATCAAACGATTTATTTCACTTGCCAAGCTTATTTGATTGAAATCATTCATTTTTATTTAGTCAATGACAGGAGAACAATTTGGCAAGTATCTGAATATATAGTATGAATATATGATAAAAAATATGCAGAAAAAATGTAAAATCTGTATAAAAATTAGTATATTCTTTAATATTAAAGATGTATTAAAAAAAATAATAATAATAATAATAAAAAGGGTTTCGAAGGCCTACGAAGCAGGCGAGAAAACTAACGAAATATTCACAGTATCATTGCGATCTCTTATCAATACTGTACTAAATACAGCAATACATCTAGAGATTGCTTAAGCACTATTGGTCGTCGTATCTTAGTATAAGAGGCTAAGAAACGTGTATAGATCGGATTATCTGATGCTCATTTGGTTTAAATCATACGGTGTAAGCTTAGTCAAGTTCGAAAATGAGAGCTTCAAACTCGAAAAAATACTCAATGCTTATAACGTCCTTGGTTGGATAGATTTGATATGCAAGCCAGCTCTTGAATAGCCATATATATACTTATATTTATTTTGAAATAAAGAAATCTAAACTGAGCAATAACCTTAAGAGTATTAAAAAGGACTACAACTACAACTAAATATTTTCAATTTTTTCCATACTTTCAACAATAATAATGTAAAAAAACACACTGGCGATATTTTATTAGGTTAACTACGATTTGTTTGGTTTGCATTTCAGTATATTTTTTCTTTTTAGTTTTAAATCTTATTCTCTGACTTTCCTCAATAGATTTTCTAAACAACTCTGCTCTGAACAAAACAAGGTTTATTACGAATTCTAACGACTTTATTTCAGTTGTTTGCAAAGATAGGATAATTCCAAAGGTTTTTTGCGCGAGTTTAGAAAAGCATGACAATTTTTTGATTAACACAAGTGAACATCAATAAGAGCTGACGCGAATGGCCGCCATCATACTTGCAAATCACTTCAACAAGTTAGACTTGTATATTAAATAAAAGCACTCGAGTCACTCGCACTTGTCGAACTTGCATGTTGAGCTACATGTTTTTCGATGGCCTGACTGCCATGCAAGCAGCACTCTATAGAATCGCGTGGTTTCACTCACGATTTATGAAGGATTAAACGAGGTGGAGTTTGTGAAGCAATATGACAATGTCATAGATAGTGCTGTAAAACGTCATGTTTTTATGAACATCAACAATTTAAATTAATAATGGAACTTTTACCTAGTAAACGGCACCAAAGAGCAGCAAATAAAGAGTCCCCAATTAAACTTGATTTCACTTTTTTCAGTCCCCAATTATTTTTGTGGTATTGAACTTAATAGAATTGCATTTTGAATTCAACTTTCAACGTGAATTACGTACACTTTCAGAGAAAGAATCAGTAAAAATAACTTCAAAACGTTTTGCCGAATGAAGAATAGTTTTTTTTTACTAACGATATTGTAAACTAGGTCCCGTTCGAAAACGTTTTCTAAGATTAAACGAGTGACAAGAAGTCACTATTATGTACAAAAAATGGCATGCATATATGGTATCTTTAGGTAGTAATCGTTGAATCTCACTAACAACTCTTTTAGTCTGTCAGGATTATGTTTCTCAATTTCACTAAGATCTGAAATTCAAGAGTAGTTCAGTCTTTTGTTGCGCGTTTGAGTTGGGATTGGAAACTCGGATCTCTCACTTCTAAGCCTCGTTGCCGGCTCTTGAAGATGGAAAAACGATAAGTGGTCTTGTAGAGTTTTATCTCTGTTCAACGATGTCAGCGATATTTTCCCTTCTTTTTGGACATTTTTCTTCGCATGTTTTATCGAATAGTGATAAATATATTGTTCGTGTTTTAGAAAAAGTTGGTCAAATTGAGCAATGAGTTTTTCTAATTCAAAGATGGATTGTCTTAAATAAGTGTAAATTGTACGTGGAAAGCCATCTACTCGTTCAAACTATCGCCTGGGCGGCAAGCCATTTTCCTAGCCGGCAAATCGTGCACCAAACCGATTAGTTTTCGAACGATAAATTCGATTGATCATCTACTAAACTACTCTAACGCGGAGTCGAAGAGCTAATGCTCCCTTGATTTCCTGGATTGCAAAATAACCCCCGATGACTTAATAAAGCCCATGGTCAGGCAAGCCACGGTCATGCCTTTCAAGACATGTACTGGCGCTCGTAGCCGAGCTGATTAACGAGGGCGACGGGGGAAAAAATCGTTGAAATTGAAATTGAAATCCAGACGAAATGTTGAAAGTTAGAAAGTACGTGGCGGTTGCCATTTAACTGAGAGATGTGGGCGTTTGACCAATTTATGCGCATTTTGATTTTTGCTTCTCGCGGAATATTTCTTAAATGACGGTGTGCATATAAGCGCGTGGGACTGGCCTTTCTCTCTTTCACATCTACGCGTGGGAAGCCTGTGCTCGCAAAGGATCATGGGTATAGTATTGCCAACCAATACAGAGCGCGCAACACGTGGGATGAAAAAAACCCCAACATTTAGTTCAAAAAAGCTCGAAAATAATGCATTTGTCCCGCTACTTTTACATTGTTCCAGCAGAAAAAGGATAATTTACTTCAAGAGAGTGCATCAAGCGAGACTCAGAACAGTATAGCTCGAATGGCGAAGGAATGAAGAAGCTCGAATGGCGACTCGCTAACACAACGCAAAGCCGGCAAATTTGAAAATTGTTTGGAGTCATTGATTCAAACGATTCCGTAAAAAACCTTCAAAAGAAACACTGGATCTGTTTTCCAGCAAGTAAGTGCTTTCAGAATCAATCTCTTTCGTTTGTTTCTTTTTTCTTCACGACTTTAAGGTCGGGATCTTTTTTTAATAATAAAAATGGACTATTTTCCCCAATTTCGAAATTCTACCGAAGATTTTTTAACGTTCCAAACCGGATGTACACTTTTTTCTTGTCGTTTCGATAAATCAAGTAATTTTAAAAACTATGTTAGGTGACTATATATCTCTCTGGGGGATTGATTTGCTAATGGTGTTGTTTTATATGCCCTGTGTTATCATTAAATATTCCTCGATTCAGTTGAGTACAAATTGTCAGATCATGGTTCCTGTCCAACTTTCCTAGCAAATTTCATCACCTGTTGTCCAGCTTCCGGTCCATTTTTTCACTCGATTTTTCCCAAAATTCTAAACTCTAGCTTGAATCCTAAAAATTAAACCTAAAAACCTTGGTAATTATATTAATTGAATATAGATTTTTTTATGTGTCTCTAAGCTAACTTTTCTGAATCGTTTGTTGTTTTTTTCGTTTCCAAGAAAACTTCTTCATTCACTTCCCCCTCATTTTATATTATTCAATCCTTTTGACTTCATTATTCCATTTTTTCCCATTTTAACTTTTTCTTGGGGTATATTTTGCTAATCATACAGTCTTGAGTCTTGAACTATTATATATATATATATATTACATAAAGCTTGCTCTACACTCAGCCTTACTTTATATATATATGTGTGTGTGTGTGTTTGTACTTTACAACAATAAAACACATGTTGAGAAAGTTCAATAAAAAAGTGACTGCTAGTCATACTAAACTGACTCTTGAAAGAAAAGAGGAAGCAATCCAAAGGGAATGTTTTGTCCAGAAACATTTAACAACCACTCCAAAGTTTCATTTTTGGCTCAATATTTTGCTTTGTTTTTTGTACTTCTTTTTCTCTCTCTTTTTTTTTATACTTAAAACACCAGTTAAAAGAAATGTGAGGTGTTTAGGATACCAGTGATAGTGCATTTTACAATTTATTTCACAAAACTTGTATCCGTCTATTAAACCTACCTCTTTGTAAGATGATTGCTATGAAAATGACATGCAGTTACTATAGGCCAGTTCTATTATCACATTTAAAGATAGAATTGAACTTAAAAACATGTTATTATGTCCAAATATAATCTATTGAAATTTTCTCAAAAGGCTAAATGTATTTCCAAGTTTATCCCAAGAGGATGAATTCCCACATCCTTTGACTATGAGAAAGGCTTGTCAAATGTGGGAGATTTTTTGAAAACTTTAAGTAGGGATAACTGAACAAGACTTCCAATGGGCCTTGGTTATTATCTCTCTGATAACTATATACTGGCTTATTGTTAACACCATATAATATATATATATTCCTATCTATTATATTCAGCCCCCAATAAGACAATAGCCCACACATAATAAGATCACCAGCCTATTGATGCTATATACTACAGAATATATACTTAATGGGTAAAACTTAAATTGAATATGGCTTGATCAATATAATTCGGAGGTTGCTTCCGGATTGAAATGTATTAACTTTGAGGTAAATGTTAAAATTTTTTTGTCTTAATACTTGTCTTTATCAAAGCACTGGAACCAATAGCAGGAAAAATGGTTCTACCATTAATTGTAGCTTTTCAGGCGTTTTTAAAAGCGTAAAATTCTAACATAAGTTGTCAGTAATAATACAGAAGTGTTGTCAAGTTTTTTCTTTATCATTAGGATATTCATATCTCAGCAGTTGTTCACCTATATGTTGTACCACTACACTTAACTTCATAAGTATTAGAGAAAAGACTAACATCCCTGCTTTATTGCATGATGTCATAACTTATTATAGTACAGAAATATGCCTTACCTTCATCACATTGTTCGTGCCAAGTTTCCTGTTAAACTTCTGAGCATCTTCCTTTTGATAAAATTAGCATAAATTTGGCTCCATTAATTAAGTACTATAGAGCTTTTAAGTGTTACATCAATCTTATTAAAAAACAACTTCCAGTTTAAAAATGAAAAGCAGTTCTTTAAAGATTTTTTTTTTTCCTTTTTTTTAAAGACAGGATTTGTTGTCTAAATTTATAATTATTTCAGGTGAAGGTTTATAAATTGTTGAGAACATTTTTTTTAAATCCATCAAAAGTTTCATTTAATGTTCTTTATACAGGAACTTGTATTATTTTAAATGTCATCTCTTTATTTCCTTTACATTCATTATTCCTTATATTACCTCTCTTAGTAAGTGAAAAAACGTACATTTACCGGTACGTGTAACTTTGCGGGGCTGAAAATGATCGCTGGTCAAGATGACTGGCCAAATTAGTTTTTTATTTCTGGCTTCGTTTTACAGGTCACAAATGACCAGCAAGGCAATTAAGATTGGACTGGACAAGTTTCAATTCTGGCCAAGCATTGTCCATTGACCAGATGTTAGCTCTTCTTTGGTGTAGAATTTCAGATTGAATATAAATTTAACATATCCGAAAATTAGATCTCTGCCTTTTAAGTTTTCATTTAAATGAATCAATTATATTGGATATCCAAGTTAGTCATAGGGAAAGTTTTTAATATACTTACTTAGTATATTTATATCTATATTTATATCTATATTTATATCTATATCTTATTATATCCATATCTATATAGGTCAATATATCCAATATATATAAAAGTATATCAAAAGCATATTTTGTCTCCCCGATTAGTAGGGCACTTGTGCCCGGCTAGAAGATTAGAGACATTAATAAAGTTATTATTATTATTATTATATCAAAAATTATTGGATATATCTTCCCTTATATTTTTTTCGAGTCATCTAACACTAGGGCTTTCTAAAAAAAATATTAAGAAAGATATCCCGCCCTGTCTGACTGCCTGATATACTTTCAATATACTTGTATTTATATTTGAAACGGCCATAATTTTTGCAAATGGCTATATATACAACCATATGCAAAAACTTTAACCCGTTGTACATATATACAAGTATATCAAAAGTATATCAGAAATTATAGGATATCCTAACTTTAAAAAAAATATTACTATACACTTGATTGCAGAAATATATATATACACCTACTTGCAAGAACGTTGTCATACGATATTAGAACATTAGTAATTTAGTGAGAAAGGAATACATTAAAAGACAAAAGAAAAAGTTCAGCTTCAGTGATCTTCTTTTGTTTTTTAATATAATTCCTATATCACTAAATCACTAATGTTCTATTTTCGTATGACAATGTTCTTGCAAGTAGGTGTATATATATTATTATAATATAAATATAATTATACATCATATGGACTTACTTGGTACAACATAAAATATGGAATATTTCTTCAGGTTTGTGGTCTTCCTTCTTGACATATTAAAAGTTTCAAGGCATGAGTCATATTTAAAAGTTAATAACTCAATAACCATTATCTAGAATAATTTGAATTACATATTATTTAAAACATGCAGCTACGTTCAATATAAGGGACTGGTCATAAAGTAAAGGGGTGGGGGAGGGGAGGGGGGCAGGGGGAAAACTGGATTTGAAGGTGCTCTATTTTTGCTGGCCCAATATAAAATGAGGTCAAAAAAATGATCCCCCCCCCCCTAGGTTTCCATGCGTGAAATGAAAAATGACCCACACCTTATGTAAAGTTTTATAGACAACCCACCCTTTTGAGAAGTTCAAAATTGCGTAGCCCAATCACTGCTTTTAGGGTTTAATCTGTGAGTTAGCCGTGCCCTGACTTAAATCAGCCCAGAGGTTGTTTCAGGGTTCGATCTGTGAGTAAGCCTTGCCCTGACTTAGATCAGCCCAGAGATTGTTTCAGGGTTTTATCTGTGAGTTAGCCTTGCCCTGACTTAGATCAGCCCAGAGGTTATTTCAGGGTTTAATCTGTGAGTTAGCCGTGCCCTGACTTAGATCAGCCTAGAGGTTGTTCCAGGGTTCGATCTGTGAGTTAGCTGTGCCCTGACTTAGATCAGCTCAGAAGTTGTTTCAGGGTTTGATCTGTGAACTAGTAGTGTCCTGACTTTGATCAGCCCAAAGATTGTTTCAGGGTTTGATCCCCTCCCTGGTTGATTCTTACAGCAGGAAGAAAACTGAAAAACCCATGAAACACAAGAGAGAATCAACACATTCCTTACTCCATAAAATCAGCGAGTTGAAAGTGTAATAGTTCCTTCACAGTTTTCTGTGCCATCTTCAAAGTTTACTGTGTCAGTGCATCGTGGCCAGAACAGAGGTGACCTTGCAAATCATAGAAACTTTTTTTAACACCTTGGATAATTATTATTTTTATGTCTCTATCATTGCAAGGTCACTGTCAATCGTCCTTCAATGCACAGGCATGATGAACTATCAAGATAGTACAGGGAAGTGTTAAGGGGATATACTTAGAATTTGAATGTAGTGGTAGTAGAAGTGAGTGAGTAGTTGGTTATGGCACTTCGGAAATGCAGCTCAATTTGAAGGACATAACAATAGGTTTCCAATTCTCATGAGATTGAAATTCTTTTGTTTTGTCCTCCAAATTGATCTCCTTTGACATCACAAGCAAGGGTTCTATTGCAAGGTTTTTCTGCTGCAACATGCCTTGCTCAAAGGTTGTTGTCCTCTTTCTTAAAATCTATTCACTTTTAAAAATGGATTCTTGATGTACAGATATGTACAGGCCAGTAAACAATACTCACCTTCTGGGCTCCTAATTCTAAACACATTGAATTCTCGAGTCAACATTGGTTTTTTCTCTTCCTTCAATTACTGGTTGCTTTGCTAGTTTCTTTGCATTCTTCTATAAAATGACAGATGGCAGACTTAAATCATTCAGTAATTTTAGCCATACACTAGAGTTTTCGCTCTAAGCTGTTGTTCTAGTTTTCTTTTGAATGACTTTTGATGAACAACTGACAGTAGAGCTGCCTAACTGTGGTAAATAGTTTTAAATTATTCCAACTTTCATCACAAATGGGACCCTAACCTCTTTCTCTTTGTTGTCCGGGCCGAAAGCAAGAAGCAAGTAGATGACAACCGAAAATGTTGGACTGTCTTGTAATTTATTCAAATCAGAACTTTTTACTAGAGAACTAAGTGTGATATGTGAACAGCACGTGAAAATGCTCTTTGTCTGTAATTTTTTTTAAATGGAAATACGAGTGCGCGCTGCTTTGATTAACGGTCTCAGGTATCCTGATACTTTTGGATACAGATTTTTTATTCCGTTTTCAAAAATAATTCTCTTCCACGCGTAGGGTTTTGCGAATCGTTTTTGTCCGTCCACACATTTCCGTTTTCGAAAAGTTGCGTTTTCGGGCGACGTATCAAGAGGCCAATATTCGCAAAGAAATTCCGTTTTCAAAAAATATCCGGATACGTTTGGACAGGGTTAACTAAACTGTTTGAAATTGGAAAATTATAAACCAAAATTAAAAGGGTCACTGAATTGTGTAATTAAAGTCGTAACTAAAGAATCTTCCACGAAAAACAGCTACTATTTCAAAACATTTCTCTGGTTAAGGATCCCTGTGGTACAGAGATGGCTGTTTATCGATAAAGTTCAAATTCTGCTACTAAAATCTCTCTTAAGTAGTCGGTATTAAAAAAAAAACATTATCTGGAAATAAAGATTAATAGTTTATTATGTGACTTGAAGTGTTTCTTCTGCGAAAAAGCCTCAAAATCGCTTGTTTGGAGAAGCGTTTTTTGTTGCATATTACTAAGCCCGAAATGTACTATGGGCGTCGTGAATACCATAAGCGAAAGCTCACAACAATACAGAATTTTTTTTACTAATATAAGTAATGAAGCAAAACTATTTTAAAACAGTTTTGCTTGATTACTCATATCAGTATTCTGTTAACAATCCTATTATTGGTAAATACTGTATAAAGTAAGATAAATAAGAAAATTGATTTATTTAACATTGCTAGTTCCTTTAGTCGAAAGTCAACGTCGCGCGTGTCGCCGCCTTTTTCAATCAATGCTCTGTTTTGAGAGCATTTAAAGCTAAAGACTGGTTAGAAGTGGTACGAAATATGTTACCCTGCAAGCAGAGGTGGCTTTTCTTCCCCGCAATGCTGCAAGCAGGGTAGAATGGATATTATAAAACAACATTGGTGATTGAACTACAGATCTGACAGTCAACCCACAAACTGTGCCTCGTCAGTGACTTTTCCTAGAGTCACTTAGTTTCGGAACAATCGTTTTCAGAATACTTAGGCTGTATTTTTAGTTACCTTATTTGTGAACATTGGTGGCACAAATGATAAAAAGATTTGCTCGCATTTGCGTAGAAGTTGAATACTTACTGAGTGGGTTGTGACTGTGTGTAGGGAGTGTTTCCTATCGTCATTCTTATGAAAACCACCAACATGAATTGAAAAAAAGGCTTACAATTTTATCGAACTCTTGAAACATTCTCTGAGCTGATCTATGTCAGGACACTGCTAACTCACTGATTTGATTTGAGCGTGTTTGTTTTTGTGGAGGGACTACACAGAGAAAATCCCTTTAGAGAATCACCGAAGAAAAGAGGTAAAAAACTAAGGCCTTTTTTGCTTATGCTTGTGCTTACATAGATCACCAACTTTCAATTTAATGACTTCGTTATTTAGAAGAAATACAGGGCGAAAAACTACATAACAGATGATAAAATATAGTTACCTTTTGTGCACTTTGATGATAGAACTAGCCGTGTTGGGTTTGCGAGCACTATTCCAAAAGTTGGTAGATATATTTGTACAAATATGTTAGGATGCTAGCTAAAAAATACAAAAATTATAACCGCGTTTTTCTGTCGGTCTAAAATTATTTCCAGTTATTTCCAATATAGTTCACAGTTCAATATCAATAATATATAGGAAGTATTTTTTAAGGAATGTAAGACAAAATTACAAATTTTGTTCGAGATTGGACCGACTATCGTTCGGGTCGACACACGGGTTGTTAGTGTTTATTTTCTCATTTCAAACATGGTGGCCCAACAACTTTCGTATTTATCGCCATATTTTCAAACTTTGACTGTTTACTCAAACGACTATTTTCTTGTTGGAGTGAAAAGAAAGTACAATTCTCGATGGATTTTTGACTATAAAAATTGCTTGATTGACGCCGCAACCTTATTTTTGTTTTAATTTTCACCAACTTCTGGGAAGGATTTTCTCATTTTGCCAGTGAACGCCTTCGTCAGTTCTTCCAAGTAACTGTGATAAATAGTTAGCTTAGAGCCGAAGCTGAGTTCATTTTAAAACTAATTTTATCCACTTTGCTTTATATTTATCATACTTTTTTTGTCTAATTCAGCCAAACAATTCAACATAATGATTTTTCCCATGTTTCAAATTAATGCTTTTAGATTTTCTAACGGGAGTCCATTTTTGAACTTCCCTTTCTTTAGCTCTTGCAAGCCGTAAATTCGTACGAATATTCGGCATTTATGAGATTTGTTTTATAACTCGCTATAAAAGCTAGAAAAAGAAAATCTATTTTGTGAGATTATTAGGAGCTATATAGATTTGGAATAGTGCTCACATATAAGTTTTCCTATTTCAGAAACTTTATATCATTTTACGGATGTGTTATTCAGGCGAGTAGCTTCGGAGAAGATTTACGTTGTTTACTTTATTTCGAAATCTAGCCACCTTACGGCTGTACGAGGCCCTCTCCTTTCCTTTATTTCTCGAAATAAATATCCAAAAGCAAACAGTTTATGGACGACTTTTAAATACTCAACATAACATCACGAAAACAATCCCTGTTAGTTAAAATTTGCATTCTAAAATGTAACGCAAAAAATTCTTCATGCTCGGATGTTAAAATAGTTGTTATTCTTATCGACATGTCCAGTACGTCTAGCTCGAACTCAGCTATAATTCCTACATCTGTTTTTGTGTCCAATAATTACCTCCACTATTTATGTTTGTTCTTTGGAGGTTGAAATTCGGGGTAGTTGTTGTGAAGGCGGCCGGTCATCTTAACGGGTGATGATGTCATTGAGGCTACGTTCTCGGACGTTTCCTTGAAAATAGAGAGACCTTCATTAATCTTAGTTTTATTTTAATACAATAAAAAGGTCACGTTAACTGGACAATGCTCAAATGCAACACCAGAATAACCAAAGTTTTAAATCTAAGTTGTAGAACATAAGAAGTAAAAGCTGAGTAGCTCAATCTTAAATCTCTTAGCCTCCATCTTGTTTAGTTGACAAGCAAAGACATTATATGGTCTTAACAATGATTTTTTTTTGGTATTCATATTTTCATCATGCTTACTTTTACCTATATTTCTTTTTTTTTTTTTTAACCCACGTCAGCCCCTCTACACCCGATAACAGTTGTTAAATGAGCAGTATCTATTTTTCGCTTCGTAATCCCCAGTCAGTGTTATATTTATAATCTCGACTCATTCCCTCTCTTATTTGACCATTCGTTGCTCCATGTGAGACTGGAGATTTCTGAAAATCTTTGCAAAAAAATCGACCAAAAGTCGTTATTTCAAAAACCCATGGTCAAAAAATTTCCCAAGAAGGAAATTTTTGACAAATTGTCTTTTTATTTTCAGGTGACTGTATGAAATGCTAAGTAGAACAAAAATATTTCTCTCCATTGCTCTGCCTGCCGTTGCTGCTTCTGCCATCGTTTTAGCATTTCTATGGCGGCGTAAAGATATAGATATTCCTTCTATCAAGACAAACCAAAAGCCAAACTTAGAGGACGAAAATGAGACTAGCAATAACGAAACACTAAAGGAAGAAGAAGGTGATGAAAAAGACTTGAATGAATCTCAATTTTCTCAAGACGACAATGACGAAAATGGCTCTGTTAACTCTGAGAGACTCGAGCAAGAAGAACATGAGGAAGACGAGGTCGATACGACCCCAAACAATGGTGAACAGATGACAGAAGACGACGATTCTCATCCGTTTGAAAATGACGACTCCAAACAAACAGACACAACTAGTTCAGATACTAAAATCACACGTGATAGACGCGAAAGTAAGAAGAGTTCCTGGAGTACTATCGATTCGGGGGTTGAACTCACGAAACAGCCTTCCTTCGAGTTGAAAGATTACTGGTTTGGGGAAGAAACATTGAGCGAATGCAGTGGCGATAGCGTAGCGTTGTCTAGCTATGCAGAAACTCCATTTGACATTAGCAGCTCAGAGGTTGGTGACACAGAAAAGTTGGTCTGGGAGGTGGAGTTTCCACAGATTCTTTGTGGTCGTCTCATCGGTCGCAAGGGGAAGAACGTCAAAGTAATATCTGACAACTCTGGTGCAAAAATACGACTGATTCCTCAATCTCCTGGTGAGGTTTCTACCCACCGAATCATTTCTATCTTAGGGGAATGCTCACAGATTAAGTCAGCTTTGGACGCCATTCATGACAAGTTCCCAGCCGTGCCCTTAAACCGTATAAATGCTGCATCGGCACAAGCAGCACCGATAGTCACTCCGATAGTCACTCCCATGGCGATTGCCACTCCTGTGCCTTACGTCCAGACTGTTCTTCCAAACATGGCCAACTTTAATGTCGTCGTTACGAGCGTGTTGGATGCAAACCATTTCTTTATCCAGCTGCATAACGATGGTGTACAAGCACAGTTACAACAGCTTCACCAGACAATGCAGGAGTGTTACGGCCAAGGAGCTGCAATGCCTCTAACTATGCCTCTTCCACATCCAATAATTGTGGGCTCATATTGTGCTGCTCCTGCCTTCACCTACGATGGCTGGTACAGGGCTCAGGTTTTTGGTCCCACTGGAAATGGAGACGAAGTTCAGGTTAAATATCTAGATTATGGAGGATATGGGAGAATTGCTGCTTCGTCGCTCCGACAACTAAGGTGAGCGTTTCTGTATTTACTTTTGATTGTTAATAAATCAGCTATTTACAAGAGCAACCTGAAAATGAAATCAAGGCGCGCGGTTTGTACAATATTTCTTGAGCAAAGATTTTGAGATGCAAACTTTCGGTTTTCCTAAAGTGGCTTTGTGGAAGGAAACTTGGTGCTCATCTTACCTTTTACAGCGGAAAAAGATATCGCAAGGTTCTTCTTTTATTTTGTGATTCTTGTGATAAAATTTTCCTCTGCTCGCATAGTATATGCATTTTTCCTTTCCGGCGATGGATCTAGTTCGAGTGCGGGATACCTTCGTTCGTTTACCTTCGTTAAGTTTGTTCACGATCTCAGGTTGCAGTCGACTTTGCGGGAACTAAATGTAATGCAAGCGTCTTCTATCTGCTATAATAATCTGATTTGATTATTCGATAATTTATCTATCGATCAGAGGCTTATTTGCTATATCTTTTCATCTGTTTTGACTAAGCCAAATTCACATTGAATCGCCGAATCCAACTTTTGCATTTAGCATGAGATCAAGGAAGTTCTTTGAAAGTAATATGTTCGAATCCTCGAGTGCTCTTGTTCAAAGAATCCTACATGAAGGCTTGCTTTGTATTGCTCTTGTTTCTGTCCTCCTTCCAATTAGTAGCTCTCTAGTATTCGTGGATAAAAAAGAGAGAGGATTTGAAGTTAGAACTCCAAGACCATGGCTAATCTAAGTTATGAGCAGTAATTCTCAATCACAAACAAAACATGAAAAAGCAAATTTCTTCTAGTCCGATTGCTTTGTTAATATGAGCGGTAAGCTTTTAACTTACGTATGCAATACGTATACCAGAAGTTCATGTCATCTTTCTGCAATTGTATGCTCGAATTCAAATTCCGAATGTTCTACACTTAGCTTAAAGTGAAAATCGAGCGATATTGTTTTCGCTCATTTAACGTAAAGGAGAAGAATATCAAGCACTTTTACCCTTGTGCGTCAATGAATCCAATCTTTCAAAAAATGTAAACTGACTATTATTTTTGCAGCGAAGGAAAGCACCTTAGAGTTTAAAAAAAAAAAAATGCAAATAAAGTTAAAGCTATGGTTTGGAAATCTCAGCGGATTTTAGAATTAACTTAAGAAATTTAATACGAAAAGAACTGAGATATAATCGTAGATATTTAAAACCAAAAAATCTAGATAAGCGCAGACATTTTTTTCTAATATATCTTATATTTAAATTTTCAATTTTTTTTTTAAGTTGTCGCTTATATTTTATGAATTCGCCTTTTTTCAATACAATTAACAATCGAACTTTTCAGTTTTAAATTTATATACGAATATTAGTATTTGTTTAATTTAGATGTAGCATTTGCAAAAATGGCTGTACTAAATATATAAGTTTAAGCTTTTAACGTCAATATATCTAGTCCCAGCCGTGTTGTGCCGCATTGAATATTGTCATGGTGGGCATTTAAACAGAATTTTGGTAAAACATAGACTGACTGACCACGTGTTGCACCATATATATATATTGCAGAAAGGTAGTAGAATACAATTATGCAAATAGATAATGAGATGCAGGATATCGAATGAGATGCAAGATTTTAAAAGTTCATTATATTTGGCCTTATTTATCTTTTAAAAACTAAAAATGAGATCTGAAATTAAAAGTGAAATGTTTTGGGTAAAGTTTTGCGGCCAGTCTGGATGTTTCAAATTTCTAGTTAGTGTCGGAAATCTATTTTTTTCGTTTTCTTTTTCTTTTCTTTTTTTTTAGTTTTGTTTATTTGTTTGTTTGTTGTTTTGCACGTCACCTGTACCGTAAGTTGCATCATCGCTAAAACAAATCTTCGATTCCTCGACCCCATTCTCCCCACTCACACTCAAGAGTACTTACGTCATTTCGCGGAGGTGTCACAATGACACACGGTTTCAACGTGCTCTACAGTTGATATCGTGTTCAATTGTACACCTCTTTACCAGATGTACTAATCTGATAATTATATTCACCTAATTCAATTTCACCAGCCATATGAAACACTAATTGCAAGCCCTTTTTATTTTTCGACTTCCACTTGTGCACGTTCTTGTAAAACCAGAGTTGTTCCTAAGCTTACGACATCGGAAAACTATGAAATTGGCAAATAATTACGCCTCCTTGTACCGTTGCAGTAGCGAAATTTGAACAGTGAACAACGAAACATTACACCAGAATATTGGAAACTTCCCTTCCATTATCGGTAGTCATTACGCGTCTTATTCTTATTTCCATTTCATTCATATATTTCTTCTTGGAGGCTTTTCTTTTTCCTGTCAACGAAGTTCTTCGTTTTCCTGAGAACCGTTTCAAAAGTTTTGTGAGTTCTTCGTGATAAGGAGTCAGAGACTGAAAACAAGAATTACAACAAGAGAAAAACAGGATTCTAAATAAATTCTAAATTCTAAACAAGAAAATAAATAATAAATAAAATAATAAAATAAAACAACAAATGTAAAAAATTATAAATTCTTAAGCTAAGAAATTCATTACGTAGCAACACGAATATTTTTTTCAGGTAAAAGTCACTTGGCTTTTCATTATACGATTGGCACTTGTGATAATTTTATATTTTTCATCTCAGTTGAATTCGACCGACGTTGAAAGGTCGCTGTTGTGAGCCCTGGTAAACAAATTGACAAAGAAAAATAAATTAATAGATGCTTAGTTTTATCATCGGTTAAGCATCGAGAGACCCGACTCTGAACTTGCTCTCTTATGTACCGTATTTTCATTAGTGGCCTAATTCAGTAATTATTCTCGCATTAATCTTTTCCAGCCCTCTGTTCAAATAACTCAGAGGACAGCTTTCCTACGCGCACTCGAAATGAATACCCTTTACGTCGTCACTTTTTGATGAAAAACGCTGAAACAAATTCAAAATTAAAACCCTTTTTTATCCGATCACTTGCGTCAAGCTCTCGTTTGTCTATGTGATTTGCGATGTCATAATTTATTTTTACGGTTTTGTTTGTTTTTATTTCCAGGTCGGATTTTCTCAGCTTTTTGCCCTTCCAAGCTGTCGAATGTTACTTGGCCAACGTGGCACCGCTGAACGGTGAGTTCACAAACTTTATTTTACTTGGCTTAGACTGCTGGCTCAAGGTACGAACGTGACTTGTTACTAGTCCACGCTGCGCTGAATGATAACGTGATCACTGACCATTCCCTTAAAGTCGGCTCATCTCAAAATGTAAAATGAGAGAGAAATGGCATTGAAAATGAAATCAAATTTTCTATTAGGATTTGTGTGGGAAATGTGTTGGACAGTTCTTGACTTTCAGCGAGTTTCCCCATACAAATCCAAAGTAAAATGTTTGTCATTTTCATGCCATTTCTCCTCTATTCCACACTCAGTAAAAATAGGAACTTTTTACAGACAAGTTACAGACAAAGTAAAACTTTTTTCAGGCTGGCCCATTAATATGATTATTTCACAAAATATTGTATAAGAGGAAAAAGAATTACCTACCCATAACCTAACTAAACTGTGTATTACATATATACACCTAATTCGAAAATCGTTGTCGCACCAAGAGCCTCAAGTAACAAGCCAAGGCTCCAGAGAACGTCGGTACTTTTAGTTATAATTGATTTATTCATGGTTCATGCAAGTGGCTATAGCTCTACACTAATTATCATCTCAAGCAGCCTTGCTTGGAGCAATTTGTGAAGTCAATAAATGAAAATGCACCATGAATAAACTAATTACAGCTAACAGTACCGGCGTTCTCTGAGGTCTTGGCTTGTTGCTTGAGGCTTTTGGTGCGACAACGATTTCTGAAATAGGTGTATATTATCAGCTTAAACTTGGCCTTGTTGCTAATATCGAGGAGCTCTTTCCATTTTTGGGTTTCATTTTGACACAACTGCTTGGTTTAAGGAGGTTAGAGTCACGTGTCTGATCTTTGTAGTTTATCGTTTACTGATTCAGCGATTGGTCATATTGAAAAACACGGAAAAATTATACCAAAACATAGCGAAACGATCTAGTTTTCTCTCCTGGAGTTTTGCCTTCGACAGTAGTGTTTTATTAGGCGTTAATCGAAGCGTTTGCTAAGCTGATCATACCGCCCTTCTGCAACACACAAACAGATTTTGAAAACGATTCTCTCGACCTTGTTTTGATGTTTTACTTAAGAAAAGTTAAAATCTTTTCTCAAAATCTCGTGTTTATCGGATAATGAACGCATCTAAAGGGGAAAGGGGCGATCAAAACGCCTAAGATTGCAAAAGAGGCGGAAGAGGTTACAAGAGGTTCCGAGTTCTTGATCATGATATTTTGAACTATGTACTTTATCACAATGACTTTGTTCGACCGCGATTAACTACGAAACCCCGGCTTGTTTGGTCGATAAAGAACTTGAATCCATGCATAACAGACCGTTTGGTGGATGGCGTCATTTTACTATACTACCACTACCAATGAAAATGCCATGCAAACTTTCTTTCTTATTGAAATTCTTATTTCCTCACGAGAATATTGCTATCGAAGAAGACAAATTGTGCAAAGGATTCTGGTAGTTATAGTACATAACGGTACAATACAAATGGGTTATTCCACGGACTTTTAGCAAAAAAGTATTGAATTTTATACTGAAGTATTATCAAATATAGAGGACCATTTTAAAGATACGTCCTCCAAGTAGCTTTCTACCCCAATTTCCACCTGGGTGGAGAGAAGTGTTTTGAAAGTCAAGCAGCATCTTATACCTGCTTAAGACCGATTTACACGTACGTTTTGTCCTCACAGCTGTCACCTACAAAATGTTGACAACACGTATTGCTTCGTGTAAATCGACCGTACAACTTGCTTACGATTGTAAATGGCAGCTGAAACTGCGTAAGCATGTTGTACTACACAGTTGTGGGTAAAAGACCGTGTAAATCGTCAGTTTACATGACACAATGGACTGGACGAGGACTCGAAACCCTGTGTGTCGATCCAATGTCCAATGACTAACCATGCACTTGACAATCACGAAAATAACAAGATTGTCAACAGCTTATGCCCCTACCCCTTACCCCCTGGTAGTTCATGAAGTATGATATGTCGTACATCTGTTTTCACAGGGGAAAGTTTTTCGTTAGTTGCATCTGCTGTCTTGGAGGACTTGACCATGAATTCTGTGCTAACAGCTCGTATTATAGGACATCGTAACCAGCTACCCTGTCTTGAGCTCTACCTGGTTCAAGGACAACAGGTAAACTCGTCTTTGACTGGAAATTATATTGTTGGGATGCGGATGACGTCATAGCCGCCATGTTGATTGGCGAGTGTTGAGTTTCAAACTTATTAACTTGCCCCAATCCCTTGCTCGATTTTAAATGGCCAACTGACTTTACGAAAGGATTGGGTCTTGTTTCTTTTGCAAATACGAGGTCCTGGTGATGTTGTTTCTGCTGTTATTGCTGCTGTAGTTATTGCTGTTGTTGTTATTTATCGGCTTTGGTGAGGTGTATCACCTCGAATATTTTCTTCATTCATATCCACTCTAACCCATCTCCTCGAGTATTACTAAAACAATAATAATACTCAGAGGAAGGCCATGTAGCTGTATAGATTCTCGAGAGGAATTGTTCTGGGAGCCACAAAAAATAGTTTTTTTGCATGAGAAAAAAAGCCCCCCCCCCCCCCCCCCCCCCCGAACCATTCCTCTAGGAAATCAATTCAAGGGGTCTATAGCTTTGTTGATCTCCTTGCTTTTTATTTTCCAGACAATTATGATTAACAGAGAGTTGGTTAACAGAGGTCTTGCGAGATGGGTCGAGTCCTGAAGCAAGCTCCAGGTAACCTTATTGAGAATGAAGGTACTAATTCAACAACGTGACTGTTGTCTCTACTTGTGTCATTGCGTGACTAATTTCGTGATATTGTGTGTTGTAAAGAAAAGTCCACACAAGTTGAAGATCAGTCGTGACAAATGTCATCAAGCTCTTAAATAGTTAATGATGAATGCTTCGAAGAAAGGGTAGGGTTATGTAAAATATCAAGGCTTACGTAAATAAGTTAAAATAAATATAAGCAAAGATGAACTAAGATATTATGAGCGGCAGAAAGATTCTTGTCCCCCCCCCCCCCCCCCCCCCCGCGCGCTTTGATTTGCTTCTTCTGGAGCGAAGCGTTATCCATATATAGTCATATAGTCATGTTTCCATGGAAACGAGTTTTAAAGTTCAAAGAGCATTTAAACTTTACAAAGAAATCCCCATATATTTTTGTTTTAAAAAGTTAAGCACAGAAATTCGTATCAAAAAAATTCTTAGTACTATGTTGTTGTTCTTCATTGAAAAGTTGTCAAGAAAATCGAGAATTGGATGTGTAATGTTGGTTAATTATTGTGGAATGCTGTTTCGTTGGGATGTTATGGTGCTGAACAATCTTGTTGAGTAGAGTCAATGGAGAAGTTTAAGTGAGGTTCTGAGATTCTGGTGTGAATACAAGTGACAGGAGATTTCGCTTTGTTTCGTTTTTTTGGCCTTTCCACCTTTTTTCCTTCCTTCTTTACCTGCTTGCTTGCTTCCCTGCTTGCTTGTGTGCTTGCTTGTTTGCTTGCTTCCCTGCTTCCTTGTGTGCTTGCTTGCTTACTTGCTTGCTTGCTTGTTTGTGCAGTGCAGGCATCCCAGACCTCCTATATATCCTATATTTCCTATAATTTGTATAGGATCCTATAAAGAGCCTATATTTAAAGAAAACCTCCTATATTTCCTATAAATAGGACGACTGCTGAGTGATTCATTTATATTTTACACTGTTTAGCATATTTGGCGAAGGAAATAAAATGGCCACCCCTTTTTTTTTTTTTTTGGTTCTGGTTTTTTTTATGGCCGATCCCTGGTTACGCCACCGAAAAGCTATCTTAGCTCCTATAAAGTGCATATATTTTTGGGAAAAAATCCTATATTTTCCTATATTTAGAACTTGCACAGCCTATATTTCCTATCAAATTTGTCTAAAAAGTGGCTGGGATGCCTGGCAGTGTGCTTGCTTGATTGCTCGTGCAGTGTTTCCTTCATCCCCTTCTTTTATCCATCCTTTCTTTATCTTTCTTTCACCTTGAATTCTCCACTCTGACTTCACGATAGTTGGTCGGTGTTTTTCATTAGACATAATTTTTAATAACTCAGATTATTCCTATTCTGATATTAAGTCTGCCTAGACATTTTTCTTAGGATATTGAAATTATATTTTTTTCTAATTATATAAGTATTTTCGTTATTTCTTTATGGGGATTTTTTAAATTCTTTATAATACATCTATAAACGTTGTGTATATTCGTGTTAGCTACAGTGAAGAGAGAGAGAGAGAGAGAGAGAGAATAGAGAGGTTCCATTGGTGTTTTAGTTTGGTTCAAACATTTCTTTTATAATATAAGTCAGTAACGGACAATAGAGGCTATGCAGGACATAGACACTATGACAGGAGGCAAATTGAATTCTTTCTCATGTAAATCAGATTAGAAAAGATTCAATTGTTCCTGCGTCGTGTCATGGCTGCTATCACGCCGTGATGGTGCAAAGCCTCTATTAGCAAGCGCGAATTGGCCGTTCCTGAGATGTAGGAATATGTTGCATTATAGGGCTGTGTTGCCTCAAGAAACGAAGTAAATTTTAAAATTAACACGATTATATAAGTTTTCTATTACTTTTCACTACCATCAATCGAAAAAGACGCCATATAAGTATTAAAGCGTCCCTTAAAATAGTCCCGTGATGCAACGCGTTCTTCAACTCCAGGCTAATATATCTCTACACAGAGCTTTTTAAATTATTGTGATCTCTAGAGCACCTCGAAGAAATCAGCACAGGGCCTGCATTTCGTCGAGCGTGTGTAGTAAGAAGGACAGGGCTCGAAGAGTGTAATAAAATCCATTATGATATAGAATCACAGGCAAATCTCCACAGGTAACCCGTTCTGTTGCAAACAGATAAAATTAACAGAGGAAGCCTTTATGTTAGACAATCCCAATGAAAGCAAAGCAGAAAGCTTATTACTAATGAAATCGAAAGGTAGCAGAGAAAAGAACAATCCTTTTCGAACTTATCCTTACTTTGCCTAACATTACTTGCCTCTAAGGTGTAATAACTCCAAGAAATTAACGCATAATTGAGGTGTTTCTCTAGGTTGGAATCATCGACTCTCAGATTTTACAATTTGCTTTTCTGAACTCAAAGAAAGACTGGAAAGGAGCTCGTGGCGCAAAGGATTGTGGGAGACAACATAACGAAACATCAATCAGCTGATAAAAGTCTTTGAATCTCATAGTTATCGTTATCTGCTCGGAATAGTGGTCAAACACTGATCCCCTTGTGCTTTCACTCAGAAAAAATTCCATCGAACTTGTGATTCTTCTGATGAACATTCTGCACAAGACAGGAAATGACGCAAAGTGAAACCAAACACTTCAACCCACAATCCTATGCGCCACGAAAACCTTACAAGTCTTCTTCTGAACTTCGGAAAAACGATCTCATTTTTGTTCTTTAGTTGCCATAGAAACTAAATTGTCATGTGTTCACAATGGGACAAAACTAAGCAAAGCTCAATGGGGCTTTCGCTCGACTAGTGATGTATTTGAATGGAAAAATCAAACAAGGAAAACTAAGACAGAATTTTATTAAAGCCTATTAAAAAACGCCTTAATAGTATCTATTAAAAGTGTAATGAAATTTATTCAAATATGTAATTTATTTTTGAATTCCAATTGCAAATGTCGGCTTCTTATTGGCTGTGTTTGTTGCTATGGCAGCCGAGTGCTAAAGAACAATCAGTACAAATGAAATTCATTATATTATTGTGAAATTATGAAATTCATACGTTAATATATTCAAATCTATACATTCGTTTAAAACACGTTTAATATATTCATAATATATTAATAATATTCTATTTAGAGCAGGTCTTAGGCATGATGTTGAAATTGTTCGCCTCGGGATGACCGAGGAGGAATGGACTCCAGTTAGTTTGGCTTAATGTTGTACCCCACTTAGCTGTTATTTCTCTTTTTGGTGTTCTCTCTTGGTCATAGTTAGCCTTGATAACCATGTTCCCGCTGAACTGGGGTTAAGAACTTGACATCAAATGTCAATATATATACACATACACATATATACACATACACTTAAACCATTATACCACACCCACACACGATCCATCCTCATACTCACACCTAATACATACACATTAAACAATTACACCAAAACCACACCTACTCGCCAATCAACATGACCATCATTCACCCACTCCAACCAATCCCCACACTTATCTTTGTAATCCGCACCCACCGACCTATTACTTGAACAACCCATTCACCAACTAATCGACCTACCTATCAATCACTTTACATGAACCTACACAAACATTACCTACAACACCAACTATCCCAAAAAAAACCTGGCTAAGTCTTCGGTGTTTTCAAAGGCTCACGCTGATCAAGAAGTGTTATCTCCCAATTTTCACCTAAATAAACCCCAATATATGTTGCATGCTTTGAAACGCTTATTAACAAACAACATTAAGGCAAGTTAAACGAGTCTGTCCTGAGTCGTATCCAGTCTTGCTCTTCCAAAAATAGATTAAGTCTTGCGTGGACCTGGTAACTAGGCCCGGATTCGTCCCATGCAATTTCGTTTTGAAAAACAGAGCAATGACTGGATTCGAGTCAGAAAAATTAGAGCATTTTTTATGAGCCAATTTTTCGTTAGAATGAATATTTTTATCGTCCAGTGAGGATAAGTATCTTAGTTCCAAGACAAAATGTGATCCTGAGACAAAATCATTAGATCGAACAATCTAATTGGTTACGAGAACCTTCGTAGAAAAAGCTACCTAATTGGTTAAATAAATTTTGCTAACGATAAAAATGCTTTTGAGTAGTTAAGTCAAACAATTTCAATTGTAAGTTAAACAAGCATTAATTGTGCAATAAAGAATCTAAATATGAAAATAAAGATTTCGGTTTGTTTTCTTGTATCGGGTCGGTTTGTGTCATATTATTTTTGAGAAAATAATGATGATAATCCCTTGAACTGGAACTTGAACAAATAAGCGAATTTTTGAAATATGTTCTCGATGCTCTAAGATCCATATCGTTTCGATGTGATCACGATTGACTATCGATGATTTACGATATCCTCTCGATAGGATCACGATCGCTTCTCGATGCTTCAAGACATCTTCACGATCTTATTCTGAATATGAATATCAAGGTTTTGGATTTTTCGATTAAAAAAAAGCCTTGTTTTCGATATTTCGTAACACTACTGTAGTATGTATTTATTTCACCAAAAAGGGGGGAAAAAAAACAATATTCGAAGGACTTCCAACTTCAGATATTAATGGTCTACGTCAAAGAATACATTAACGATGTCTTAAAATGCAACGGCAAAAGCGAACAAAAAGCAGTGTTATTCTTTGTTGAATTGTTTTTTATTTAGCTTAAATATGTTATGGTTTGAGCTAAAGAATTTTTACACTGTTGGACGTCGGACATCAGAGACGAAAAACATTAGTGTAAAAAGACAAGCTTTCTATTGTTTTCGACAGATTCAAGTGCTTTGAAGAAATATTCACTCACTAATTCCAATTGAATTTCTGTAAGAAAAGATTTGAATTCTTTAATTGGAAGAACAAAAGCAGTTTTGATCGGTCCATTACGCACTCTTGTTAACGGATTTCGTTGTACAAAAAAGGCATAAATTGGAGTTCAGTTCGGGGAGCACTAAAGTGGCTTCTAGAAGTATTCATTGGTCTCAGCTTGACAGCGATTTCGTCATTAAATCATCGAGTATGCCACACGTTTACCTTTACTAGTGCCAAGGCTTGTTTAAGACAAGCGAGCGAGTCGATCTCATTGTCAAGCTAATAGAAAATAATTAGTATTTCATTCATTTATTTATAAGGCAGTTTCCCTAGTGACCGACTCGATAGAGCTGGTACCATTGGTAGTTTGTGTGACTACATTTGATACAGTTCTTCAACGTGATTAACTAGATGGTTGGTTTGTTGTGGTTCATACAGCCATGAGAGTGTTCATTCTATTCAAAGACGAACGATATTGTATTGATGTGGACTTGGGACAAACTGTCGGCGAAATAAAACAAGTGCTTCGACGAAAATTCGATTTAGACACAGTACAGAATGAAGAAAGCGAAAATGATAGTCAAATGTCTCTTCGATTCGCTGGAGGCTCGCTCGAAGACGACTGGATCTACGCTGATCTGAGTATTCCTTCTGGTGCAACACTAAGATGTGAATTAGTGGAAAACGTCAAATCCTACCTCAATGTATTCATTGTTTATTCTGGTGATACGGTTAAGTTTACCGAGTCCTTTTCAGTCTGGGAGACAAGGGTTAGTGATCTAAGAACTATGATCATGAATAAAACAGGCCTACATGTGAGCGTATTCCGACTCATAAGTCCCGAAGGAAAAGAGATGTTTGATTGTAATATTCTTAATGATTATAATATCAACGTTGGGGATGTTATTCGTTTGGAAACCTGGGATGGCTGGGCGAGTTTTTTGAAAGCGGCTACTAAGGGCCACTTGACACCGACGTTGAAGCATATGATAAGTATGGCAGAGGATCCACTCACGGCAAAATATCAGCTTAGAGTCGCCTTGTTTATAGCAGCACACTTCGGATATACTCAGTTAGCTGCAGTTTTAATGAAATCAGGCGCTAGATCAGATGAACCAGTGGGAGAGCATCCCATTCGAGAATGGTGTAACGGAGATGTTCATGTTGATCATCTAAAAACGCCAGTCCACGAAGCGGCGCAGCGAGGACATTTGATTTGCCTTCGCCAGTTCATTCATCATAATTACGCTTGTATTCTAGCTAAAGATGGCAATGGGTTAACGCCGTGTAACATAGCTCGAAGATATAAACAAACTGAGTGTTTTAAGCTGCTTATTGCAGAACAGTTTCGCTCCCGAAGTATTGAAGGCCTGACCATAACATTGTACGCTAAAATAAAAAAGTGGAGCGAGAGAGCAAGGGATAGAGCGTTAGTGTACCAAAAGCATAATCCAAGCCCTTTATTGCTGGCTATGGAGAAGAGAAGCTATCGAAAAGCCGCTGTTGGACAAAAAGTCTATGTGGATGGATTTGGGAAAAGATTACAGAACTCTGCGTCAAAGCTTGAGCTATCGTTAGTTCATAACGATCCTAAGAAAGCGTTAGTTGAAGCAGGTGCTATGGAGATGAATACAAAGACTTTGAAAGCAATTAAAAGTCCAAATGTTCAGCATGATGATTTATTAAATGGTAAATCAATATTCCCTAGAGAAGCAGACGAAAAGAAAACCGACGAATTACACGAACGTGTGCTGACAGATCATATGAAAACATCAAAACAAATTTCGATACGAAATTCTTTTGAAGTTCTGCCAGCTGTCTGCGATTCTTGTTGCTATGGAAAGATAATCAAGCAAGAAAATGCGAGAGAAGCCGCTTTGAACACAAAGAAAAAGAAGAAATTCGTGAAACAGTATGAATCCTACAGATGGAAGGAAAGTAATTTGGAGTCTTTGGAGCGTGTGAATAGCGAGGAAAAATCAGATGAAAATCCTGTTTCTCTACTGGCAGAAACTACAACAATAGATAGGCGACTGAGTATGCCTGTGATTAACGGAAATACAAAACTTCCGTCTGATTTTAATTCTAATCACAAACGATTCGCTGCAGATAAAACAATCGAAAACAGAAATGATGATATTGAAAAACACCGGGTGTTTGTGACTGAAGCTTTGCTGGATTCCATTGAAAGAAATCCATCAAATCGAGAAGATTGGCTAACGGAAGCGGAGAAAGCAAAACAAAACACGAGTGATCGAGTATACTACACGGAAAAAATGCCACCAATCGGCAAACAGAATGGTTTACAATATTCAGAATTTTTACATCAGTATAATAAATCAAAAGGGAAAGAGCATCCGGAAAAAGCGAAAAGTGATGATGGTGGCGTTTCTAATAAAGCAAATTCCGTCGATTTTTTCCCCAAAGCGAATGGTGCTTTTCCAAAAAGGACAAAAAGTGAAGACCCAGCGGTTCAATCGACCGCCATCTATCGTCACGTGACAGGGCTGGACATCCGGGAATCTGCAAAAGCGAGTCTTGAAGTGGCTACCACTTTTCACAAAATGTCTTGGCTCCAACAGGTTCAACTCGCTATCGACTTGAACAAAAACACTTTTAAACGCCAAATCAGTTACTCAAAATCTTTCAAATAAGTCAAATAACATTCACTGTTATCTTACAGTCACTAATTAGCGTTGGTTTGTTTAAAAAAAATTTTTTTTTCGCAAATCATTATTCGTTTTGCGGTCTTGGGCAACTGGCAATATGGCGGCCTGTAAAAATATTTTTCTATTCAATTTTAAATTTGTACGTGAAATGTACTATGTACATACTCGGGTAAATGGCATGTCCACCTAAAACATTTTAAAAATAACCTTAGCAGAATTCAGTTAAAATGTGGAATAAAGAACTAAGTGCCAGTAGAAGCGAGAGCAAATAGTTTTGATGATAAAGGGAGTGAGTACAAGATGGTGAGGATAACCTACCTACTTACCAGAAGGTTCTTATTCCGACGGGAAGATAGAGGCTTTGCACCATCACGTGACGGCAGCCATGTTAGATGGCAGTGACAATACAATGGCGTTTTACATGAGAAAGAATTCAATTTACGAGAGCAAATGGATTTAATTGTTCTGCCTCCTAATCACAGGCACTCCAAGCTGTGTCATGGGCGGCAAGTGATGGTGCAAAGCCTCTATAGTCCGCAAAGGGTTTCGTGACGGAGGGAGGACAGATGTGCAATGCATGATTGATTCGCAATGCGAGTCTCCAACCTTCTCTTATTTCTTACTGGTGGGGAAAAAAATCTTAAAACGGGCTAAATTCAAAAAAATAACCACACAGAGCGAAAGAAGTGCTATTTCTCAATGATCGGGTAAAATTTCGAGGCTTTATTTCACGTTTCAATGATTTTATTGAAATTTTTGATGAATTCCCATACATTTCCTTATAACATGACACCACAGAAACCAAGCTTGGGCTACCTGTGGACCTACCCTTTTTCCGACTCGGGGGCTTTCTGTAATGGCAGGAAGCGTACCGATACCGAGGGTTTAGTGTCCATGATTGAAAGGAGTTGAATACAGGGGGGAATGGAGGGGAGGGGGGACAGACGGTTTAAACTACCAGTAACCCACTTACACCAAGACTCTTTAAGAATAAGAAGAAAATCGGGTGGGAGTTTGTGATGACGGGGAGGGGTACCTCGACCTCCCAGTATATGAGCCTCTGGCTCGATACAAGGCCGGGGTAACTTAATTTATTCTACATGATGTTTATAGAGAGGTCAGTGGCGGATCCAGGATTTTTCAAGGGGGGGTTCCGTTTCTTAAACTGTGTATAATTCTCTTTTGTTTAGTCGATGTTTGACAAAAAAAATTGGCTCTAATCACCTAATTTACTATCTAGTAACGGACCAAGCTATAATAACACGACCCAACGCAAAACTACTAATATTCTTTTATTAAAATTTATATAAGACATATTTCTATTACCTAAAAGATCAAACCTTCAAGGGGGGTTCAGTGGACCCCTTCTACCCCCCCCCCCCCGGATCCGCCACTGGAGTTAATTTAGACCGGAGGGGAGATGGATGATAGCGTCTGCCCATACCCTCTATCTCGACTCAAAAAATGTATTTTTGAAGTTTCTGTTTCCTCCACAACTATTACTGAACGTCTTGCTTGCGGCGCCTGCACTCGAAAAATGGACCTTAGGCTTAAGTGTTGAGCTTTTCCATTATCAGACCCGTGGTCCGAAAGATTCATACCGTTTGACATTCGATTTAGACGGAAGCAAACCCTGAAAAGCGCTAAGTGACGATTCAACGCGTGCTATGCCAAAGTTCCTCTTTTCCTAGTATCTACCTTTGTTTTCTTCCGGTTTTTACCTTTGCATGATCAGAGTAGAACAGGATTTAGGAACACGTCAACTAGTCGTGGCGATTCCAATGTCGTCACTTCCGCTGGGTGTCAAAGGTCGGGAGAGGAAACTCATTCTGATAGGGGCAATCTTCTCTATCCGGCAGGCAACGTGTTTACCCAATCACGTTTGATGCTCAGAACGAACCCGTTATTTGTCTATCATTGGCTGACGCTGGATTATAAATACCAAAGAATCAACCTTTCGCGCAATCGGTACCAAGATCTAGAGTAAGTGAGTTCGTTTTCTTTGTAAGATTAAAGTTCGTTCTTTGCGAGATTAAGAGAAAAATTACTTGGAAATTCGTTTCGTCGTAAAACATCATGAAGTCTCTGATTCTTTTGTTGGTTTGTGTGTCCTTGACTCAAGGTAAGTAAGCATGAAGAACTCTTGCGGTTAACTGGTATTCTAATCACTTCTTACGCTACGGCGTTGGCGAATCTTCTCGTCTGCTTAGAAGAAAACCGAAACGCAATACCCGAGAATTTTGAAAACAAATCTGCCTAGCCTATTTTCCTTCATAAATGCTATGATTTATTTTAAGTTTGCCTTGTTTTTCTTTCATTTCTTTGGTTTTCGTATATTGAGCACATGAAAACAACATGGAGAATTTTTACCCAAGGAAACTCGGTGATGGATGGAAACTCAAAATGAAAAGTTACTTTTCAAGTTTATTGTTGATTTGCTCAACGTTTTTCAAGTAAATTATACTTAAATAACGAAAAACCTCAAAGAAGAAGATTCCAGTAATTTCTTAAATGTTTATTATCATTGATAAAATGATGCTTGTTCTAAAGTTTCGAGTTCTAATCTTATCTCAGTATGTAACAAAAGACCAAAGCGCTTCGTCTTTTCCAAGTGGTGATAGTAAAAAATGTAATGTTCGCTTGAAAGCTTTCAGTGCCCCGACATTGCCCTTTGCAAACTCGTAATTGAGAGTCAGTATTTCTACGATTAGGACGTAAACAAAACTCATTTTCTTCATCTGAAAAAAGTATTTAGTTTGATGATGTTGTTTCAGAGAACGAGTAGACTCGTGTAAGATTAGAACATATTTTTCTTGACCTTTGGAGTCAAAGTATTTCATGTCATACATGTCATTCAAATATGTTTTTTAGATATTGGATAAAGCGAATTTCATCTTTTAACCTTACAAAAGTCTTTAGGAAATCTTACGCAATTGTTTAGGAATTTTCCTCATTGTTAAAGACATCCATTCCATCGCATGACGAGGGCGTCCAAACGAAGATCAGTTGCCTAGAATAAACTGAACTGCTGTTTTTGTTTAACCACTAAATGCCGTTAAGTGAAAGACAAAAATCACGAAAAACAGAATTACGGTTGAAATTTAAGGATTGTTTAAACAAAATGTCCTCAAAAAAACGAGAAATAACGTATCTTAAGTATCCTTATTGTATATAAAGTATCCATACTTTATATGCGCTGTGGGACGTTCATAACAGTTAGAGATATTTCATACCATAGTTATGACCTTGAAATACTTTATTTGGGAACAGTTTCCTCTTGAAAACTATTACTGAATTATGTTTAGGTCGGCTCTAAAAACATTGACTGAGATAATGTAGGATAGGAAAAAAGAGGTGCTTTTGATGAAATTGTGGCAATCATGATTAATGCAGTGTAGAATTTTGTTTAGTGTTTATCAACTCTTCTCAGGAGACTCAACAGATGGGAAAAAGTAAGATTTAAAAGAATTTTTTTAAATCTTAATTTTTCCATGATAAATTTAATGGAAATCGGAACTGGACACTCGTCCACGTAGAACCCCGGATGTTTGACGTCATAGCACCACCTTAAAATGAATTTCTTACGAGAACGTGTTAAAGCACAACTGTGACGTCAGCGACGTTGTCAAGGCCCGTTGTTTTGATTGGCTGAGAAGAGAGAGAGAGAGAAAAAAGAAGGCATTTTAGACTCGAGGATCTATTATTATTTAACGATGTGAATAAGTTCACGTAAAGTTTGAACGCCACCGGCATAAAGTTTGATGTTTCCCCCCAATTTCCATGGATCATTCTCGAATTGTTCTTTTACTTATCATTTAGATTTCAGGCCTGTCGTTGAGTTGTTTTGTGCTAGCTACTCATAGCTTTTTATCAATCTGTTTTTTTGTCGTTCTTCAGCCTTCAATCCATTTGGAATTTTTAAGGAATGGAAGGGAGAAGTTGAGGAAGCTATTGACTCCAGTGACCACCAGGAACACGTACAGAGATTCTTGGATGAAGCACATAAGACCAGAGTACACCTTGAGAATAACGAACATCATCGCAATAAGGTTGGCAAGGTATGTTAAAAAAAATAGTTGTACTTTTAGACTGGGCTGCCACAGGCAACCCAGTAATGCTATTGGAGTTGAGCTAAACCTTATAGTCAGTCATATAAAGCAAAACTGACTCATTGAAACTGGAGTTATTTAGTAGATGGTTTTCGTTATGGGAGGAAAGCCGGAGAAAAACCCTTGAATCAACAAGCTTATAAATGATGGTGGATGCTAGGGTTGAGCCCACGATCACAACAATGACAGTCAGCGCATTAACAGCTAACGCACACCACCCTTACTCACAAGTTCCATTCTTTACATGCTTCCAGGATCTACCAGATATTTGCAATCATCATCTTTATTCTACGCTTGTTTAATAGGTTTGGTTGAATTTTAAAAACAAGGCTGAAGAAACCTTAGAGAACGCCAAGGAAACTATTGATGAGGTCGAGGAAGAACTGAATGTAAACCAAGAAGTGCCAGAACACGCGAGAAAATTCATAAAGGAAATCCGTCAACAAACTCGTGGCATCGTGAAGTAAGTAAAAAAAATATTTTCGTTGACTAGGACATTTTCACTTGATGTGTAGCGCCATTCAGTTTTCGATTTTCTATAATAATAATAATAATGATAATAATAATAATAATAATAATAATAGGCTTTATTTCAAGAGGGTAAACACATAACTAACAGTAGTTAAAAAAACACTGACGACTCTGTGGCCCTCATATAATAATTCTAGCTCCTCTCGTTTCTGCGCGAGGAGTGAAAGAGATACTGCGTCTATTTTAACTAAATTCCATTTATTTTCAGATCACTCAAAAAGATCATTCACCCAATAAGAGAAGAGGCAGAAGAACCCCATATTTTCTCAAAGCTCCCAGATCCTGAAGTTTTTCCGACAGAACTTCCTGAGCCCGAAGTTCTTCCGACAGAACTTCCTGAACCCGAAGTTCTTCCGACAGAACTTCCCGAACCCGAAGTCCTTCCAACAGAACTTCCCGAACCCGAGGTCCTTCCGACTGAACTTCCCGAACCTGAGGTCCTTCCAACAGAACCTGAAGTTCTGCCGACAGAACTTCCCGAAGTGACCGAATATCCAGAATTCACTGAAGAACCTGAACCTACGGAGGAGCCTGAACCAGAAGTTCCTGAGGAACCGCAAACAGAAGAACACTCTGTAGAACTTATTAGTGAGCCTGAGAGTGATGTCCTTGGTGATGAAAATGATGACGATGATGATGATGCACCTGTTAGCCAGGTAGAAGAAAATGATGATGATGACGAGGATAATGATGATGATGACGACGATGAATCCACTGAAGCTCCTTCAGTGGTACCTGAAAAAGAAAATGAGACTCAAGAAGTTGTAGACGTGGCAAAAAGAGTCGAGGTAACTAAGGAAAACCTGCCCAAATGGCTGCTCAAGCGAAAGAACAAACTGCGAAAAATGTGGGAGAAATACACCCTGAACAACAGCGAGAAAGTTCTGGAGAAAATACGAAGACTTCAAGTGAGTCTCGCCAAGAAGACCGAAGAATGAGCTATATAGCTCATGATGTGAAGAAAGATAAGAAATATTTTTTTTCTGTTTTTGTTTTTATAATTACTTTCTATATCGATTTGTGTCATTTTCTATATAATCTTTATTTTATTTTTAGCGATTCTTGCATTTTTTATTATCATTTTTTAGATCGACTGAATAACTATGTGTGTAATATTCTCAGTTACGGCAGAAATAGCATTTTTTATCAGTTTTATAGAAGACGAGTTTGTCAAATTTTTACTCCTATATGGCTTGATAAGGTTTAATATCTGTGCGTATACAAAGCTATACCGTTCACGTTTGCTGCTATTTTATCCCATGTCGATGAAAGAATAAAAAGGATAAAAAGATATTAAATAAAAAGAGATAAAATAGTGTAGAAATATGATGGTTTTAATAGGATAAAAGATGTTATTCATCGAGGAAATTGTAATGAATGATTCTTATTTATTTTTCTTACGCTTGAGGGTCGTTTGTAGCGCGTTCCTCTTACAATTCAAACGATATCCAGATGTGAAAAAAATGAATGAGTATCTTTTATTATGATGGTTGTATTGCACGTATCTTGATTAAATGCTGGTATATTCTTTAGGCTAGCAGTCGCGCCTTTTTGCAGCCTATATGTGAACTACGATGTTTTTAGGCGAAATCACAGAGGATGCCATAAAAAAAACAACCCCCAAATTTAGAATAAAAACACAAGCTTATCTTAAAGTGTGTTATATTTTTATATGAGAATTATTTAAAAAGTGTGCTATGTTTATATAAAAAGAAAGGAAGGAAAGAAAGATTAAAAAGATAATGGCAACATTTTCGAAGAGTGTGAGACTTAAAAACACCGAAAATCTATATCCTAATACGAAGAAAACGCGCGCCGCGCCCGATTTTCCCGCCCTTTTCACCATTGAGCTCACTCACGAAAACAATATTTCAATTCTTTTATAAAAGTAATCAGAATTCCCCATAAATTTATTAAAACTATTATGTGCAAATATTTAGTTCCTTTTTCACAAAGAAATTTACTTTTCATTTCGGCATCGAGTTTGTTCAAACGGCTATAAATCACGATCCTCAAATCATCATCATGTATTCAACCCGCTCATTCTGTTCTCCGCGCTGGAATTTACCGCGGCTATTTATTTTTGTGACTTTACTTTTACAACGGAGGTAAGTTTAATTCTTATTTTGTCTAGTTTATATTAAAGCGAATACCTACTCTATTTGCCTTCCTGTTTCAAATCATTAGTACTCTCTTGAAGCGGTGTTTGTTTTGCCTCTTGTGATTTCTTTTTCGATGTTATTTTTCACAGTTCTCGCGAGAAATGGCCTTGAGGAAGTAACGACTGTTGTACAAACAAAAGAGGGAAATTAATCAACTTTTCACCCGTGAGATTCGAGTTCATTTACCGCATAAAGCTTAATTAGAGCACGGCTTCAAAATAACGCTGAATTTAAAGACATTTAGAAGGATTAATTGGATTCTTATTTGAGAGAGCAATAACGTTTATGCTTTTTTGATTTTTTTGCCGATTTATATGAAATGTGAAAAGGTTTTGAAAACGAATTGAGTTGAACAAAGCCAGGCAGTTGTTATGCGAAGGCAGGACTTGGTAGAGACGGTTCCGTAGCTCATTACAACGCCACTCTTCTTATTAAAAAAATATGGCCCTATCAAAATATATACGACTTGAAGAATCAAAGTGGATTTGAATCACGAAACCACACGAGAAATTAAGAGCAACAAGACGTGCGAAGAACAGAAGAAAGAAAAGCTTCTTTACAAGAAAACCGCGCTTTAGTTCCAGACGTATCAGTAAAAAGGTAAGGTTTCAACTGGGTATATCTAGTTTAGCGTACCACAAATAAAGCTCAACTAAGCAGGTAAAAAATGGGAATGTATAAGAGACCTTCGCATTTCTGATTAATTGCATGTTCTGTACCAGAAATAGATATTAATCAATATTATATAATTAACCAGAAGAGACGGAATATATAAGAAGTCAACATTGAAAATATTTCACAATTTTTTTTTTTTTGCGAGTAATATGACTGTTCTCTTTTATCTAGTGGAGTTAAAGTACATGTACATGCACAGGTAAATTTATCTTAAAAAATGCATCATAAGATCATAATTACGAGTGTGGCCTTGGCGCTCCTTGAATTGTCGCTTGCTTACATCTGCAGTTTGCCCAGGATTTCTAATTATATAAGGTAACGCCTAGTTCCACCCTGATCTACGTATAGTACGCCATTAAAGCACGATAAAAAAACTCAATCAAGGCACAGACCGCGTATCAGTTAATTTGTGCTTCGAACGTCAAAAGCAACCGTAGCAGCAGCAACCGCAAAAACAACAACGATGGAATTACTGTATTGTCACTTTCGGTTGTTTTTGTCTTTGTTGTTGTTTATTTTTTACTTCTTGCTCGGTTTTGTTTGCCGGTTTTGCCGTGCCTTTCGTGTTTGGTTTGTTATCGTTGTCGTATCCGTTATTTCTTTCATTATCAAAAAAAAAAAAAAGAGAGAGAGAGAGAGAGAGAGAGCCGGAGAGAGACTTTCCGGTTTTCACGAGTTTAAAATTGTTTATAAAACATGACATTTCGCCTGCAGCTGTGGTAGACTTTTCCAGAATGATGATCTTTTCGTCTGGTTTTGAAAAGAAAAATGGTGGCAAATCCTCAAAGTGTCTTGGGCTTAATCAAATCCAAGATCAGTATGATTATCACAATGACTGACAGACATTGTGTAATTAGCCGGGAAACACCTGACATCAAACAATAAATACAACCTCGAAAATACACAGACGTCTGTCCGTCCGTCAACAGTAATTCACGTTTAATTCACAGCCATTTTTTTTATGATCAAACAGTAAATTGCAAAATAATTAATCGGGAGGACCACTAAAATCGTCATGACAAAAGCCTCGTAAACGTCAACACTTTTCGTTTTGATTGATTGACATTTGACAGGACAAGTACTTTGGTCACTCAAATATCTACCTCGCTAATTTTTTTCTAATTCTGATTTCCGTACACTGATACCGGTTTATTTTCTATTCAGATATCAAACAATTCGTGATTATTCAGATTCATAATTCGAAAAATTTATGATTCAGATACTGAAAATTTAGAAAATTCAGTCTAAAAATTCTTGGTTTCACTTCACTTCACTGTGTATTGTCGTTTCTTTTTTGGTTTTCCCAGCTGCTTGAAAACTGAGCAGCTGTCGCCTTGAGTACGTACGACAGCCTTGCGTCGTTTTTCTCGAACATTAACACCGGTATCAAAGAGAGTCCCTGCATCACGGGGCAACAGAACAAGCTTCGCATCGTGAAACTGAGATACGCCATTTTTGTCGTATTAATCCCGAGCCAGTAACCATGCTGTCAACTACAGCGTGCCTTCTAGCATTGATTGGATGAACCGCGATATTCAATACCGTGTGTAGGCATATACGTGAGTACACTCGACATTTTTGCCAAAGTCCTATTTACTTATTGTAAACATAAATTAGCTTTTTCAAGATTTAAAATAAGTTTTAGAGCAATTTTGTTTGCGTTTTGTGGTAGCTTAGCGAAGCATTTACCACTTATTTTTTTACCACTTTTATTACTGGTTGTACAAGTGGCCTAGATCTCGGGGACAAAAACTCTTCATAGTTGTGCAAAGGACCTACAGGATTTCTTATTTCTTATTATCCACGCCTCGTACAATGCAACTGTCAGCTTATAATAATAATATGCAATATAATAAATACAAAATCATAAGCTTCGAGTGCACTAGTTTATGGATGAAGTTTGTGTGATCCTCTTTGGACATCAATCTGCGAGAGCTTAGAATTACAAAAATTACCGAGAAGTAAATCTAACCCAAAGAAAATTTTGATGGTTTGGAAAAAAAAATTTTTTTAATTTATTGAAATCCTTAGTAATTTTGATAAGCACTGATACGCATGCGTTAACCATATCGTCGATAGCAGATGCTCGAGCTAGTTTAGCACCCATTTTAGCTCAAACATCACAGTCGTCCACATATTTATTAACTGTCATGAAATCTAATTCGAACCGATTTATTTTGCAAATAAGGCAGACAACAAGATTTTACTGTTAATCGTAACCTATTTCTGTTTCCCTTATAGTTACTTTTGTTTAGTTTTTTTAATTTTATTTGCACTGAATTCAAGCGATCTTTATTTCAATTGTACGTGTTTGATAGTAAAGTTGTCATTGTTGCTATTACTTTCCACTGAAGCCGTTTTTCTACACATTTATCGGCTATTTTGCTTCTCATATTATCTGTTATTGTAGAGAATTGGAAACTAAACGTTTTCAAAGTACCTATCACCCTTCTGACAATATTCTCAGTATTGATTCTACATGGGGTAAGATGTTGAATAACCTGAAAAAAATTCATAGTTTGAGTGCGGCTTCTTGAAGAAGCCTGCGTAGCCAGGCGTTCCTTGAGGGGGGGGGCAAAACCCACAAGGAACGCCTGGCCACACAGGCTAAGAAAACATACGAAAAACACAAAAACACACAAACAACAAAGGAAACAGAAAACAACTACAACGACAAAAAGCAAGGTAACACGACCAATAACTCAATTCTCTGCATTATTTCGACGGAAGGTGCCAGCCAACATAACTTTCGATGGGTAGAAGAAATCCGTGTTTCTGAAACCTTTTCAAGGTTGTAATAGAGTTTTCCCTTCCTTTAGGTCGGCACCCGAGTGACATTCGTATTTCTTTGTCACTTCGTTTAGTACTTATCTAAGAAAACTTCATGCACCACTTTTCATCGTGTGCGAACAGGTTTGTCTAGACTAACTACTATCATTGTCAAATTTATCTTTTTCCTATGACAAACATTGCTTTTCTTCAAAATTATAGGAGCGAGCGGGCTTCACTTTATAATATCTTAAAAGTAGCGTAAACACAGTTTGACGCAAGCAAGGGTTTTGCGGATAATTCACTTTGTTGACAGTAGATAGTTGTCAAATGATGAAAAACGGTCATAATTTGATAAAAAATTATTCATTACGTGTTTATCTAAATACTCGCGAAATGACCAAAGGCCTGGAGCAAACCTGTAAATCACCTTCTTAAATTTCATTTGTTCGACAGGTGGTAAAGGCGACATCAATCGAAAATTCAGCACTTGTTTTACATTGTAATCAAACCTACCGCGATGGCGTACGATATGTTCTACAAAGGGTACTTCCTAACTCCAAACCTGACAATGGCCATTATCTATATAATTTTTGGCATCTATACTGTTGTTGGCAATATTCTAGTTTGCTGTGTTTTCATCAAAGACCCAGGTCGAAATCTCAGGCGGACTTCCAACTACTTTGTAGTGAACTTAAGCTTGGCTGACATCCTGGTCGGGATTGCAGTAGAACCTATAAATGCGGCAAGCTACTGGACTAATAATAACGAGATCCTCTTCGTTTATTATGTCTTTGCTTGCCTTTCTTGTATCTGCTCCATACTAAATATCTGCGCTCTTATGGTAGACCGTTATGTGGCCGTAAGATATCCATTCCAGTACCGTACGATCGTGTCTGGACCAAGAGTAAAACTAGCTTTAGTAATCATATGGATTCTATCAATACATTTTGGTGTTCTACCGATCCTTGGCTGGCGTTCAGAGAGTTTTCAAGTTTATTTATACGCACTTGGAGTCTTGACTCCGACTCTTGTCATGCTAGTGACGTACTACGGCCTGACGAGAATTCTCAAAAAGCAGGTTGAAAATTTGAAGAATATCTCTGACACTAAAGAGTCAGCTTTCACTCGAAGAGGCGTCGAGCGAGAAAAGAGAATTTCAACCACAGTTTTTATCATGCTCATGGTTTTTCTCACCGCTTGGTTTCCTTTCGTCATTGTTGATTTTCTTTTAGTTTTTGGCTCCACAAGTCAAGATCCTGATGTGCGTCTTGCACGGGATATTACACTCAGTCTCGGGTTTTTCTCCTCTGGTATCAACCCCGTATTGTACGCTTGGAGAATTCCTAACTTTAGAAGAGGGCTTCTTATCTTGTTACGTTTGAATAAAGTGCGTAAGATTCGAGTTGGTCATCATTTAAACTCCTCTGTGCTACATACGAATTATAGTATTAATAGCGTTAACCAAAACTAAAGAAAGAAAAATCACGTTTGGGGCACTGGGCTCTCAAACAAGAAAGACCTATGCGGATTAGGACTTATCTAGCTCGCTGGAGCGTGCTCAGAGCCATCCGATGTATATAAGAACAAGAGCAAAATTTTGAATAATGCAAGTCGTGTTAAAGGAAGGAAAAAAGGGGAGTAGCCTAGTGAAAACACCGCTCGAAGCACAGTAGAAAAAGAAAAAGCTCAAAGGAACCAGAAGAAAAAAGGAACAAGAGCTGAACGCTGCTCTCAGATTAGAATTAACAAGTTTTCAAAACGTCTTTCCAGTGAGGAGACGGTAGAAAGTTCAGGAAATAACAACTTAATAATAAGTTTTGATGGTTCAAGTGTCCTGTCACTGTAAGCTTAGAAGAAAGAACAGAAGCTACTAGAAGTTAAATAAATAT
Source organism: Actinia tenebrosa (assembly GCF_029948245.1). NCBI lineage: Eukaryota > Metazoa > Cnidaria > Anthozoa > Actiniaria > Actiniidae > Actinia > Actinia tenebrosa. The sequence continues at coordinate 20,389,344 of NW_028292578.1, forward strand.
TTGGAAATTCCAGTCAGGATTATTCATATCACATCAAAACGTTTTGTCTCTGATTTATAAAATATTGGAGTCTTTTTCGTTGGTCCTTAAACAAAAATCTCCCCTGTATGGTGGAGGCCTTTTTCACTGTATGAGGTCTTTTTCAAACAACTTAAAAGTCTGTACAAAAAATATCATTTTTTTGTAAGTGAAATACAATTACCGTAAAACTGAGCGACTCTCTTTAGGCTGAAACGAAAATTTCAAGAGGAAAAGTAATTATGGAATCATTCGGACTTATCTTTTTTTAAGTTAAAGTAATTATGAATCAAATCAGTAATAGTATTAATGTCGATAAGTCCTGAATCGAATGTAAATGAACTATTAATTGTTTTAAATGTATGTGACTTAAATTTTTTCCAGAACTCTTTTTGTTTATTTACGCATAAAAACTGGTCTTCTAGGTAAGCAGAAATAAAAGAAATACGTTGACGTAATGGAAGTCGGTAGCAAAGACTTTTATTCCACATTACATAGCCTGAGGACTTCCGAAGGCTTTTGGAGATTGCATACATTCAACCACTGGATAAGGAGTTACTATGGGCACCTTGGCGAAGTACTATATGTCAATATTTGCGTTTAAAAAGGCTTACTCTTAGCTCAGTTCTTAAAATAAATAGTCTTATGCTCCACTCACAGGCTTTTCCTGTCAATTTTAAAACTGCTTCGGCAAATACTAACTGGACTTAGATTTTTAGGTAAGGTTCAAACATTGTCAGTTCAATTTTTAGATTTGCATATTGGAACATTCATTTATTTCTAAATTATTCAAGTGAATGACCACCATTATTCGAAATTTAACCTGAGTTATTCGATTTTTCATGACTATTCGAAATTTAATCTGAGTTATTCGATTTTTCATGATTATTCGAAATTTAACCTGAGTTATTCGATTTTTCATGATTATTCGAAATTTAACCTGAGTTATTCGATTTTTCATGATTATTCGAAATTTAACCTCAACTATTCGATTTTTCATGACTATTCGAAATTCACGGCAAACGTCAATTGACCAGTGAAAAAGTATTTTACATTCCTGAGAAGGACTTGCAAAAGAATCCAAGTAGTAGAAAAACAAAAGAATATTTGTGTGTGGTGAGAAAGTTTTGTAAAAGGTAAAGTAAAATACTGGAAAACGATGAAATAGTGGTCACGTTTGCCGTTTGCGGGAAGAAATAAAGTCAATCTGAAACTCTCTAATTAATAGAATTGTTTAAAGCAAACTGGTGGGAATACACCAGATCATCAGATCGGTCATCAGATCTCGATATCATTTAACTGGCAAATTAAACACAAAATCCGTGAGAAAAACGCAAGGAAATCTTTTGATATCCTATGGTTTGATGATGTTTGATATGGTTTCTACACGGAAAGGTAACATTTGAAATTGAATGTCGTTGTTTTGCTGAGTAAACAAATATACATCTTTATTAAAAAGCTTGCAACACTGAGCCAACTTGAAAGGAAATCTTTGCATCCACATGAGAAGTGTTTTCACTAATTTCAATACAAGTTTCTAGAGTCATAGTACCATTTCTCTATTAGTATCTTGAACTACTTAAAAATGTCAAAAAGGCGGGAAAATCTAGCAAGTGATTGTCACAACTCAAAACTTTAAAGGTGACTTGCGTGCATTTGTGTTAACAATTGAAGCTAAATAACTTGAAGTAGATGTAAGAGTTTAGATATGACTAAACTTGATAAAACAGAAAAATAGAATAATTTGTTCGCCATGTAATCGGAAGCGACGTCATCGTCACTTTCAACAAGTTCCGGCTTCGCGCACGACAACGCGAAAGCCATGCCTCCAAAAAATTCCATTCTGAAGACCAAACGAAAGTTCAGATAGTCAAGGAACTGAAGCAAATTTGACACCCCTCCCCCCCCCCCCCCCCCCCCCCCCCTGCCCAATAAAAATTGGGGCGGGGGAACTAAAGGGAAGAGTAAGAAGCGGCAAAAAGGATGTAAAATAATCGAACAACGAAGAAAAATAATATTGACTTGAGGATAAGAAAAACTATTTAGTTTTTTTGTTGGTTATTATTTATAGATGCAATAACGTGCGACTGATGTGGTCTATCTTTCTTATAGCCACTATGTTGGATGCTATACCACTCGTTAACGAGAGATTTCTTAGAGATTTCTTCTTCCCTTTGATTATTTGCGCAATCGTGTGTTTTGTGTATGTTTCTCTCATGAAACTGAAAGCCTCCAGCAAATATGAGGACTCGATTTGGAAACACAAAAATATTTCAGTCCAGTAGCGATTTTACTGAGCTAAAATGTAGCAAAAAGCAGGTTCATCGGTTGAAAGTTCCTTTGATCCTCCCTTGCCACAAGAAACACGTCCACCCGATGCATACCACATACCAAAACCTAACACCGAGTCGCACCATTGACTGTCCCTTACGACCTTAGATATGACTCCAAGCCTAACCTTCGACCCAGATTTTAAGGACACACTCACGCCCTCAAAATATACCCCGCTATACAAATATGTTCTTGGGAAGAAATGATTTTTCCATTTGTTTACCCCAAGAAGACTATATGACTTTGTTGGGTTCCCTGTGGTCATGACGTCATAAAGCGAGCTAGCGCGCTGTTTTAATTCTAATTTCAACCACTTGGTTTCACGGTTTGTTTTCATCTTCATGCCGAGACAGATCTTGGTCAGCGGTGTTGACCAGTATGTTGGTAGCTTTGACTCTTTGTCTTCTAGTTCCAGTCCATTTTCGGCCTTCAATGCTTTTCTGTTTGTCCAATATGAGGTGTTGTAGTCAAACGTGTTCTGGAGTGATTAGAAAGCTGTATGTCACGCTGTTGTTGTCATGACTATCCAATCAGTTAATGTCTTACCTTAGATCCATTGATCTTCATGGTCAGCGTCCATCCCCCACCACCGCAGTTGGGTAACTCGTCCATGTGACAATACGCCATGGTACTTTTGATATTGTAGATTCCATTACCTTTAGATCTGCAATCAAACCAATGCAATCGATAGGATCATCTGAATAACGTGGGCTGGACGTCATTCACGTAGATCTTACCTTCCTTTATCCAACACTTCCTTGCACGATGAAAATTCTTCATCTGAATAAAAATACGAGACAAAAAAAAAAAAAATTCACTTTAATCACCAACACTTACCAACAAGGATAATATATATATTTCCCTACCGCCTTCCTTCTCTCCTTCCTTCCCCTCCTTTCTTTCTCCACATTCCTTCCTCAGTTTTCTCTCTTAGGTTTCCTTTAGTTTTGATACAAGAACCAAACGAAACAATACTTTCACTTACCAACTGTATTCTTCGAATTTCTCTGATCTTCAACCTAAAATTAAAGATTTTAGAAAAAAACATTAGGACTCTAGACCACAATGCATCACGTTTTTCGTCCTCAAGAAACTTGGAAACAAAGGATCAAAGAGTTTGGTCAGCTTGATGTATGAACAAATCTCAGCGATAAACTGCGAATAAGATGAATGGGTAGATTTGTTTGGTTTTCTTGTCCTTTGTAAACTTCAGCTGAATATATATTCTTGATATGACGAATTGAAAAGTTTTACTCTACCTATCCTACTTGGTTTCGTTTGAAACTGAAAATGTATTTAATAAACATGATGAAAAAAAATTATTTAGATGTGAACTGAGTCCAAAAAAGTTAACTAAAGACCGCTTAAATGAAGATACGAAAGATCTCTGGTGATAGGGACAAGTCTTTAGTGTTTAATTTTCGCAAAAGAAAAGCTAAAAGTCAAACTCGTGAATCTACTTTATTTATACATTCTTTTGTAATGTAGAAAACGTTTTCGGCAAAAACAATCTTCGAGATATATCCCCGAAATAAATGAAATGGTTTGAAATATCGTAAAGTTTCGAAATCTGTTTGAAAAGACTTACCTTGATTAGAATGATATTGCCTTTTTGTTCAGTCAAAAGACTATTTCTGCCAGAACTCTTCATCAACCAACAATCTCCTGACTTGGCGTTAAAACCAATCACCTGACACTGTTTGTTGGTCAGACATTTGTGAGCACAACCTACAGCACTTCTAGTTTTGTGTCTTGCTAGGAATTGATCTTCAGAATCAAGACTAATACTGGAGGTATTTACAACTGCAGCAAAGATGAATGACCTGGACATTTCTGTTTCTACTCCTTTCGTAAAGACGGAACAAATGAGGAATGCTATCACGAGAAAAGCATAAGGCATTTTTGGATTCATCGATTCTAAACTAAGGTCAGTTCCCTATTTTTCGAGAGTAGCACTTATAGCGGACGAAAAATGCCAAGATAAAACGTTTAAAAACGAAGGCTTCCACTCTGCATCAAAAAGCGGTTTGGACAGGATATAGAAAACACAATCAAATCTTCGAAAAATGCCGGAAAAAATCGAATTTCAAAATTTTATCGTAGCGTAGATTATCAGATTTAAAGTCAGGGCGCATTTTCCTTGTCGGTTAATGTCGTCTCAGAGGGTCGTTATTTCACTTTATCATGGGTCCGTTAGAGGACAAAAAGTCAACCATGGCTTAGAAATCACCCAGATGTTAACAATACAATGTAAACACTGAAGTGCTAAAGAGCATTGACTGTCATTTGAAAACAACACTGAACAAAGTTGAAATCAAACAAATATACACTATTAACAAAACGTTTTTTGTCTCACTACCGTTATCACTGAAGTGCGACCCGCGAAGTTCTCGTTCGCCAACTAGTATTTCAACGACCGTCGATCAAAGAACTGCAATTTAAAAAAACGATATCTGAAGGGAAACTTTGGACTGAATTAAAGATTTTTGAATTAAACAATAGAAGAACTTAGAAGAATTAGTCGGCCAACGGGAGTCGACCTTTCCGGGTCGTACTTCACTACGACAATGGTACTACAACACAATCAAACTTCAGGGTAACGATCAAAGTTGTCGGGTGGATAACTTTTCTTTAGCCCTCTTTAAACTTCACATCATTAAAAATACAGCCAATCAGAATGCGAGAAAACTTATCCACTGTCTCGACCCATCATGCAATGTGTCCTTAACGTGTTTTCAACATTGTGGGATAAAGTTATATATATAATACGCCACTTATATAAAGTAACAATTCTAGTTAATACTCGTTACATTTAATCTTTCTGTCAACCAATACACCTATAAATATATCATTTGTGATATCAGATATTTATTTACATTTTTTACATCTTTTTATAATGGTTTTTCAGTTGAATTGAAGAATCATTAAAAAATATCAAACAAAAAAACTGATATAAAAAAGAAAATAATAATATAAAAGGAAAAGACTTTTAGAAAAACAATTGAAAGGTAAAAATAGCACAAGCACGCTCCAACAGGCCTAATCTCAGAATTGTAAATTGTTGATAAACAGAGCTACAGATTTGGTTAAATCTTTTCTTATATTCAATTATGGCAAAGTTGAAGGATTCTGCTTCAGAAAAAAAAAAATCTACCTCATTTACAAAGTAACACCTTTTATACTAGTCTTGGCAATTGCTCTATTTCACTATGATGTCACATCAAAACAATCTATTGTTTAAACGCAAAGGATCATGGTCGTCGGAGGGGGTCAAATAAATGCAAATTCACTGAAAATTGTTCTAAAACCCGTATCAATCCATGAAGAGAAGTAGAATAGCCAGCAAACGCTCAGAATATTTTTTAGTACATATTAACACATGTAATATCTGAAAACCAGGCCATTTTAGATTAAACTGTTTCGCTAGGAGCAAATTTTTATGAATTTTCTATTGGATTTGATGATGCTATCCCCCACATACACAAGCAGTGACGTCATGGTGAAACAGGGCAATTACTGCAGTCTATTAAGATGTCTAGGGGCCATTCAATTTTTGTTAAGGCTGGAGGGGGTGGTAGGTTAGATTTGCTTGGCAACCCATACAAAAAATCTGCATAAAAATGACCCATCCCTTGCTTACTATTCTGTTCATTCACTGTGTGACTCTGATTTTTTGGGTGACTCCCCCTCTTGAAACTGATTTCATTTAATGACCCCCCCACCCCCCACAAATCACACTGCCTGGCCCCCACTCAAAAAAACAAAAAACACCTGATCAGTTCATTATTACATGCATCTAATAGTAAAGAAGATATTGTTTTAACCAATAGAAGATTCTATTTACTAAATATTTATATATTTTTGAAATTTAAGTAAAACTAACTACTATACCTCTGTTATACAGTGTTACATATCACATATTACAACAAGACACTCTCGTTGCTATTATTCACATTTCGTCAGATATGCAACCAAAATGTCACTAAAATTTCATAGGATATGTGACACTGTTAGGATCATTACTACCACCTTGTGCTTTGTTAGACACCCCCATACTTGCTCGCCGAATTGGTGACCTTGGGCCACCATCCTTGTCTTTTCCAACCAAGGAATTCAACTTGTAGTAGTCTAGAAAAGTTCTGGCAACATTACGTCCTAGTTTAAAGTAGCCATCTTCAGTATAGGGTGACATAGCGCCATTCGTATGATAACTAAAGAATGATACTTCTAAGGTGTAGCAGTGGGTTGCAGGATCAAGAGAACTGCCAAGAAATCTTCTCCCTGTGCCTGCCTTCATGGCATCACGATTGAACGAGGTTTTCGTCATTGAGAAGTCATCAGCATTGGCACAGAGTAATCTAGGGAACACAGCTTGTCTTTCAAACCGTTCTTCTTCTTCATAAATATTACCATACATGAATCCATTCATCAGGGTTGAGTGTGCGTGGATGTCTATGTAGAAGTCAAGATGGGCAGTACTATCACTATCAAGTTCCATCACCAGGTTCTTTGTGGCGACAAGGGTTGGGTGTGCCCATGGGGATGGTTCATGCCAGTGCCGATTGAGGTCAAACCCCATTAATGAGCACCGGTAATTTCCAAGCACAACTCCATCAGGGTTGATCATGGGAACAATCTTGAACACAAGGTACTCCCTAAGTATTTTAGCTGTGGGATGATTGCTCAGAAGGAAATCAATCAGTCCCTGACAGACATATGACGAAGGGGTCTCTCCTGCAATAAATGAAAAAATAAACTCAAATCTTATTGATCATTATAACAGCATAGGGCCGTAGCCACCAGTACGGTTTCAACCAGACCAACTTTCGGGGGAAAAAAATTTTTTTTTTTAAATCTAACAAAAACCGAAATCCCTCAAAAGCCAGACCAATCAGAAATTTGTGGCTACGGCCCTGCAGCAATCAATGAGCTTCTGAGAGGCAATAAATGGTATTGTACTCTGGTATTGTAAAAATCAGTTAAAGCACCATGAAATCTTAAAATTATATATAATTCTATTTCTTATAGAGTGCATTATGCAGTTCTAGGAAACATATTCAAAAATATCTTCAAATACAAACCTGGATGTATTCTAGCCGTGATAAAGATAACTCGTTTACGAATCTTCGAGTTATTATTTTCTGGGTTCGTTATGGTCAACAAGTCGAGCTTTCGTTGTTGCACAGTCGTACATAACAACTCTCTTTCGAAGAAGCCAAGTCCTTGACGTTCAATACTGTCCAAATAGTTCTGCAAACGCGTATAAGTATAAGGAAAGGAGTATGCAAACTGGTAGACATCTGTGTCATTATCAAAAGCGAAGGCAAAAGATAGAACATAGTTTTTTCTGTGATCAGGACAGCGATAATAAAAGCAATTTTTTGCAGGGATTCGCTGCCATTTTGGACGACTAGTTGACTTCACAAGTGGAGTCATTCCTTCTCTATACAGACTTTTCGTCTTGCTAAAGTTAACTATATTGAAGATGACTCGTTGGTAAGGTGACGAATTCTCTACAGTAAAGTTAAACCAGACTCTAAAGCGAGGATTACAAGTATCTGGTCGGATAAACAAGTCGTATTCAAATTCTGTGATGTAATCAACTCGACCAAGGTTTCCACTTTCAAAGCAAGCATCAAAGATCAGATGACCCTTCTTTGGTTTTCCATTATAGCCAGGTGGAAGACAACAGAATCTTGAAATATTCCCCACAGGTTCGTCTGCTTTAGGTGTATTTTCGCCGTTTTGATCGCCATCGAGTCCGTTTTCTCCGCTTTCTGCACCCGACGCCATCTTGGTTTGTGAGCACTACCTGTTGTCATGGTAATGTATGTTTGTTTTATGAAGTGACGCTGTGCTCAGGAAGCCCAAAATACCAAAATTTCGCGGGAATCATTTAAAAATACGTTGAAACTAATTTTAAAAACCAACCGGATAGTTTGAGAACGCTTCATAGAGAACAAGGAAAGAAAGTTAGGCTATGCTATCAATCCTGTATGTTTTTTTTTGGAGGGTTCGAAATTTATCTAATCCATCTAATCCAGAAATTCTAATTCTGAAACATCAGTCACTTTCCTTGACATCTTGCTTAGTGTTAATGACGACCGTCTTAGCACTAGTGTCCATTACAAACCTACTGACTCTCATTCTTATTTACTCTACTCGTCTTCTCATCCTAAGCACACTCTTAACGCTATTCCGTTCTCGCAATTTCTTCGTCTTCGTCGTTTGTGTAGTGATGATCTTGATTTTTCTGTTAAATGTTCTGAGATGCGTTCCTTCTTCCTTAAGCGTAATTATCCTGCTCATGTTATTGATCGCGCCATTCGTAAAGTTTCTACTATTGATCGTACCACCGCTCTCACTCCTCACACTCGTCCCTCTAATGACCGCATTCCTTTCACTCTTACGTATCATCCTATTAACATTTCCATCAAACCCATTGTTAACCGCAACTTTTCTCTGCTTGACTCCGATACTCGCACTTCTGCTATTTTCAACAACCGCCCTCTCTTTTCCTATAAACGTGATCGTAATCTCCGTTCTTTCTTGGTCAAGGGAGTTCTTCCCTCTAACAAAGAACCTGGTACTTTTCGCTGTTCTCGTAAACGTTGTTATACTTGTCCTCACATAGCCTCTCACACTTCTGTTGTCGGTCCTAAATCAACTGTTAAAATCACTGACCATTTTGTTTGTACCACTTCTAATGTTGTATATTGTATTAAATGTACCCGCTGTAATCTTTTGTATGTGGGCGAGACTGGCCGCCGTCTTGGTGATCGCATTTGCAATCATCTTTATGATATTCGCAATAACGATCCCACCAAACCAGTTTCCCGCCATTTTAATCTAGCTAACCATTCTCTTTCTGACTTCATTGTTTTCGGTCTTTCTTTGCTTAACGGCAACAATGATTGTCGCAAGACCAAAGAAATGCGGCTTATTCACCTATTGGGCACTCTTAGTCCCAACGGGATTAATGAACGCTTTATTTTCAACTAACCTTTTCTTTTTTCTTTTGATTGTTTGTTTTTGTTTCCTTGCCTACCTTGCTCTCATTGGTTTCTTTTGTCTTATTCTATCATATATACACTCCTTTCTACCACTTCTTTCTCTTTTACTCCGACGAAGGACTAGCGTCCGAAACGTCAGTAAGTTTTTTCATCTTTTCACGGTGTATAATTTACCTTTTCATCATTACTGTTTCATTAGAAACACCGACGCAGCTCACACTAGTTTGTAGCTAGTTATATCTTTTCATCTAATCCAGATAAGATTTTTTTAGTTTTCAAAATTAAAATATTGCAATGGATGGTTTTCATTAAAAGCCACTTTATGTTTCGTTACTTTTTCAAGATATATGTTTATATACAATTTATGCGTTTTCCATAGAACTATGACTTTAGGGAAAGCCATTCAAGTACCGTAGCGCTTTTCCCAGCCATCTAGCCATCCCTCTCCCGAAACAAATGACACAATGTCTAAAAATAAAACAAAGAAGTTTCTTAAAAACTATTTTTCTACGAACTAACATCTACCGGTAGTGAAGTATTTTCACTTAGTGATCGCTTGCTTCATCGCCGTCTAAAAATCTCATGACTTTGGATAACGGTGGACAACCTTCGACAACTGCTTGGTTTTTGTGAAGAACCTAAAAAAAGAAAATGTGAAGCTTTAGGAAAGTGTTTGTAAATGATTATAATGATGTTGTTGTTGAGACGGTGGTGTAATGGTGTAAGGAGAAATAGCGGCAATTAGAGGGGAAGGAGTAGCAGGAGGACGAGAAGGAGAAGAGAGAAGAGAGAAGGAGGAGGAGGAGGAGGAGAAGGAGAAGGAGGAGGAGGAGAAGGAGAATGAGGAGGAGGAGGAGGAGGAGAAGGAGGAGAAGGAGGAGAAGGAGGAGAAGGAGGAGAAGGAGGAGGAGGAGGATAGTGACACCACTTTTAACTGTATTATATGCAAGTCTCATTTGGTTCTTACTATTCTAATCTTCTCAAGAATCTCGTCCAGCCGGCAAATTTCTGTTTCTGCTTTATTCAAGTTTCGTTCCAAATTATAAACCTAAAAACGTAAAAGATATGACAATTAAGAACAATAAGAAATCAAAAATGTCCCAAGAGCATGCAGAAACATCGGTAACAGCAGCAAACAAATGCTGGATTTTCAGTGCCATTCAACAACATCTGCACATATGGGTCTTTTATTTTTAATCATTTACACGACCAACGCAGCTCCAGACGTGTGGGTCAACTTCTTGGCTTAGCTTCCGTCAATCAAGGACACTAAGTCAGGTCGTTGTAAGTTCCAGGGGCGGATCTAGAATTTTGTTCAGGGAGGGGTGGGTTCTGCGCACAAAGTTAACACAGGGAGGGGTGCACCCCTTAGAATTAAAATGGAAAAACATTAGTTAGTATTGGTTATCGTCGAAGTAGGGGCACGAAGTCGAACCAGGGAGGGGTGCACACCCCCTGCACCCCTGTCCTGCATCCGCCCCTGAATTTGATTGACGGAAGCCAAAATCCCACACACCTCGAATTATAGCTGGTTGTCTGGGTTAAGTAATTATAAAAAATTGCGTAAAAAATAATTTTAGTTCAATGGACAAGAAAGAAGAATACAAGTAATTGTGCGTGTGGGTAGTAGAAGCACGAAAAGCACTAAAATGAAAGATCACAATGAAATGAAACAAGAGGATAAGATATACCTTTTGATTATTTGCTATTTTTTGTTGGTTCAAGGTATCGTCAGTTTTAAACCGATATTCGAGGTATTTCTCTTTGATCTGCTTCAACTGTGAAATGAAAATAAGAAAATATTAATTGCACATATACGTTTATTTTCAAAATTGATGAAAAATTATAAAATAATTGAGATATAACGCACGCTCTGATTGGTAAAAAAATAAAACACGTTCAATGAGAGAGATCCCCAAGACATGCTAATGCCATTTTTTTCCGCGCGGGTGCTCTGATTTGAACCTTCATCTCGGATGCTGGGAGCTTGTGACATAGCAAAAATCTATTTTAAAAAATCACTTCAAATAACCTTTCTTTCCATGGAAAACTTTTCCTCCAATATTTTGCCAGGCAGGCTGGTCTGATTGGCTGGATTAGAACACAGCTCATTCACTTTTTCAATTGTTTCACTCAGCTGTTGTAGTACGCATTCTTTTTCTGACTTTAGCTTGTCGTACTCGTCTTCTTTGTGATTTAATTCCTCTTTTAAGTTCTGTGGTAATAGGAAAGGAGAGAAGCCGATTAAGCTGTAACTGAACTCAAAATTGAATTGCGTCATCTGATTGCATTGATAGGTGGATGGATGGATGGATGGACGGATGGATGGGTTGATGGATGGATGGATGGATGGATGGATGGATGGATGGATGGATGGATGGATGGATGGATGGATGGATGGGTTGATAGATGGATGGATGGATGGATGAATGGATGGATGGATGGATGGGTGGGTGGATGGATGGATGGATGGGTGGGTGGGTGGATGGATGGATGGATGGATAGTTGAATCAATAGAAAGGTGAATGGAAGAATGAAAGGAGTGGGTGGAAGAAGATTTTATGGGTAGGTGGGGGATGGATTTATGAATGGGTGGGTAGAAGGATAGATGGGTTAAACTTATCTTGCGATACAAGTTGAACAATTAAAAACTTCCTCAAACTTTAGCATGGACTACTCTCCAATTATATTCTTGAAACTCTTGATGAATAAATGAATGAAAGAATGAAAGAATGAATTAAAGAATGAATGAACAAACAAATGAATGAATGAATGAACGAACGGAAGAATAGATGAATGAATAAATGTTTTTAATATTGGTTGATAGTATTTACCTTTATTGTCTGTTTTTGTTCAGCTTCTACATCAAGTAAGTGACTCAGTGAATGATTCTCCCTCATGGTTTGCTTTAGTTGTTCTTTTGTGTTGTCCAGAGTGTTGTTCAGATAGTCTATCTCGTTGTTCTGTCTTTCCATATCTTCCTGCATGTCAGATTCACGAGCACGGCAAGTATCTAGCTCACTTTGTAGGCTGTGAACCAACCGTTTGTTTGACAGCTCCATACTCTTACTATAAAATGACAGAACAAAATGGTTGAGTCTAATTTTACTTATTAGACAATTTAACATAGTTAATCTCATTTTAAAGCTTTTGCCTTGTTAAGAAAGAAAGAAAGAAAGAAAGGAAGGAAGATGGAGATGATGGATGGAAGGAAGGAAGGAAGGAAGGAAGGAAGATGAAGATGAGATGATGGATGGGATAGACCACTGGATAGATAGATGGATGGAAAGAGAAAATTGGTGGATTGTAAATTATTATTTAGTTATCTGGTTGTAGACCATAAAAATTAGTTAAACCAGTTCAAACCTGTTTTGCTCTAGTTCAGCAATCTTCTGTCTTGCCTCCTCTGATGCCGATTGTCCATGCCCAATCTGAGCCAGTTCCAACAAACCTTGCTTTAACTCACTTATCTGGGAGCAAAGTGTAAACGAGGGTTGGTCGTCATTATATGAATCTTCTGGGCCCTCTGGTATACTTCCCTTGGCGACAGCAGATAGAACACTTTGGACAAGAGATCTTGGTGCAGGAGCTTGTGTGTGACATTTCTCTTCTTCATTAACATTCTGATTGTGGGCCTAAATAAGAATAAGAAGGCAAAATAGGATCCAACTGAATAAAAGGGATAAAATGGGATAAAAGGCAAGAAAAGTAACTGATTAGAAGGAAGTGAAAGGAAAGCAAATGAAGTGGGATGAGATGAAGAGTGAGAGGAAAGAAAGGGAAAGGAAAGTAGAGAGAAGATGAAAGAGAAGAGAAGAGAAGAGAAGAGAAGAGAAGAGAAGAGAAGAGGAAAAGGAAAAGGAAGAAAAAGATAAAAGGAATAAAAGGAAAGGAGATTCTCACCTCAAAACAACCCAGCTTTGCTTCTTCTCTAAATCTCATCAAAAGAGCATCTAAAACACCCCAGATTTCACCTATAGCTTCCTGAGCATCAGTTATTTCATTTTGTAATTGAAACATGATACAGTGAGCCTGAGACTGTGTGGCATCCAGCTCATCTTGTTTCTCTAAATAAAGTCCCCTGATAATAGGAAAAAAGACATCAAGTGTTTTCTTTAGTATTAATATAATAGTATAATTAGTATAAATAAGATAATAAAATATTAGGATATTAATATTAGGAATAGGATTTAATGTAATTTTCATAAACAAGTGCACTCTGTGTCTCCGAGTTGCACGCTGAAATTTGATTTTTTGCTGCCATCAATCAAAAATATGAAAGGTACCGACTGATTAGGTTTGATTGACAGCAGCAAAAAAATTAATTTCAGCGTGCAGCTCACACACAGAGTGACATGTTTATGAAAATTTCAGTAACAGTGGCATTTCCACAGAGTGGCTCTTTATCCACTAAAGTTCCAATTGAAATTTAGAAGTTAGTTTTTGTTGAGAGAGGAAAACTAGAGAACCTGGAAAACCCTCAAAGCACAGCAGGAACAAACACCTCTACCCACATATGACACCTAGTCCTAGCAGGACTAAAGTACTGAATTAATATGTGCAAGAGATCACACCAATCCAATCCAACTAAATTTAATCTACTGTCCTAATGCGCAGTATGACAGAAATATAAAATGGTTTCATCAATTTGGAAAACTGGATATGCTTATAATAGGTAATCAAAGTATAGAGAGTTAGTTTGTTAATCTCATAGATACCTTGATAGCTTGACTTCGTGCTCCAATTCCACACATCTGACTGTTGTTTCTCTGAATGTCTCATCCAGTTTCATCCCCTTGTGCCTCGTCTCCTCCAGCTAGAAATAAATGAATCCCATGACAAGAAACTTAGAAACTTTATTTACATGCAGACCAAGCTAACAGATGAGCACAGCAACTTGACATGCAAGCAAACTGGTATATGTACGACACATATCACCTTAAGGAAAAAATTACAACTTCTCCATTTTCTCTTTCATCACTCCTCAATAGCAGAATCATACAATTTGCCATTATGGCAAAGTAGGTTTTAGTTGGATGTCAATCAAAGCATTTTCAAGACATTCCATAGGTAATGTGCCCTGAATTTTTTGGGCCATGGGAACCCTTAGATCGAGGTCTTAGATCTACTTTGGGACGTACTGATTACTGTTAGTTTTAATACCTCTTTTTCCATTTCCCTTGTGGTTTCTTCAAGGGTTCTCTTTTCTTCTTCCATGAACTCGTTAATTTCTTGTTGTTGCACCTGGACCAGCTGCAAAATACACAAGTTATTATCAGGAATTGTTCATCATTTACAGTAAGGTAAGGGGGTTCATTTACTTTAATTTTACAAGAATTAACCATCATCACTGTCACCATCACTGTCATCATAATAATAATAATGATAATGACTTTATTAATGTCTAAAATTCTTCTAGCCAGGCACAAGCACCCTACTAATCGGGGAGACATCACCATAACTATTAACATCACCATCATTGCCACCACCACCACTATCATCATTGTCAGTCAACATCACCCCCACTTTAGACTTAATTGCCATCATCATCATTATAGGTGGGCAAGGGTGGACCACTATCATCATCACCATCATTATCACTAATGGTGGAGAAAAGGCTATCAGCTCAGGCCTCAGCTGCTAGGACCTTGAAAGGGAAGGTTTGTTTTTCTGCCAATCTTAGTTATTTTATTTCTTGATAGGCATTTTATTGTGTTATTGGATATTGTCGCATTTTTTTGTATAGGGAATAGGGGGGGGATCATTGGAACAATAGAACCACCCCTTGTGAGAGGCCTGTCATCTGCCCTGTATATACTACATTAACCATCATCATCACCTCCAGTTGATCCTGATACTGGCAATTTTCCACTCTCAACTTCTCCAGCCGTTCTTCAAGGGAAGTTATCACTCCTTGTTGCCTGGAGATCTCTAGATGACCAACATCTACTTCATGATTCAGAGCATTGACTTGTGCTTTTAAATGCTCGCATTCTTGCATGTATGTTGTGGATTCATTCCTACATGATAATAACATGAAGTATACATAGTATACATGTAATTAATGAGCAAATTATTTCGGCAAAAGAAAATGATTGGGGCAGAAAAAAAAATTGATCATTCATTCATATTATCTATCCATTCACTTTATCATTCATTCATTTTACAAATATTTCACCAGATTATGTTTAAGGAGACCCTGACGGAAAACAAAGAAATCCCAGCGCTTCTCAATCACACTCGTGAAATTGTACAATTTGCCATCATGACAAAGTTCCACTCTATTATAAAGATATAGAAATATAGATAAGTTATAGTGCTTGGGAACGAGGTTATTCCGGGCGAAAGCCCTTGGAATTAAATTCGGAAAAATTAATTTCCGACCTCGCTGGGAATCGAACCCATGACCTTCCGAATTGTACTACCGATGCTCTACCAGCTGAGCTAGAGGTCAGACTGAGAGCAGGCCGGGGTGAAATAGATGTTAGGTAGCGGTAATTATGATGCAAAGATGAGAATATGTGGACCGCATGGCACTAATGAAATACATGAAGATATAGAAATATAGATAAGTTATAGTGCTTGGGAACGAGGTTATTCCGGGCGAAAGCCCTTGGAATTAAATTTGAAAAAATTAATTTCCGAAATGTTTTTTTACAATTTTGTATGTGCGATTGAGAAGTGCTGTAATTTTGATCTTTTCACATTCTTTGTACAGAACTTGAATTTTGTCATCACTAAGCAGAAAGAGAGGGATGCCAGGTCAAAGGATAAGAGGTACACAAACCTTGGCAATCAATAGTCCCCTTCACAGTTCCCTGCGCCATCTTAAAGGGTAGCCTTGCCTTTGCAATGCAGTGAGATGATTAATGAGCTTGCAATGATAGAGACATGTGAATATTTTGTCCAAGGTGTTAAAAAAGGTCTCTATCATTGCAAGCTACCTTTTGAGATGGCGCAGGGAAATGCGAAAGGGACTATTCCTTAATTAGCAAACATCATGTAATAATATTTATGTTCTACCTTGAGCTTTCTAGTTGCTCTTTGAGGCTCTTGCACAGTTGTTCCTTGGCATTGAGAGAACTTGACAGATCCTTGACCTGTAGGAATCAATTTGCAGACTTAAAAAGGTTGTAATATTAATGATAAACCATTAATTTATAATTTTGCACAATAGACCTTTTTAGGCTGGGTATAACTTGTTGACACTCTAGATTGATACTTTTGTGCTGTACTACATAAATAATGAACATAAGAGATATAATTATCATCTAGATTAGAAAACATGACTTATTAGATATCAACAGGGTTCGACATTTCCAACACAAAATTCGAGGAGCTTTTAAAAACTTTTCAGAGTACAAAATTATGATTTTTAAGAATCAATTTTGTTTGGGAATGTATTCTAAACAATTTATTTATAGGAACAACTAACACATTTTCGGTCTTGATACCATCAGAGTAAAATGATGGAAAATAGTATATAAGTTAAAAAGCCTTGCCGTTCTTGGAGTAAAGTTACGATCCAAGTAACGAATACATTGTCAGCAAAAATTAGGTTACAGATGATCATAATAAATAAGGAAATAAGGATAAATAGCATTTATCCAGCAACTTTGCTAATTTCCAAGGGCTTTTCAAATGCACTTAAAAATTGGTTTTGAATTCCAGGGCTTTCCAAGGATTTTAAGGAGTACCATGAACCCTGAATCAAGGGTGGGGTAGCATTAAGTATAGTGCACTCACCTCTCACCTCGGGGTCTTGGGTTTGATTCCCGGGGACCCAGCATCGCATGTGAATAGAGTTTTTTGGGGTTTCTTTTTGGGTGTCTCCCTAGCGGTTTTGACCCACCTCCACAAAACCTTACACACTAAATTGCAATTTCATCAATGAAATACTATAGCTGTGCCCTGACTTTGATTATCCCAGAGGTAGTTCCAGGGTATCAATAAAATTTCAAGATTTTTTAATGATTGAACAAAATGACTTAAGTGCAACTTTACCTTACGCTCTGCTGCAGATTTGAAGTTCTGAGCCTTTATGGCAACAGCCTCAAGCCGCTCAACAACACGACATATATTGTCACTTTGTATCTTATACATCTTAATCTCATGTTCAAATTTTTGGGCCGTCTCACTCAGCTTCAGTACCATTTTCTTCTTTTCACTCAATTCATTCTGTAGTGCCTTGGTGTTTTTCTCACATTCCTCAAGATGTTTGTTTGCTCTAGTTTCTTTTGACGTCAGCTCTTTTTGTATCTTTGCTATCAAGGTTTTCTGGTTATTATTCTCTCTTCGGCAAGCAAAGGAGATGTCATTGAGCTGTGATACCTGCTGTCGACTTTTTTGCAATTCATTTTTTAGCCCAGGAACTTCCCGAACTTGATGCTGAAGTTGGTTCAGCTCTATTTTAAGTTGTTTGACCTCTTCTTTTTTTGCTTCTAGTTCTTTTTCTGGATGAGCTTTGGATTTCTTTCCTCCAGGTTGTGCTTGCTGCAGTTCTCTTTTAAGCTGCTGAATTTCTTTTGTCTTTTGAGATAACTTTTTCTCTAGGCCCAAATTATTTTTGCTCTCCTTGTATCTCTTATCTTTTGCATTTGCACTTTTTTCTTTAGTTCTTGATGGTTGCTACAAAGATAATTGAATCATAATTTATAAAATGGCATATATTGTTAATCAATATGAAAGGCTTGCAGTACAATCACTGTGAAGGTTAAGAGCAAGGTCAAGACAATGGTCCAAAACAGGGTTCAGCATACATGTATCTCGGAGGTGGGCTATAAAACTTTGACTTTATCCCTAGCATATCTGCATTGTGAGTTTTTCAAAGCCATGCAAAATTTTCTCTGTTATTTGTGAAAACCTTACCACTTGTTCTTTCTTGTAAACAGAAAGTTGTTTTTCGAGGTCCAAACGCTCCTTGTTCATCTGTAGTATGATTTGAGTGAATTCTTGGATCTTTCTTTCATAGGATTCTTTTTCCAGGTTCTTCTGCAACAACAACCACTGATTTCAGTGAATACTTTTTCTACACTTTGAATAATAATAATAATAATAATAACAATAATATAATAACTAATAATAATAACTGTCACTGTTAGAGTTTAGTTGAAGCTGGGGTTGGTTACAGTTATCCGTCCAACCAAAGCTTTATTTTTCACTGGGCATCCAGACGTTTACACTGCCTCATAATAATAATAATAATAATAAAAGTAATGATGATGATGATATATGTATCTACTCTATTTAAGATAATAATTAATAATAATAAAATAATAAACAGTAAGTTACCATGCTGTAATCAAGTTAATGTTCAATAATTTAATGTCTTTTATTTAAGGGACCGTCGTAATTGGGGAAACCTGTGACGGTATCCCTTACCTCTGCTTGTGATTTGTTTATATTTTTTATTTTTTTAAACTATGATTTGGTGTGAGGTAAATGCTAAATAGAATAAAAATACAGAATTACACAATATTTGGAAGGCTACCTTAGTGCTGTCTGCAATGTCCTTGAATACTTGCTTTACAACACTCTCAGCTAATAAATCAAGTTCTTTTTCTTCTTCTTTTTCTTCATTTTTTTCTGGACTCTGTTCGACATTTTCAACAACTTCTTCAACTACTGACTTGTGCTTCCCACTATCAGGAATTTCTGTTTCACATTTAGGACTCTCTTCAGTAATTTTCTCCTCTTCAACTTTGGAAAAGCTTAATGGAAGCGAAAAAGGCTTTCTGACCTTTGTATTTTGTTTTAAATTCTTCCTAAACACATGGACGGGAATGCTTAGCCTTTTTGACTTCGTCTTGCTTTTCTGACTCAAACCGCTTGGAGTGAGTGAAGTTCTAACGATTCTTTTCTTCAAGTTACTGAATACTTCTGGTGTTATAACTGTGTTTTCTTGAACAGGCTTTAAGGGTCTTCTACCTGGTGTTAAGACTGAATTAACCTGAGAAGGAATGATGGGCTTACAATATGAAATATGAATGAAAAAAAAACAATAAGCTTACAATTTTTGAAACAGCTGAATTTTTCATAACTAAAAACAAAGTAAAATTTAAATTCACGCTGCCTACAAAGCCATAAGATATCTGTTGAAAAAATAAAGTGTGTTTTTCTCACCCCAGCAAGCAGGTTTTCTTTATCTGACATGAGTTCTGAGATCATTTTTGCTCTGTGTTCGTTGTTCGGGTTCAGCGACGCCATTTTGTTTTGCTGAAAAACTGTTTGAATTTCGGACGCGTTTCTATCGACGATTATGATTGGTTAAAAAAGGAAGAAACTCAGGAATCCCGCTTTTTCCACAGGAAGCCCAATATCCATTTTTAGCAAGTGAACAACAATAACAACAACAGCAACAACAAACAATTTAATAAAAGCAAAAACGAGCAACTTGTTAAGTGATATAAATCTCCATACCTCGCTCCACAAGATGATTTGCTGAAAGAGAAACAACACTGCCACCAAAGATCGCTTTTGAAATTTTAACCGAAAAGCAAAAAAGCAAAAAAAAAAAAAAAAGACTAGACAGTTTTGATAGACATTGTCAAACTATTATTTTAATAGCGTTTCATTTCAAAGTACAGTAAAATCAACCCCGATATTGAATAGAGGAACGTGATTATAAATGGTATTTTAGATGGTTAAAGAAACTTATCGTGCCAACTGACACTCAATGTAATGTTACACGATAGTAATTTGAAGGCTAGACATACTAATATTCTTGATTGAGCTTTACTTCCGAGATAGTAAATGTAAACAGAAAATGAATGGTTACAGTGGTAAACTGGCAATGTTTAAAATGATCTCCTCTCCTCTCCTCTCCTCTCCCTCCTCTCCTAAGCCTATGAAGCCTTTGAAGGATTTGAAAATTAATTTTGAGTTTGCGGCAGCTAAATGAATATCCTAAAACTACTCATTGTTTTCAAGTTTCGCTTTAGCTTTACTCATAATCGCCTTTCACTTTTAGTCTTTGTATTTTCACTCGTATTGCTTGTCTTTCATTTTTTGCTCTTTCTCTTTCACGCAACTCTGCCTTCCCCAGAAACTTCAAATGCTCTTCTTTTGTATGGTAACGTAGTCCTGCGCGATGGTGTAGAAGGCTTTTTGGACGACTGTTCACGCAAGCTAAATGCTCTTGGTTTGATTATCATCATGGCTGGTGACCTAAAAACGAAAGGACCAGATTCAATTTGACAAGGCAAAGCGACAGTAAAGATCGTCGTAGCAACTGAATTCCATTAAAAAAAAAAAAACAGAAAGAAAGCCCTTTTTTCTTCTCTTCTCCGCTCGTTTCATTGAAAGATACAAGTTTTCAGCGTAGTTTTTTGGTTTAGAATGCCCAAACTTTTCTGCCCAAAATGTAAATATTTACTCGTTTCACGCGATTCTAGGAAAATTTACCTATAAGGCAACAAATCGATTAACAATAAGAAATATTTTTTTCTTTAGTTTACATTTTAGATCGAAAATGACAGTGACTTTAATTTTAAAATTCAGATCAATCTATTTTCAAGAAAGTTTTTGTAACTAACTCCTGTACACGTTTTACCGACTACGCATCAAGCATGAAAATAGATCAGATGTGCAAACTTACTTAATAAATTGTATTTAATCCAACCTTGAAACAACCTCGACTCTTTGCTGATCAAAGTCAGTGCACAGCTAACTCACAAATCGAATTCAAATTTAGTTGGGTTTTGCGGCAGAGCGAGGAAAACTAGATACAAAACACTCAACAAACGCTCCGCCGCCCCTCGCATCATGGCGTGTACAGGAATCAAACTTAGAGCAGAGACCCCAGATGACATCTGATGTAAAAGGTAAGAACTTAATCCCCATCGCGGTATTGGTCGTTTTTTGTACCTATGAACGTCTCAACTGGCTTAAAATTCTTAGGAATTTAAAAAATGATAAAGACTAAGTTAGTTTAAGACCGAATGTCGTACGGCACAGATCCGCAGAAACTACAGTACTTACGCGTCCCCTTGAGCAAATATATATCTTCCTCTTGTTCCGTTTCTCCATTCTCCATCGGGAATATCGCTATACTCCCTTAAACGATAAACTCTTTGGTCGTGGTTTTTCGATGAAGTTCCTCCCATATTTTTGCTTGGCACAGAGCGAAGTAAGCACCGATTAAAAAAGGAATGCCCGTCGAAGTCGAGAGCTCGAGAGGTCCAGCGCGTGTGATCCTGGTTTGGTTGCCTGGGCTCGACAGCGCTATCCGATAAATCTTATCATCGCATAAAATTGCTGACTGGCAGTTTCGATTTTCTTATTTTCTTGATGGAAAAGCAAAAAGTAACAGGTGTTCCCCAGTGATCATTTTTATTATCGTTCAGGCAGTGCCAGTTGTCTTATTATTAGTCCTATTTCTAGTTCATTTGTATTCAAAGAAGGAAGGAAGGAAGGAAGGAAGAATAGAAGGGAATAAAGAGGGAAGGAGATAGATAAATATGTATGCAGTAAAAGCCCTCAGGTATCGGGTAGTTGTTTGCAGTGCAACGAAGCTAGGCTACCACTATATTCGCCATTTAAGACGCAAAAATGCTTCTGCTGTGCGGCAGAAACATTTCATGCTTCCAAGACGCATGGAAACAATGTTTCCCAATGTTTCCTTGTTTAGCCACGAAAGTCAACATCCTAAAAGTTTGTTACTTAGCAACGCTAGCTCTATCTTGAAAGTTCGCATGCGCTAACTGCATGATATTGAGTAAACATACCTAGACGATTTTTTACGCCGAATTTGCAGCTTTTATCCTATGATTTTTATTTATTATAAATAACTAGTGATTCTGTTCCGATAATTTGCACAAAAAGAAAGTGCAAAAATTATTTTTATGTTTTGGATCTTCGCACTGGTTGAAGTCCTGTGAAGCCGGTCAGCGGCAAAGATTTTTCAAAGGACTGTATACATTATGTGTCTATAGGTGACTGTGGATCGTAACAGATTTTTACGACTAATTTTCCTCCATTAAGATGCTATTAAGATAAATTGGATGTTATTTGGATGTAACTGGAATGGATTGGTTTTGACTCGGAAACCGCTATGGATTGCAAGTGACTGGAATTTGAATCAAAAAATCTTTTTTGAATTTTCACCTTTTGAAAGGCCATGGATAATCTTAATATATAGCAAAAACATGCCCAACTTTTAAAATTTATTTTCCTCTTCTAAATGCTCGAATTTTGAGTGTTTTTAAATTTTGGAAAATCTGGGACCGCACATAGATGGAATAAACTGGACTTCGGTTGGCTGGATCGTACGGAACCTAGACGTTTTTTTACGCCGAATTTGCAGCTTTTATCCTATGATTTTTATTTTATTATAAACATTGTAAGCAAAAACATTAAAAACATTATTGATACAAGTCACCGAGGCTCCTTGACTCTGAAAATACATTAAATGGTGTCTTGCAAGATTCCAAAATGGCGTCCATGTTGTTCGGGATATATTCTCAGTGTCTCTCATCTTCAGAATGGTTAAAAACTTAGTATTTGTTTGTTCTTTTGAGTACGTTTGAGTCCCATTTGAGTTACATCTCGGTTGATTTGAGTTCATTTCTCGTGGCAATCGACTCTGCGGTCACGTGATTTCAATTCTGCCTTGTTTTCACAATAGCCTTGTTTTCATGGCAGATTCTCGACTACAACGATAGATAAATAGAAACCCTAGCAGCTTACTGTTACCAAATGATTGGATATTTTGAAGAGAAAAAAATTTCAAAATTTAAAAAAGCATTTCGGCAGTATAGAAAAGCTAAAGGAAAAGTACTATTAGTGTTTCGCATTTTCAGTACAAATCATAGTGACAAAGGCTGTCAACATTTACGATTTATTCATTTATTACAGGTACATTCCGGGAAACGTCTCATCTCTTCTATATTTACATGATTACAATATAAATGTTTTTCTAGCAATACTTTCCTAGCAACATAAAAAATCTCTCTGTAACTGAAAGACTGTAGAATACTGATGTTATAAAAAGATAAGCAAGCTTAGCAACACGAGGCATAGCAGAATGTTTCTCTCTACTCCAGTGCTCTACAGATTCGATATTAGAGACCTTTAGCATCAGGTGGGAATCAGGCGCAGAAACATCCCCGCAAACACGGAGAAACACTCTTCCAGCAACAATTTCCTTGTGACGCCTTGCTAAATATCGAAACTTTGACGGAAAAGGGCGGACGTCGAACTGCAGTTTGAAGTTTGCGGTACCTAGCAAGAACGACGTGTTAAAGGTCTGTATTCAGCCGGCAGGAAGACATACAAGCGACCTTTTTTATGTTGACTTTATCTGAACACATTTTTTTGCGATTTTGCGAGTCGAGCCTTAGATGTAAGTGCATGCAGTCGTTTCCAGAGAAACGTCGAATATCAAATATTAAATAAATAAATAAATGAAATAATATACCAATAAATAACTACATTACATTATAATAACTTTGGAATCAGGTGTTGCAATAGCTGCTTAATTCATATGATACAAACTACAAGAATGATTATAAAACTTTCTTATGGATCGTAATAAAACTACCTACCTAAAAGCTAACGTGATTATAAATGACAAATTCATTCATATTTTCTTAAATTTTTCGTCTACAGTTGAAGAGAATAAGAGAAAAATATCAAATGCCTTGGCGGGAATCGAACAAAGACCGAAGACGTGGGTTCAATTCCCGCCAAGGGCATTTGATATTTTTCTCTTATTCTCTCTTTCATTACTCACACCGAATGCATAATTTATCACTATTATACTACAGTTGAAGATATTACGCTTGAAAATTACGATGGAAAATACCCTAAATCGATAAAAAGTGCAAATTTTTGACTTTCTATTGAGAAAAGATAGTTTTAATTTTTAAAAAAACTTGCAGCACTAAATATTTTCATAACGTAGAGTATAATTTAGCTTTAGCCATTTTTTCACTAGCAACCACGTGACTTTCTGGAAAATTTGTGGTCCACCGCTGTCTTCCTTGATTGCAGGCCCATCTCTTTATTCAAGGGGTTTTTGTCCAGGTTCTCCCGCTTTTATACCTCTGCAAAACCTAACCAGCTAAATTCCAATTCGATGTCAGCGTGAGTTCTTTTTACATTCTTTCTACCCACTTAACCACTTCCTTTCGGAACTGGCTCCAGTCCTCCAGCCCTGTTGAAGCTACATTGTGAGTTGGAATCGCGGGGTCCTGGACGATAGGCAGCTTGAAAGGAACTGAAAACAACTCTCTGGGATAGCTGGAAGACACGTAGTACTCATTCCAAAATACCCTGGAAGAACAAGAAATATGATGAGATAAATAGACGAAGGACACTGCAGCAACGCAGTTACAGCTAAGATTTACAATCTTCCCTAAGGTTTGTCAGCCACTTGAGAAAAACTTTTGCGCATGCGTGCGTTTTAACATGATTTTCAAGAACAACCCTCTTTACCCTGGAAGTAATGTGTTCTCATTTCAGACCACGGGTCATTCTCTAGACTATTATTTTTTATTTAACGGTTAAGGTTTTGCATCACTCAAACAAATAATCTTATCCTCAATAGATTGACATGCACGTGGTCTGAAATAGAATAACATTACGCCAAGTTTTGGCAAAGAAAGAAAAGATATTGCCTGCATTTTGATGTAGAATATAGAGCGTTTTCACTCACGTGACAAGGCAGCAATATTGGTGTACCGAACAATAGAAACTTTCTGCACAGTTTTTGCATAAAAATAGAGTTTAATTCCCAGAGAATAGGAAATGTTTGTTTTCTAACACCAACATGGCTACTGTGATGTCACGTGAAAACACTTTATACTTGGCAAGGACTAGCCTGCGTCACATCCGGAATTTACTTCGTAAATACATCCGGTGAGGATCACATTCGGTTTGATAGTGTTATCCAATGGGAGATCACGTTAGAATGAGCAATGGCTAGCAGCCAATCAGAATCTATTATATATGATCGCGCAATTTTTTTTTTCTGGCAATGTTTCGCAGACGGTATTTACAAAGAAAATTCCGGATGTGACGCAGGGTAGGCAAGGACCAGACGTCCTACAAGCCGGCGTAACCACTTTGACACAATATATTTGGTGGTAGTGAATCAAAAGTATGTCAAACCGTCGCTTCGATACTTAGCTGAACTTTAGTAAGAGTAGACTTACTCTAGATTAACATCGTTGACCATTTCAGCGAACTCGAGGAAAACCTCTTTATCACCAGCAACAGTTTGAGAGATGTATCCACTGGAAAACACAGACAACAATTTAACAAATAGACATCAGTTTTTTATGTGTCTGTCCTCTTATTGACGATAAATTGCGTCATCACATTTTCAAAGTAGTGTGGATTCACGAGGCGTAGCCGAGTGGATCCGCATACTACTTTGACAATGTGATTCTTTTGTCTTGTCCTCCACAGGGTTCGTGCTGAGGTAACCACTTAAAATTCAAGAAAGGACTATTCAAGGAGTATTCAAGGACCCAAAAATGAATCTCAAGGAGTATGTTCAGCTAACTTAGCCAAGGTTTTACACGGTAGTTGCACATGGCCGACTTTCAGATTTTCAAATCTTTCTAACTAGATCCATTTCAGAACCATGCAAGTAATGATCAAAGCAAAAATTCAAGGAGTTTCGCTAAAATCGTAAAATTCAAGTGCCTTTGAAAACGTGAATTAAATTCAAGGAGTTTAATTTAAGGAGGAGCACGAACCCTGCCTCCAAATCGAGCTCCTTTGACGTCACTCGCAAGTGGTCTATAAACTAGGACGTGAAATTACGACGTATATTCAAAAATACCCGGATTCGTGTTGGCGGGGCCTGAAAGTCATTCTGGCAGACTTACTTACTTACCTCTGAACAATTTGATAAGCAGCTACGAGGAGCAGAGATAACAGGTACTGGCCAGGCTTGGACTCGGGGTTTTTCCATGGGATAGAATTACACCAGGCTCGAACAGCTCGAATCAAATCTTTGCACTGAAAGCAAACGACGAGTCAGTATTGCCAAGAAAAATCTACATCTACATTCATTTAACCTACAATATCTTGGGATATTGATTCAATATATATATTGTTCGTCTTTATACTAGATTTCTTTGTTAAGAGAAGGGTCAATGGATGGATGGATGGATGGATGGGTGGGTGGGTGGATGGATGGATGGATGGATGGGTGGGTGGGTGGATGGATGGATGGATGGATGAATGAATGAATGGATAAATGAATGGGTGGATGGGTGAATGGATGGATGGGTGGATGGATGGATGGATAGAAAAAGGGTGGACACAGGGAAGGGAAGGGTAAGAAGATGGGAGGGAGGAAGCGAAAGGGTGGTGGGGAGAAGAGAGGAAGGTTAAACTAACACAGCATGTTTTTGTTTTGATTTTTAATTTACAACAACAGGTTAAAGGAAAACGCTTTCCATTTTTGTCGTTTTGCTTCTATCCTATCCATCCATTCCTCCTTCCATTCAATCTTCTCTTTCACCTTCATTTTATCACATTCTCCCTTCCTCCCTTCTCCCTCCCTCCCCTCCTCCCTTCCTCCCTCCTTCCTTTTCTTTCTTCATTCACACATCAGCTATATATAACTCACCTTCTCTGGTTGGTTGGCGATAAACTCAGTTTGTCTCTCACAACCACAAAGAATATAACTAAAATAATAATTTTTTAAAATTACAAAATGTACAAATGTATAGCTCGAAAAGCGTGTGTCTGGGGTTGGAGGTTGGGAAGGAATGGGTTCTGGTACCACTAGGATCCCCCCTTTATTACTCCTCTGTACACAGAAGATTTCTCACAGGAGCTCAATCTTCGAAAAACATGATTTATCACTACTCGTATACATTTACTATAAAATACTGACACAAAAAACAAGCTTGGGCTCCCTGTGGTTTTTCTATGTCTAAGGGCTCCAAGTGACTTACTATGGTTGAGCTTCCTCTCCCTGAGTCAAGCACATCTGATACAATCCCTTGAACCCATCAAACGGTTCCCAGTCATTGGTAGGAATCAGCACCACGTTCACATCATCACACTTGAACACCACAGCAGACGAGGTCTCGAGGAAGTCTGTACACGGAGGCAGTTTTGGTTCGTCCTCGTTTTCTCCACCGTGTTGACTGTTTTGCTTCAACAGGGTCTTGGTTGTGTACACGATGGCGGGTAACCAGCTCTTGTGTTCAGTACGTGGAAGATCTAGATAGAAATTGAATCCATACAAATTATACTTAGGCCCCGTCCACACGTATCCGGAAATTTTTGTATCCGCAAATTATTTTTTGCGGATACGAAAATGTTTGCGTCAACACGCAGCGTATTCGAAACGTATCCGTTTTCGTAAAATTTGCGGATACGGACACAAAAATTTACGGACACGTGTGGACGCAACCCGTATCCGCAAAAAAAAAAAAAATTGCGGATGCAAAACTTTCCGGATACGTGTGGACAGGGTCTTATAGACCCCTGAATGCAGCTCAATGGACCAAATTCACATTTCACATTTCAGACCACGTGTCATTCCCTTGAGAATAAAATTCTTTGCTTGAGATTATCCATATTCATGCGTCTTCTCATGCAAAACCGTTAAACAAAGAAATAATACTCTGGAGAATGACACGCGATCTTAAAATGGAAAACATTACGCCTGAGCGTGCCCGAGCCGAGGAGGCCTATTTGGAAGGCAAAACAATACGTTTCCAATCCTCAGGAGATTGAAATTCTTTTGTCTTGTCCTTCAAATTAAGCTACTTTGACGTCACCTGCAAGGGGTCTATTGTGCAGCGCTCATGGTACGAACGTGACGTGCCTTGACCGTGACGTTGCCGTGTCCAAGTAACCTTACTGGCTAAAGAGAATTCGTACTTTCAAATAGCGACGTAATAAAGCAGATTTTTTTAGGACTGCATGGACTACGACGGTTCGTTATTTCGGTACCGCTGCCATGATGGTGCTGCGTCCGAGCATTTTTACACAGGGAGCCCAATTTAGATTAAAGTGAATGGTAAAAATAAAATCGGGAAAACTAAATAACAATTATTTTTTTAATTCGAGGTCAAGATAATGACCTCCGTAATACGAAAGAGTAAAGAAGATCGATAAAAAATGTACTAGAACATTTTTTCCGTGCGCCTTCGTTTTCCTATATAATTCCCCTATGGTATCTAATGTCGCTCTTATGGAGCTCTTATGTATATATGCTGTTTAATCTGAATTGAGCTCCCTGTGATTCTTACTGGCTGAAATGCATTCATATTTTCAAACAGCCAAGTAATAAAGCTGATTTTTTATGTGGGTTATAGAAAAGCACATGGTACAGCACTACCATACCGTGACCGTGACGTTATTGTATCCAATTCCAAGCAATTTTATTGGATGAACAGTGATTTTGCGCACTGTGATTGGCTCAAAGGCTGTGGACTATTGTTTACCGTGACCGTGTCGTGTTCCCTGTCGTTTAGCTGTCATTCAAAATCTGATGTCATTACGCGAGTCAAAGTATTAGTTCGTATTTCGTATAAAACGTCCGAAAGAAAGTTAGTTTTACCTTTAATGAATATGGCAAGGTCAACTTCTTTGACACCGTGTGAGGTTGTTCCTTGACCTGCATTACCGACCAATGATATCCGGCTGATGTTAAATGGAAGATTATTCTGGGAAATTCACAAACAGTGAGCAGTGAGCAATTTACTTTATCAGTGACTTTATTTTTAATCTTCTGCACAACCATCATAATTACCATCATAATCACCATCATAATCACCATCATAATCACCATCAATCATCAGCAACATCATCAGCAGCATTATCATCACAATCACCATCTCCATCATAATGATCATCACCATCTCCATCATAATCATAATCACCATCATAATCACCATCTCCATCATTATCACCATCACCATCACCATCACCATCTCCATCATAATCATAATCACCATCATAATCATAATCACCATCATAATCATAATCACCATCGCCATCTCCATCATAACTATCATCACTATCTCCATCATAATCATCATCACCACCATCATCATCACCATCATCACCATCACCACCATCATCATCACCATCACCATCTCCATCATAATCATAATCACCATCACCATCATCATCACCATCACCATCACCATCTCCATCATAATCATAATCACCATCTCCATCATAATCATCATCATCATCTCCATCATAATCATCATCACCATCTCCATCATAATCACCATCGCCATCTCCATCATAATCATCATCACTATCTCCATCATAATCATCATCACCATCATCATCACCATCATCATCACCACCATCATCACCATCATCATCACCATCACCACCATCATCACCATCATCATCACCATCAATCATCAGCAACATCACCATCAATCATCAGCAACATCGCCATCATCCTCATTAACTCTAAACTAAGGATATATTACCATGAGAAAGTTCTCCAGTTGATCAGCTACTTGTTTTTGTTTTGTCAATTCTTCGGCATCAGGATGGGTCTTCTGGATGAGTTCCTTGAGGTTCACATGTTTCATTGATCCCTTCCCTTCCTGAAAAACAAGAGTTAGAAATGAATTGTGTGTTATGGTATGCAATTATGTAGTGTAGTGTAGTGTGGGGTGCTGTGGTGTAGTGTGGTGTGGTGTGGTGTGGTGTGGTGTAGTGTGGTGTGGTGTGGTGTGGTGTAGTGTAGTGTGGGGTGGTGTAGTGTAGTGTGAGGTGGTGTGGTGTAGTGTGGTGTGGTGTGGTGTGGTATGGTTTGGTGTGGTGTGGTGTGGTGTGGTGTGGTGTAGTGCAGTGCAGTGCAGTATAGTGTAGAGTAGTGTAGTGTAGTGTAGTGTAATGTAATGTAGAGTAGTATAGTGTGGTGCAGAGTAGTGTAGTGTAGTGTAGAGTAGTGCAGTGTAGTGTAGTGTAGTTCATTGTCAAATAGCACCTACCCCAGATCCATCAATATTGTCTTCTACAGAGGAAATGTAGTTTTCCTTGTCTTCAATCTCTTCCTCTAGGGTGTGAATAGCAGACTCTTTGTCGCTTAGTTCCTTTTCTCTGGCAGAAATCATCTCATCTTGATCAGCAATGATTTTATCTTTTTCAGAACAGACACAGGAAAGTTGATCAATCCTACAAAAGAAAAGCCAGCTGAGTGCTAAAGCGCTCAAGGCACAGGAGAGAACCAACAAGCAACTATATCACATATGACACTGAGCCTGGTGAGACTCGATCCCGGGTCGAATTGGTGAGAGGCTAGTGCTTTCACAGCTATGTCACCCGTGCTTACCTAAAGTAAGATCAAGCATGTGAACAGTTGCATGTTTCGTCACGCTGGAAAAAGACCACTAGAATGACCAGAAACGTCATCTTTGCACCAAATTCTCAATGGTATGCCAAACGTGTAAGTAATTACTTACCAGTATTTTTCAGTAGAACTCTTTGTCTGTGCATTAATCTCCCTCAGCTTCGCAATGCTTTGCTTATCAGAGTCAATCATGAGAGGGTCATAAACTTCATTTGCATTATGAATAATCAGCTTCACACTCAGTAGTTTCTCTGCATCAAGGAATGGACTGTAGGGACTTATGGTCTAAAGAAAAAAAGGAAAAAGGAAAAATGAGAGGTTTTGAGCCTGATTTCTCCACTTCTACTTCTTGACATTAAAAGAATCATTTAAGGAAAAGAAAAAAGTGAGAATGAAAGGAAAGGTTAAAATGAAGAAAACGTGAATGAGGAAATGGGAATAATAGAGAAAGGAGAGAGGAAGGGAAGAGAAAAAGAAAGCAGTTAAAAATGGAAAAAAGAAAAGAAAAATGGGAAAAATAAAAAGGGGAAAAATCATGAAAAGAAAATGAAAATACAAAAATCAATAAATTGGACAAAATAACTGAGTTTAAAGTAAAGATAACATTCGTATCAAAAACTAATATGATAAACATTACTAAATTTTATTCCCAGGATGTGGTAAAAATAATGTAATTATTTATAATTAAATCTAGCATAGCATTAAAATATCAATGGCATGATGAAATTGAAAATGAATTAAAATAAAAAATTTGTTTTCATTTGATTGAATAAAATAAAGTAGCTTGAAATCCCAAAACTTCTAGAAACAAAATTATGTTTTATTAATGAAATATTGTCTGCTATGCTACCTGTTTATGTCATCTCAAACAATAACAATATTGGATTTAATACAGAGAGAGTGCATAACATAATAAATCCGTGAAAAAGTTAACTAAATAAAATTATACAAATTAGTGCAAAGTGTAGTAGGTATACGGTCTACTGGGGTCTATTGAACTTACTAATTGGTACTAATTTGTGCAATTTCTTACAAAGTTTTTTGCTGATATATGGTATACACTCTAGCAAGTTTGTAAATAGCTTTATTTAACTAAATCTGAAGTTTGACAGCTACTGTCAGTATTTGTTTAAAAAGACAGTAGGTGTTGCATCATGGCAAATCAAATTGGACTGTTTTTAGTATATTTGTAATGATTATCCTTTTGGATTGATGAATGGATGGATGGATGGGATAGGTGGATAGATGGGATAAATGGGATTGAAAGGGTGGAAAGATAGAATGGATGGCTAGATAGATGGATGGATGGGTGGATGGATGGGTGGATCGATGGATGGATGGATGGATGGATGGATGGTTGGATGGATGGATGGATGGATGGATGGATGGATGGAAGGATGGATGAATGGAGGGATAAATGGATGAATGTATGGATGAATGAATGGACAAATTAACAGCCCATGAATGGTGGATAGATAGATGTCTGTCAACAGTTCACAAATAGCTCATCTTATAAGCTCATATTATAACATTATACAAGACCAAATCATATCAGCTGTGCTGTATATTTAGTACATCATGTATAAATAAATGTTATAATAATAATTATTATTACTACTACTTACATCACTAAGCAACAACGGTGTGTTAAGGATAATTTCTTCATTGCTAAAGCAGAAAGCACTGTGGCCAGGGCTATCCCAGGAATTGAGTGTCTCACTCTTATTACCATCCTTGTAGCAAAACACCATCACACTCCACAGAACTTTCATGTAGTAAGCACTGTCACCCATCTCTGAAAACTGACTCTCAGGATCAAACTGAAGCTTGAAATCCAGCTTTTTCTGATCTTGCGAATCCGCCCTGAAAGATAATGGGCACTTTTTGATATCCTTGAGTGCAAGTGATGATCTGAGATTTTCTGGAGGTGACCAATCTTTGGTGTCAAAACCAAGATAAAAATATGGTATAACGCTGGTGATTTTCACACCAACTGGAACAGTTCCACCTTTGGCAATGGACCTGAGATCTCGAGTGCGTAGAAATTTCTCAACTCCAAACGTTTTTGAGGGGTTGGCTTCATGGAAATGGTGTGTGACTCTAATTTCCTTGACCTTCGGGATGTAAATGGAAAAAGTGACATCAAATCGTAAAAGACTTGAGCTTTCATTGCGCAGATAAATGGCAGTATGATCCTTCTGCGGTGTTGAATTTTGAGGATTCTCTCCCCTTGGATACATCACGATACTCCATTCAGTATCAAACAGAGAGAACTTAGAGCTCATAGTGAAGTCTGTCCCTGGGACAAGGTTGACTACCATTTTGTCTTCAAATGTTGTTTGAACCAGTTTGCATTTCACTTCCAGGAGGAGACAATTGTCGTCTAAGAAACCAGAATTAGGCTTTTCTATGGTTTCCACAGCTATTAGTTTACTCCATCCTATACCAAAACCAGCTCTAGGGAACTCATCGTCTTCGTCCAAACTCCCAACTACAGTTGACAAAGAAGGATCTTTGGTGTTCAAGATGTCAACTGAAACTCTGATTTTGCATTTCATTTTTCGATTCTGTTCACCTCCTCCCAGCCACCTCAAAAATGCCCCCAAATGTCCTCCTTTCACTCCACTCTGCAGGCGCCAACGGTGTCCAGAGAACGTGAAAGGCTTGGAGAACACTGCTTCACTAACGTCACTGAATTCTTCAATGATAAAAGTCAATGCCTGAACCCCATCTTCCAGGATTCTTGTGTTGTGAAGTCGAAGTGCCATGTTTTTTTTCCTTTTCTAATTTAACAACACCAAAATACCTTACAGAAGAAAAACTAATGCACGAAACTATACGAAAGGCATCAAATAATTCGTCAAAAACACAAATAAGATATTTTATACGTTCTAAGAACGAAAATCAATACGAACGAAATAGTACTCTTAGAGTATAGGAATACGTGCCTTTACGAAGCTTACCTGCTAAAGGTTTTCTAGAATAAGCTGATTAAACAAAGCTTGGAGCTTGGTTTCAATGTTATTGTGATTAAATATTAATGAAAGTTTACTCCACTTGACTGTTTGGCATAAAATTCTCTTAAACTTATCTGTTTATGCAGAGCACGGATAAAATATTTTCATGTTTTGCGACGAAAATTATCAACCAATAACAATAGAAATAAACTATGATGAATTATAAGTTGTATTGTTTTTTATCCTTTTGTATCTTCGTTGCATTTCAACGCCAATTTGAAGTTTTTTTCTGCTTGTTTTGAACCAAAATTGCGTTATTTTGCTTGGCATTTGGCCAGACATCTTGTACCTGTTCACAGACAACCCACACTAAAAACTCCATCTTCTATACACCTTTGTTGAAATGAGATTTTGTTACTTCTAGTTAAGAAGCATAACGACTTTTTTCTTTGGTAATAACTGCATTTATCGATCATTAAAAGAGAAAAAATAAATGAAAAAACATCATTTCGATTGCGACTAGCGTCCGCCATTTTGAATTCTCCGCCAATTATATAACCGCTGTACGGAAGTATTTGTAGGCGCACATTTATCACTGCCACCAAAGTTTGCGAAAAAATCCTAATTTTCAGTAACCTCATATGATCATTTTTTATAAGCTTTCGATGGGAAAAAGAGATACTATTACAAATCAATCTTGAAGACTATCTTAATTTCGTCAAAGATATCTAGCGTAGTGTGTCCGTTCAAGGGAGGGGGGTAGTCACGTGGGAATGTTGAGGCTTTTCTAATAAGGGGCTGTTTATATGGAGCGAGCCAGCCCGGTAAGCGGGCTAGCCCGCTTGGCCGAGATGAATTTTGGATTGCGTTTATATGGGAAAATTCAGCCCGCTTATCGGGATGAAATCAGTCATGTGATCATCCAGCTTCGTTAGCATGCGAACTCGTCCCGCGAAAATAAAACATGGCGGCATGCGCAGTAGGATCAAATCCAGCCCGCTTACCGGGCTGGCTCGTTTATATGGGAATTTTTCCATCCCGCTTGCCGAGATCTCGGTAAGCGGGCCAGCCCGTCTCCCCATATAAACACAAAACATTTTTTACAACGAAAAGAGGCCGAGCCGAGATCTCGGCAAAGCGGGCTAGCCCGCTTACCGGGCTGGCTCGCCTCCATATAAACAGTCCCTAAGACAGTCAGTTAAGGAGAAAATTTCATGATAGCATTTTGCATATTGGACGTTTAAAAACGCAATCAGCACTACTAAGCTCAACTGATCCTTTTTAATTAAAAGGAAAAAGTCATGAAAGAGTACAAATTCATAAAAATAAAAAATAATTTAAAAAATCGACCAAGGCCGTGATATTTCAACTCTTGGACTAAGTGATCGGGAATGGTTGGAATTATATAATAAGTATCATACTTTATTATTAATATATCTTTATAGATTATTATATAATGATATATTATTAATCGATTAATTAGATATTACACTACCACTCGGCTGAACTTGGATGAATTCTCTCCCTGCATGCATCGGTGCGTTCCAGTCCCTGCTTGACCAGCTTGCTTTGGTCGCTTGCTTCATCCCCTTCAGTTGTCCCAGAGTGTACCAGCGCTCCCAGATTTATGCATCACCTTCTCTTTAGTGCTCCTATCTGTAATCGGAAACCCTCGGAATTTTTCGACTTCGGAACTGCATCGGATAATCGGAACTTTTTGAAATTTGACGTAACCTACACATATACCCATACGAACATAGCAACTATATATTAATATGGGGAGGGTGAGGTATTTGGATTTTTTCCCAGCGAGAAACCATTTCCGATCAACTTAAGTCTCTAAGCATTGAAACACGGACCTCCAGGGTTTGAATCCCGGTGCTCTTTCCACTGAGCTACCTTGGTCGCTTGGAAAATAGTTGTTAAAGTTTTAGCACTTATCCCCACACGAATAATGAACTCACTTGTAAATTGTTCAATGATGGGCCACCAAATACCAACGGAAGATGTGAATTGTAACGAGACTTTTGCCATGGAAACAGCAACTTAATGTCGAAACTTGCAAGAAAGATAAGCCCTTTTCCCAAGTGCATAATAGCGAGTCTATATGCGAAGATATAAGCTTAGAAGTTTTGTCTTTGACAGGCGACTGAACATTATAATATGCCATTTCAGGGGCGGATCCAGGAATTTTAGAAAGGGGTGACCATTACAAAGGTTTTACCAGATATTCAAGAAAAAGGGGGTGACTGTTACTAACTATATGCTGAAAAACTTTGAGCAAAAGGGGTGACTTGTCACCTATTTTACCAACCCTGGATCCGCCCCAAAATTAAAAAAAAAAAAAACGCTTTTATATTTCGCACATTCGTTAGCCTCATTAAGATGCACTTGGTCACGATATATTAGATCAGAAAGGGGCCTTTTGGCCACTATGCGGAGCGAGCAAGGGACTGGATCGAGTTTTGAATTTCAATTTTATCAGTGAGTATAAACATTATGTCATTAGAAAGTATCTCAATATATATTAGAAAGCCTGTGGCAAAGTTGAAAATGTGTCGTTCAAAAGAACAGAGCCTTTAAGCGCGTAATCACAATATCGTTTCCACGGCAACAGTGCTGTGAATATTCACGTTCTTCGTCAATATTCGGGCGGAGATTAGTGCTAAAACTTTAACAAGTATTTTCTAAGCGACCAAGGTAGCTCAGTGGAAAGAGCACCGGGATTCAAACCCTGGAGGTCCGTGGTTCGATGCTCAGAAATTTAAGTTGATCGGAAATGGTTTCAAAAAACCTCTCCCTCTCCCCAATAATATATAGTTGCTATGTTCGTATTAGTGTATATGTAGGTTACGTTCAAGCAAGCTCCGAAGCTCAGAAATGCCTATTAAAGCTAGAAGCAACTAAAGATAAGTCGAAGCATAAATATGGGAAGTATTGTGGGAGCGCTGTTACACTCTGGCCATGCGAAGGGAATCAGTTAAAGCCAAGCCACCCACCATAAAGCAAGCAGGGATTAATAGCAGGGATGGAACCAATGTACCGCGATGGAATTCATCGAAAGTTCATGCGAGTGGTAGTGTAGGGTAGTAGTATCTAATTGCTTAATGATAATATATATTAATGGAAGTAATCATATGCATATAATAGTAATAAATAATAATAGTCTATAATATAAAGATAACCATTTCCGATCACTAAGTTCAAGAGTTGAAATTTCACGGCCTTGGTCGAATTCTTTTC
Source organism: Actinia tenebrosa (assembly GCF_029948245.1). Taxonomy (NCBI): domain Eukaryota; kingdom Metazoa; phylum Cnidaria; class Anthozoa; order Actiniaria; family Actiniidae; genus Actinia; species Actinia tenebrosa. The sequence continues at coordinate 20,426,201 of NW_028292578.1, forward strand.
TCGATTTTTTCCAACTTTTGATGAATTTTTTACTCTAATTTACAACTCATTTTTTCAACGATTTAAAGGTAACAACATATAGTAAAGATTGCATGAACTTGATGATAAGATCATTGAAAGTTTCTTTATTATTTTCGCTAATTCTCTTTTTTAATTCACTTTTGCTTATCTTTCCTTTCTTGCTTTTTCCTAATCATTTATTCAACATTCCTTTCTTCCTTTCCCCCCATTTATTTTGTTTCATTTTCCTTCATTCTTCTTCTTAATCGACTGACTCGATACCAAATAAATTTAGGTCCCGTCCACAGCAACGCTTTTTCGTTTGAGAACGCACACTTTTCGATGTGTTATCAGTTTCAGCTCTTTTTTTTTTTTTTTTTTTTTACAGCTTTCCATGTTCGTCTACCCTGGTCCCAGAGGTTTCTTTTAGTTTTTTCCTCTTTTTATCTCTGTCTGAAATTCGCCGCGAAGCAATTTCAGAGTAAGGAAAAAGAAAAAAAAGAAAAAAAAAAATACACAAAACGGAGCGGCCACTTTCAAAGAGACTAAAAGGAAGGGAGAAACTACGAGAAGCCTCTGTGAGCAGCGGGGTGAAGTTTGAGTTTCCGGGCGCGTTATTCTCGCAGAGCCGGAACTTCAACTGCTAGACGAAGACAGTGACCCCCATTTTTTTATTTGCTCTGATTTTATTTCTAAAGCTTTTAAAATAAAATCTGAAGATGGGATCTTTTGCCAAGCGAACATCCTTAATTGAAACACTCTCCAGTTAGTTTTCATATTTTATTGGTACATAAATTGAATAGAAATAGGCTTATGATTTACACACCTAATCAAGTGGATACTACATACTAATGAATATTACCTAGATTTCTCACTTAAGATTATTGTCTCAAATGAGAACAACACCTGGTGGGTTCCAGTGCCTCTCAGTCATCTGGTCCACAGGGAGCACTGAGGATTTCTAATACTCATGGTTCCATGGTAGAACAATAGTGGAATTTAAAACCACTTGTTACATTAAAGCATGGTATTATTTTTTTTGGTAACTTCATTTTTTTAAGCAATTACTCAATATACATATAACAAATTCAGCTTAGGTAAGATCTACTCTCCATATAAAATCCCTAAAACAAACTCATTTACAGGGCCGGGTTGTTCAAAGCTGGATTAGCGCTAATCCAGGATTAACTCTATAGGTCTTATTAAGAGTTAACCCACGATTAGCACTAATCGGGCTTTGATCAACTGGGCCCAGGGTAAAGACTTTCTTGGAGAAAAATAGAGAGGAAATAACTAGATAAGCTGATGCATATTATGATATAAAGCATCAACTAGACAAGCTGAATGTGTGTAGATTTATCAAGAGATTTACAGTGCCTATTACTCCTCCATATGGAGGAATATTCCTATTGTATAGAACGAATTAGATGACAGCTAATGACAACAGCTGTAAATAAGACACATTCTTGTAAACTATGGTAAAACTAGTACAGAATCCTGTACAAACACTCAAAAGCTGCCATTTTAGGTTTTGGACAACACCAAAAATCTACTAAGTAATCAAGCATGGCAACGACTGTTGATCGTACACAAACTGTGTTGTATATTGGATTATAGACTACAAATTGCATAACATATTCCAAGTGCATAAATATTTAAAATTTAAATCAAAAGAGATGTTGTGAATTATTTTTTACTTGTGGGCCTGAGCTATCCAATGGATAAATTCGACTTATTCAGTGGATAAGTCTAATGCTTTAAAACAATAAATTTATCCATCGGATAGTACTACCCACTCTATACAGCCAGGTCCACAAATATAATAGAATTTTTAAAAACGTGCAGCTAAATAACTTTTAAGGATCATACTTTAAGTTAACATGATGTTAATTAACACAGCCATGAATGAAAGAGGTTATAGTCAAAGTAATAAAAAAAAACCCCAAAAAAACAAAAATGTATAAGAAAAAACATCAAAACTTTTAAACAAAAAATGAAGAAAAAATAACAATTTTACACGTTACCATATGGTAACGTGTAAATTAAACCTAAAAACCTCTGGTAAGACAGAGAAGCTAGTTAGAGTATTACTTTGGCCATACTGCTGTGTGACCAAACGTGTATGGAAGACATTGATGATAATTTATGAATACAACTCGTTGTACAAATGAGTAATGATATAAATTTGACAAGAATAAACTTAAAGAAGGGCTTACAATGATATTTTATAAGAAAAATGTTGGTTTTCATTTCATTTTTGCAAGTGTTTCACTTATGCAACCCTTGCTCCAGGGATTTGCTTGAGAACCTGAGAATGACAAACATTAAAAGTAGTTAGTATAAAAATATTGAGAGGAGAAGTGTAAAGAAAAATTTGAAAGCTAGAACCTTGAAATGTTATGGATTAAACCTGAAACAACCTCTGGGCTGATCAAAAGCAGGGCACAGCTAACTGACAGATCAAACCCTGAAACAACCTCTGGGTTGATCAAAGGCAGGGCACAGCTAACTGACAGATCAAACCCTGAAACAACATCTGGGCTGATCAAAGGCAGGGCACAGCTAACTGACAGATCAAACCCTGAAACAACCTCTGGGCTGATCTAAGTCAGGGCACAGCTAACTGACAGATCAAACCCTGAAACAACCTCTGGGCTGATCAAAGTCAGGGCACAGCTAACTGACAGATCAAACCCTGAAACAACCTCTGGGCTGATCTAAGTCAGGGCACAGCTAACTCACAGATCAAACCCTGAAACAACCTCTGGGCTGATCTAAGTCAGGGCATGCTGACTCAGAGATTGAACCCTGAAACAACTTCTGGGCTGATCCAAAGTCATGACACAGCTAGAACTCTCAGATCGAAACTGGAATTTAGCTTGTAAGGTTTTGCAGAGGGAGAAAAATGTGAACCTTTGAATTAAGGAAGACCTAAGAAACTCTACTCTTCACAAGAGGTGAGAGGCCAGCATATTGGAGAAAATTGGAATTTCCAGAAAAATCCTCTGTGGGTGGGTGGGGGACTACACATTATCACATTATATTATAAATAGTTTGGTTGTTTCTTCATGTCTTTAGCTAGTGATTATTTCATTCTTCATGGCATAATCAGGGAGATATTTATAGATAGTAAATGACTATTATTTTGACTTACTCCAGACAAGTCAATACCAGTCAGGGCTTGTACTGAAGGAGGAAGCTGTCCAATCAGCTTAGAGACCTCACCAGTCACACTGTTACCATCATCATTAATGATAACAACATCTTCAATCTTCGACAAGGGTGCAGAAACTTCAGCAGCAATCTATAAAGAAATCAAGGAGGAAGTGTTGAGTTTAAGTAAAAATCAAGGCCATGATACTATATTGTAAATTATCAAGACCAAGGCCATGTTATAGCTTCAGCAGATAAAATAGCCAAGGTCTTGATAATTGAGGGAGAAAAATGTCTCGATAATTATTGATAATTGACCCTAGGTTTTGACATACATATGTTTAATGCTTTAGTGGCCTTCCATATATGCACCCATAGGCCACTTCAGTGGCCGAGATCGACAACAAAAATATCAGCGACACTATTGGCTACTTAAAAGATTTTTCTATCTTCATACATTTAAGTATCTTCCTTTTTATTACCACAGACTTGGATATTAAACATCTGTGTAGCTCTCAATTTTTTGTGTGTGTGGTCATTGATAACATAAATTTCCATATAACTAAATCAAAATCAATCATGGTGGTGATTATGGATGAAGACTCCATTTCGGGTTGGTCACAGAACCCACCCCAGTGATTTCGGGCCTGAGCACTAAAGGGTTAATATAAATAAGATTACAGAAAAAACTGAATACAAGTCATTTTTGATTATGATATTTTAGGTTTCAACTCAATGTAAAGCACCTTGATTATATCTTATAGAAAGGGTGCTATATAAATCATAATCATCATAAATCATTATTTTCTAGATGGAAGAAAATATAATAATCTGTAAAATCTAAGGAAAATACCTTCGGCAAAGATTCCAGAATTAGAGCAGTCATAGCGGCATCACCATACATCTTGTATGCAGCTGCCTTCTGCCTCATACGCTCTGCTTCTGCTTTACCAATGGCTTCAATAGCTGCTGCCTCGGATGCTCCAACCATCTACAATAACAAAGATGAAGAATTTGAGCATAGGAAAACATTTCGTTTATTTCATGGGTGACAGGTCAGGCACGTTGCTAGGACCTTGAAAGGAAAGGTTCGTTTTTCTACCAATCTTAGTTATGCCATATCTTGATAAACATTATATTGCGTTATTGTGTAGATCCAGAAATCATCCATACCCACCCCACAGAGGAATTTGGAATTTCCGAAGAGTAGGTGGGTCAGAGAAAGAACAAAAATTACAGAGTTTGTATGGAAGAAAATTGGAATTTCTGGGGGGTAGGGGGTGTCTTAAAAAAATTCCTCCGTGAGTCGGGTATGGATAATTTTTGGAACTACACATTAGACCTTTTTGCATAGACGTAGAAGAACAAATAAATGCCAAAATACAGGTACTGTATGGAAGAATGGAAGAGGGACCTAAAAGAAGAAGTCTAAGACATAATTTGCTCACCTTAATCCTCTCAGCATCAGCTTGCGCAGTAAGGACAGTCTGTGTTCTACAAGAAAAAAAATGCTATGACAATGTAATTACGACACATAAAAAGCCAATTGTCACAGATAATAAATGAAGTAATACACCTATATCATGCTAAGTGGGAAATATTTACAAGATTTGATTATCGAGAATAGAAATTACTAACAACTTTTCACATCGAAATTTGTGAAATTGAAAAGTTTGGTAAAGATAGCCCTTAAACTGACAAAGATATGAAACTAAGCATTTTTGTAAAGAAAATTACTGTATGTTGTCACGCATAACATGTTTGGTTGGCCTTGTTATCAGGCTGAACACCACATTTCTTTGTAAAATTTCAAGAAAATACTTACTCTCAAAAGTGCATATCCTTGTCAGTTTAAGGGAAATCTTTACTATTAACAATGTGACAAATGTTATAGTAAACTCCCTTTTCTGATAAATCAACTATTATTATAATGTCAAGCTATGGGTGGATGGACGAATTGCTGAATGGATGGGTAGGTGACTAAGTTATGGATAGATAATGGGTGAATCTATGTATGATGGTTGGATAATGGATGGATAAATAAATGATCAAAAAAATGGAAAGACAGATGGGTGAGAATATGGTTGCATGATGGATCGATAAATTAATGATAGATGAATAATAATTATTATTTATTACCTTTGTCCCTGAGCTAGCGTTTCAACCCTGAAGCTCTCAGCCTCTGCAGGTCTTTTGACAGTAGCAATCAACTCTTTCTCTTTACGTTGAATCTCTTTTTCCTCTACTTCAATCTGTTTTCTTCTGTCTACAACTTCAATCTGGATTTCTTCTGACCTGATCTTCTGCTTCTCCTTAGCAGCCTAATTGAACAAGCAATAATTGATCAATTTAGGAATCTCATTATTCTTTTTTTTTATTTTTCATTTTTGGCCTTAACATTACTGGCCAAAATCACCAGCAAAGCAAAGATTCATCTTGAGTTCCAATTTTTGCCAGACACTGTCCAATATTATATTACTCGCTGTTATTTTAAGCCCTGTTTTAAAATTCCCCTCGAACACCTGTAACTCAATATTTTTATTATTGATCCTACATGAAATTAATAGTTGAATGGCAAAATATTTTTATATCATTAGTGTAGTGATGCATCTTGGAGATATAAAAGTTTTATTCTTTCAATATTCTAACGAATGTGAAGTCATAGGTGTTAATGTGCTTGAAATTCGCAATGCACACTTTAAGTTGAATTGCTTGCATCACAGCTTACAGTACTCACCTGTAGTTCATAAGAAAGCTCAGCTTCTGCTTTCCTTGTGTTTACTTCTTGGTCAAAAGCTGCTTTTTGCATCTGGAAATCTTTTGAGGAATCGGCAATGTTGGTTTGAGTTTGGTAGACAACATCCATCTTCTGTTTCTGGCATTCTGCTTCCTGCATGGTAAAATAGGAAAAAAGGCAATAGACCCTTTGAGCTTGGGTATGTTTTTTTCCATTTCAGACCACTTGTCATGCCCTTGACAATAACATTCTTTGTGTGAGTTGTATCCACATTCATGTGTCTTCTCATGTGCAACCATTAAATGACGAAATGATACTCTAGGGAATGACAAGTGTTCTGAAATGGGAAAAACATGCTTAAGAGATCTATTGGATTATGATATACTTTAATAAAACTTTGCCACATCGTCAACCTTGAAGAAAAGTTCTCGTCATGAGTAAAGAAAAAAATGCTCTGACTGACCCTGATTCCTGCATCTCTGTTGGCTTCAGCAACACCAATGTCTGCATCTCTCTTTACTTTAGCTGTCTGTGTTTTCCCCAGAGAGTCAAGATACTGCACTTGGTCAACAATGTCTTTGATAGTGAAGGATAGAACCTCAATGCCCATTCTGCCCACATCTGGCGATGCAACTTCTCTGACCAGAGCAGCAAAAGCTTCTCGATCTATAAGAATGAAACCAATAATTGGTCAGATGGAAAGTCATTTTGTTACTCGGTCAGGTGGATGCAAGTTGGTTGATGGTCGACTGGTTGGACATTCATTCATTCATTCATTCATCCATTCATTCATTCATTCATTCAGTCAGTCAGGTCAGTCAGTCAGGTCAGTCAGTCAGTCAGTCAGTCAGTCAGTCAGTCAGTCAGTCATACAGTCAGTCAGTCAGTCAGTCAGTCAATCAATCAATCAGTCAGTGAGTCTGAAAAGAAATTTCAAATAATTTGGGGTACTTTAACCTATAATGTTAGGGATGCAAAGACTACCTGCAATACATAGTCGCAGCACACAAAAGAGCAGGCCGTTGAATTTTGCTGTGCAGTGCTTTTACACATGCAGAAATCATTTTTCATACATGCAAATGGTATTTACATAGATGCCACATACAGTGCTGTATGTATAACCTGATCTTGAGGTGCCAACATGCTCTGTCTGCTTACCTTTATAGATTTCCTCCACTGTAAGGGTACCCAGGATAGCTCTCAAATGACCCTCAAGGGTTTGCAAGACAACACTCTCAATTTCTCTAGTAGACTTCCCAAGAAACTGTTCACAAGCTGTTTTTAGGAGGCGGGGCTCCGTCATGACCTTCACCTGACAAACACCTGTTACTGTGACAGCAACACCTTGTGATGTTTCTACCATTTCGCACTTAGGGTTTAGTGTCATTACCTCCAGTGATATACTGTAAATAAGATAAATATAACTTGCTACAAAATGGTTTTGAACATACCATGGAATAGCCTTGAATGCAGGAGTTGCTTGTTTTGTCATTCTTATTTCTGCTTTTGTTAACCGACCTCAGAAGTGAGGATTATAGTATATATTTTAAAGTTTTTCATCTGCATATTCTAAATATCTCACTGATATTATATATTTATGCTATTTAGATAGCATATCAGCGCTTAATATGTGTAATAGGAAATCTTAAGTGAATATATTAGAGGCTCTCTGTTACAAATAGTATTTTCACTTTGTTATAACCGCTTAAAGCTGAAATCATTATATAGCTCATCAATGAAGTATAAATATTATTCCAAATGAGCTTATATACAATTAAAAACATTAAAGCATCGATGAATTAGATTTTTGCTTTGGATTAAAGTCAAACAGGAATATTTTGGGGTTGGGAATGAAGAGAGCTCGATGGAAAAATAGCTTTCGAGGCAACAGGTTACAGTTTAATACTTACGCTTGTACATCCGTCACAAAAGCCCAAGCCCATGCCCATCCTCCGATTACTGTCTTCTTGTTCCCAGCACCACAACAGCCACCTAACAAAGGAAAACAAAACCTTAGCCAGACCTACAAAGGTGGATTAAAAATACGGACTCGCGAAGTCTTCGTTGATGGGTGCATTCATGCACAAAATGGTTGACTGTCTTACTCCGTGACGAACGAGCCCTGGAGTTCACTTTAACCAAGTGAAAATGCACCAATTCAAAAAGAATTTAAACAAGAATAATAGAATTCTCTAGAATTTCGTCGATATGTTTAAGAAAACATGCGCTAAAACACTAGAGCTGTGGATAAATATGTTCATTAATGAACAACAAGGCCTCACTACACCAGTGTTCAAAGACCAAAACCCTACAATTTATAAACATTTCGACATAAATAGCACGTTACCAGATACGACGAGGGCTTCATTAGGTCCTACTGTATAGCAATTCCCCATTTTGATCGCCTTTTAGGTTGTTTTTATTATGTTTTGAAGGTGAGTTTTGAAGTTTTCAGTCAAAAGAAAGCTGGATCAAAGAACAAGATCTACGCCTTCACCCTCGACCCAGTCTTCACTCACGATGACAAAACAAAACAGATGTCGACATGTGTGTGAATAACTAAATAAAGCTTATGTAAGAATAAAATGATAAAGAATTAAAATAAATGCAATTCAGCAATATAAGACAAAAAATTAAGACTAAAAACAAAATATGAAAAGTTTAGATGAAATGAAACTATAATCTTACGTAAATTTACAACCAATTCTTTATTTAAGGCTGCGTTCATAATGTATGGCAGAGGAGGGAGGGGGGGGGGGGGGGGGCAGGTGAAATTTAGGGGTATCGGAAAAATTTTGGTAGGAAAAAGGAAGGGATGGGCAAATTTTTATCAGAAAAAAAGGGGGAATGCACAATTTTTGGAAGAAGCTACAAGCCTTGCTTAGCGGGGATCGTATAATTTTGCACGGACTTTTAAGGGAAGGTGTTAAGAAATATTCTGGACATTTCAAATTTTCACCTGCTGCCCCCCCCCCCCCCCCCCCTATTATAAACGCAGCCTAAAATATTGATTTGAAACTCAATATATGTAAGTATGTATTTGAATGATACGATTCATATGTATAAGGTATTTTACCCATAAACTCAAGCGGTCGTCGAGTAGTTTCACATACACATTACGTCATAGACACGAATTTAAAAAATGACATCATAAACTTTTATTATCTTTTGCCGTCTTTGTTTGATAAGCGAAAATAATTTTAAAATACTCATAAGGGACAAAAGTGTGATATCTGTTAGGCAGTAATGATAAAAGGGTAAATTTTTAGCTAGTTGTCTTTTCTTATCTGTTATTAGGCAGATTATTGTGAAACGAAAATATCAATTTTTGGTCTTCCTCAAAACAAAGATTTTAAATTGCAATGAAAACTGAAAAAATTAAATCTCAAAGCCACGTTTTACATTTCACTTTTTCTTGGCTTGATCCGTCCATTACATTTCAAACGGAATGCGACAACGTCTAAAAGCTTTTAGCAGAGGTCCTTTTTCGTCTTTCTCTTTCGTCTTGTCAAACCCTCAAACATTTATATACACATTATGAAGGCTAAAGCTTATAATAATAATAATAATAATAATAATAATAATAATAATAACAATAATAATAATAATGATGATGATGATGATGATGATGATGATGATGATGATGATGATGATAATAATAATAACTTTATTAATGTTTCTATATCTTCTAGCCGGGCACAAGTGCCCTACTAATCGGGGAGACAAAAGCTTGGAAGTTTTAACCAAAGGTTCCATTAAAAAAATGTGTTATTTTTCATTTGGTCGTTACCGAATGAGGCAACACCCTCGCTAACTCTGACGTCATCATCTTTCATGACGTTCTTTGGTCTACCTGTGTCCATCATTACCGTGTAGTCCTAGTAACCTAGTCCCAGTCTCCCTCGTCTGTTCCATTGCATCAGTCTTTTCACATGGTGGATTTTTACTGATCGAAAAATCCGAAAAAGTCTTCAAAATGCCGATCGGTTGTAGGTTTTACAAGCATATCTATCCCGAAGTGGATGATGTGGTGATGGTAAATGTCCGTAGTATAGCTGAGATGGGTGCTTATGTCAATCTGTTGGAGTATAACAACATTGAAGGGATGATCTTGCTCAGTGAACTCTCAAGAAGACGAATTCGTTCCATTAATAAGCTTATTAGAGTCGGTAGGAACGAGTGTGTGGTTGTTATCCGTGTGGATAAAGATAAAGGTATGCTTTATTGATGAATCATTTGAAATTTAAAGGATCTTTATTTGAAAGTTTAACTATAAAAGAAGCACACGTCACGCTAGTGTCTGTCTGTCTGTCCTTTGATAGCTGTCTAACAAAGGGGCAACCAACCTAAGTTTATTCGTTAATGGAATCAAGAAACTAAGTTTTCTTGATTGTATTTGCCTAGTCTCTGCCATCTACATAAGAAATAATTAAATATCACAGAAAACGAAATTTATGCTCAAATTGAACACGAAAAATTTAATTAATGTTTATGCATTGGGGATAGGGGAGGGATTTGGGGCAGTATGACTTGGGGGTTTGGGGGATATAGAAGCTTTTCACCATCAAGTGATGACAGCCATAACAGGAGGCATAACAATAGAGTCGTTCTCCCTTGGGAGAAACTGAATTCTTTGTCATATAAACCAGATTAGACCAGATTCAATTGTTCCTGCCTCCTGTCATGACTGCCATCACATGATGGTGCGAAGCATGTATACACAAAATATAGGGCTCAAGATACTAGCAATGATATTGTATGATTAAAAGTGGGAATTTTTTGCTTTGCGCCTCTGATTACCAGTAAATATAAATTCTAATTCCTATGTGACACATCGTTATGATATTTGCAGGCTACATAGATTTATCAAAAAGACGTGTTTCCCCAGAAGAAGTAAAGAAGTGCGAAGAAAAGTTTACAAAAGCTAAAACGGTAAAGAGAAAATGTGACAAAGTAGAAAGTTATGTACTTACCACTGTTTTGATTGTGCTGATTGAGACAATCTATAAACAAAATGATTACCTAGACTGTATTTCCCACTATACACTTTCATGGTTTACAAACATCGATATCAGGAATCCTTTCATGTTCAAATTTCCCAGCTATTAAACAAAAAATATCTTTACTGAATGCAAGGATTTTGGATTTAACACAGATTTGATAAAACTTGTCTTCAGATATAGCTGAGACATCTTGTTTTATCAAAATCTTTGAGTTTAATCCCAAATGGAGTTATTTTCAACACTTTCTCTTGCATGTCTTAGTGGAGTGGTGATAACTAGTAGAACTAGCATGGACTGAGTCGGTGTTTCTGAATAAAACAGTAGAAAATTGTAGATTATTGGATCACCGTAAAAAGCTTTGTGAAACTGACGTTTCAGACGTTAGTCCTTCGTCGGAGCATGTTTTGATGGAGTTTGACTGAGCTCATTTCGATAATTTCATTGACAAATAAATATTACGTTGCCAGGTATACAGTATTTTAAGACATTGTTCAGAAATCCTGGGATATGAATCAGATGATCAACTTGAAGAGCTCTACGAGAAGACAGCTTGGTACTTTGACCAAAAATACAAAACCCCTGGCAGCTCATATGATGCTTTTAAACTCGCTGTAGCGTAAGTACGATTTTATGATATCTAAATACAAGAAGCATAGGAATTCAGGAGAGTTTTAATAATAAATAATGAATGTTGATCAGAATTCAGGGTTTGCAAAAACATTGCCACAGCTTTCATTGCTATGAGCTGATTGAGACATCAGTTGCGACATGGAAATCATGCAATATTCTACTGTCAATCAAATAGATTATTACACATTGGGTACATGGGAACTACAAAAAGGTGCATTAGACACTAGCCTAAAGATTTTTTTGATTGACAGATGCCACCACTGGGGTGTTGCTCAGCAGGTAGCAATGAAAAGTGGTAAAAGGTTTGCAAATCCTGAATTCTGATCATACTTTTTCTTTGAATATTTTTCAAAACAGAGATCCCGCAGTTTTAGATGAATTGGATCTTGATGAAAAGACCAAAGAAACTCTTCTTGCAAACATCAAGAGAAGACTAACACCACAAGCTGTGAAGATTCGTGCCGACCTGGAGGTGGCTTGTTATGGTTATGAGGGAATCGATGCTGTAAAACAAGCATTAAGGAAGGGACTTGATTGCTCCACCGAAGAAATACCAATCAAGGTAACAGCAATAGCATTGATTTTTTGAAAATATTATTCATTTGGGACACTACAACACTGTCAGTGACTGGTTAACTTTGAAACTTTATGAGATCATACACCGTTCTCATAATGGCTGACAAGTGCACAAAAATGAGGTCAACCAGTCATTAGTTTAGAAGATATAGAAGCACATGAAATGTGTTTATAGGAGAAAAGTATAGAAACTGACATTTTGTTTTGACCTGAATTCGTGCTATCCACCTTTATTTTGTATGAGCAGCCTTGCTCAGCCTTGCAAGATGACTGGGTGGCCTAGTTTTTGTGGGCTTGTCAGCCATTATGAGAACGGTGTTTTAAACTTACTTAAACCATTAGCATGACAGCAATAAAAAAAGCTGTTATATTTTTTGAAAAACGAAAAAATCAGTCTTTAGCAAAAAATCGGTCTTGTTTCCCGTTATGCAAAAAGACATGGTGGTCTTGCACTTTGTCCTTTTCTCTCTTTGTAAGCATGTTACACCTACATTTTTGTTCCAAATTTTCTCTTTACTTTGGCATTTTTTCAGTATTCAAACGAGTGTTCAATTCTGATTCATGTTTGTTGATTTTCTTGATGACAGGTAAACCTTATAGCTGCACCTCTCTATGTAATCACAACTACAACCCTGGACCATGAGGAAGGACTGAAAAGCCTCGTACAAGCAGTAGACGCAATAAAAACCTCAATAAAGAAGTCAGGAGGAGAGTTTACTGAGAAAGCTCCACCTAAAGTAGTGACAGAAACAGATGAAATAGAGTTGGCAAAACAAATGGAAAGGCTTGAGAAGGAGAATGCAGAAGTTGATGGCGATGATGACAATCCTGATGATGAAGAGATTATGGACGACATGTAAACCATGCTACAAGGGAAAATGTCAAATGTACAAGAACAATATCTGAATAACAAAAATCTTACATGAAAATCTATTAAAGCCTTATATACTTGTCTTATGCACCCATGTCGAACTTTGGCCGAGTTGACCTTCCAAAGAAAAACAAGGTCAACTAATAAGATTTGAGAGTTAAGCTTTTGACCAGCATTATGTATTGGAATGAATTTGGACAAGCTGACACTAATGTTGAATGGACATTATAAATCCTTTTGAAGTGTTTTGAAACTGGTTAGAATGTCTGGTTATTTGATGGTGTACTATGCAACAAGGGCACATGCAGGGTTTTAAATAAGGGGGTCACTCCCCATTCAACATATCCATCCCTCCAAAAACATAAATGCTATAAATAATCTACCTTTGGGAAAGGGTGCTGCAGGAACCCCCCTGGTTCTGTTCATGCTTCTTCTGCAGTTTGGTGTAACTGGTACAGTTGTTGCATTTAACAGTCTTAAAGGATGCTAAAATTTCTAACAACAATCCAACCATGACTACATGAATACCATATTTAAGAGCAGCAGTACTTTTATTAGTACTTGACTAGAATAAAATTTTTGATTTGAAAAATCTGAAAACCTTTAGAGTATTTTACTTTCTTGTGAGACAAAAACAATAGTGATTAATGTTTTAGAGAAAACAAAACAAGGCAATAATTTGGTGTCTACTACAATCTATAGGCTACTAACTGCTTCACAGGGAAAGTAAAATCTCATATTCCCTACCACTAATAATTTATTTAACAAATTATATTATTGGTATATTTTCGATTATCAGGCTCGTCACTGTTAGGAATGTCAGCTGGTAAAAGTGGTTTAGTGAACAGCAAAGTACATAAATATTGTAAAGTATGAATTGTTGCATATTCTCAATACAGTTTTACTAGTCTCAGAATTGAAATCTAATGTTGTGTCCTTCATATCTAAACTGCCATGTTGGTTGACTTGGACAAATGATTTTGTCTTGGTTTCTTTCGTTACATCAACCAACATGGCGGACATGTCTTTTGTCCCTGTGCATGTGACGACATAGCTGCCATGTTGGTTGACCTGAACAAATGATTTGGTCTTGGTTTCTCTTGTTATATCATCCAACATGGCGCACGTCTTTTGTCCTTGTGCATGTGACATCATAGCCACCATGTTGGTTGACTTGAACAAATGATTATTTGGTCTTGGTATCTCTTGTTATATCAACCAACATGGCGGTCATGTATCTTGTCCTCTCAATTCTTTTGGGTAGGGATGGAAAGGATGCACTCAGAGGTAGAACTGCTCCAGGAATTGCTAAAAGGGATCTGTGATAATCATAAATATACAAGACTCATCAACAGAACCCAAATTAAAATTAATTCATAGCACTACATACAATCAATAAGATGTCTCTTAAATCATATCTTTTGAGTCAAATGAATAAAGCGTTTTAAAGTTATTTCATTGTGTAGGCCTTCATTAATTTTAACTATTATTTCAAGAAATATAAAACTGCTGCTTATATCTCTGTATCATGATATAAACAGTAGAGTAGTGTAGAGTATGAGATAACCATGCTTATGAACACTAGGCATGGTCAAAGCATTTCTATTGCTTTTGAACAATTTTGCATTACTGTGTGCTCTCTTTTCTCTGATATAAAATTTTAGAGCCAATCAGCACGTGTTATATTTAAATATATTATGATTCAAAATATAACACTTTTTACATTTCTGAAGCCAGACAAGCCTAGGATTTTATGCTTTCATGAGTAGATTGACTGAAAGTTTAGATCTGAATCCAATCAAGTCTGACCATCAGCATCAATCAAATTCATCTCTGAATCGTCTGGCATTTCAAAGTTCATATCATTAAAAGACGGTTCAAGTGAATTGGGATTTGCATCGGTATTTGTTGGTGCATTTGATGCTTCTGTGAATTCACTCCCTAAGTCAGCATTACTGCTACATCTATCACTAGTGGGGTTACAAGTTGAAGGTGTTGCAGGTGGAACTGCTGGTGTTGCAGATGTAGGAGCAGGTCCCTGTGCTTTGGATTTAGTACCACGCTGAAGTCCAAGTATCTGATTTTGAAATGGTAAATAAAGTTAGCTATATGAAAGAGATTTCATTGGTGAAAAAATGACGAGGGCCATTGGTAAATTTTCATAAATATGCAAACTCTGCATCTCCGAGTTGCACACTGAAATTTGGTTTTTCACTGCCACCAGTCAAAAATATGAAAGGTACCGACTGATTAGGTTGGATTGACGGCAGCGAAAAACCAAACTTCAGCATGCAGCTTGCAGACAAAGAGTTTGCATGTTCATAAAAATTGCAGTAATTAAAATCAGTCACAACCATATACATTAGTCATATTATGAATCCTGATTGAAAACTTAAGATATTTATGAGCTCTCAATTCATTTGATGATAAAGACTTACCTTAACATAGTTAGCAGGAACAATTCCCTCCCTTTCTCCATCTACAGTAGCCAACAGCCAACCCCTCAGGCGAGGCTGTCTGTCTTTGGGAGCCATTTTGATAACAGTTCCTGCTGAGACAGACAGTTCATCTTCAGCTTCACCAACAAAGTCAAACTCGACCCTTCCAAGCACATGATCTCCAGCACCTAACGACAGAATTTGAAACAATGAGCAACTAACACTTGGACAAAGAACACTTTACAGATGTTTTACGCTGTTTTTGGCGCTAAATGCTGATTGAGACAAACACTTATGAAAAATTACTAATCTGAAATAGACTACAGTTAATCAAGACAATTATTATATAAAAAAATTGGAATCATTATTAAAGGTACATAGGAACTGTAAGAAGATAATCAATCTCAATCATCAATGAAATTGGTAGCAAACCCATTTAAAACCATGTTTGACGAGTTATTTAAAACCGTAACGATCCTGAAACAACTCCAATAGTGTCCGATTTACATGGGTTCGTGATGCCATATTATTATCATTAAACATCTTATTAAATAAGTGTTAATAGAGACTAGGGGCGTCATGGTTTATGCTGGGGGCATTATGGTAGTACAGACTGGGGCCGTTATGGTTTACGTGGGGGCATCATGACCGGTTACCATCATAATGCAGAATTGTCGTTCTGTAAAACCAATTTTCCACAACAATACTAAAATATTAAACATTTCAGTAGGTCCTGAATCAAACAAAAAAGAAACCAACGACAACAAAGGCCGTTATCATAATTAAGTTCATAGCGGCACAGCCACTCCTGATAATATTGGAATTGCAACATTCAACTACATGTAATTGGTTTTATTATATAGATATCGATGAAATACCAGGTTTTCTCTAGTGTCGAAAACTTGATATCTTTCACCAGTGGAAGATACCATATCTTTCACACGTGAAGATATCGCTGTTGAATTGGCTTGCTATTTTAATAAAGAATTTTTGAGCCTTTGTTTTATTTAAGTTTCATCGATATCTATATAATAAACAGAACATTACATGGCCGCTAGGAGATACAAATTTTATCTTCTGGTGTTCAATTTAGATATCTCACTTGTTCGCTGTGCTCTCTCGCGAGATATCAATTGAACACTCGAAGATAAAATTTGTATCTCCGTGCGCCCATGTAATATCCTCTATATACAGTGAATATATTTATTATTTCAATCATATATACCTGTCATCCAGTCCCTGCTACTATCTTCTTCAGGTGTTAAAGATCTCAGTAGTTTCCAAATGACCCAAGGTACCCCCATCACAACGGCAAAAAACATCACTATAGGCCATGACTTGGTTGCCTTTCCATCCTTTCCTTCGGCACTTGCAGCAGCCACAACAGTCGACTGTGCTTCACTCCAAACCTCATTCTCTACTCCTGTGCTCCTAATTAATCCTAATATATACAGAAGTTTCTTGCACAGGGTTTTCATTGTTTTTACTATTGCTATAGCTCCGATAGCACCGAGTATGTGCGTTTTGAGTCTACTGAAGTGATCAGCAGCACCAAGTACTGCTCTGAATGTGTTGAGCATCGCAAAATGTGTGGATTCCAGCATCATTGAAATCGAACCAAAAGCTTGTACAATGGATTCCACAGATTGGAATGCTGCTTGACTGCTCTCTTCTGCCCTTCGTATGAATGGGCTGGTTTGAGCACCGTATTGGCCACCAATTCTATTGTAGCTTCCATATCCACCAAGGCCTCCTCCATACATTCCACCATAACCTTTGAGCAAGGATTTGTTTCATTAGGGAGCATTCATTTTTCAGGAGGGGGGAGGGGGGAGGTGGGCTGGAGGAATAAACAGTAATATAAAATCTTTAGACCCCCCTTTCTTCTGTCTGCATAAAAACGTGACCCTCCCCTTGAAATTTGTTGGATTATTGTAACTCTTCTTTATGTAGCATCAAATATTTGATAGCCTCCTTTTTGACCGAGTAGAAATTTAATGGCCCTCTCTTGCATTCTTCTGGGCACTAATAGATCACTAGCTATTTAGCTTTCTACCACCTTGTACAACATTCAGATGTCTAGTTTGCATTGAAGTTGTAAACGTCAAGAAATCCTTTTCTTTTACATCAACAGGGTTTAATTTTGGTTTTCATTTCATTGAATAGGAAGGCAGAAGAATTACTGCAAACTGCCTAAGATTGTACATATAACTTTATTGAACCCTGAAACAACCTCTGTGCTAATCTAAGTCAAGGCACAGCTAACTCACAGATTGAACCCTAAAACCTTAAAAAAACTTCTTTTCTTGATGCATACCTCCTCCATACATTCCTCCGCCCATTCCTCCAAAACTACTTCCATACATTCCTGTTCCAAAGCCACTTCCATAGCCACTTCCATAGCCACTTCCATAACCACCTAGCACATAAAAAATAATGTTATTCTTCTTTGTGAAACTCACTCAGTTGGACAACGAGAGCACCCTAAATAGTGGAGGATAACTGCAGTAGTTGAGAGCTGCAGAGTAAAATTAATTTGGTTTTTCGTTGCTGTCAATCAAAACAAATCAGTTGCTACCCATTATATTTTTGACATGTAGCAGACGTAAAAGTCAATGTGTATTTCCAGATATTATCCATACCCTCTCCCTCCCCTATGGAGGAATAGTTTTTTAAGATCCCCCCATCCAGGAAATTCAAATTTTCTTCCATACGAACTCTGTAATTTTGCTCTTTCTCTGATCCCCCCCCTCCCCTATAGGCCTACCCCTTGGAAATTCCAAATTCCTCTGTGGGGGTTAGGTGGGAAGTATGGATAATTTCTGGAAATACAATATCACAACAAGCCGTTAAAATGTCTGAGTTTACATAATATCAAAAACAGCATTTGCAACATAAAATAAAATCAATGTACGTCAACAGATTATGCTTTTTGAAAAATATGTGACATACATTATCCAATAACTGATAAAAAGTAATGAACATATCTTATAAGAGGTTGGGCTTCATGGCTTCTTATATGATACTGTAAAGGAAGGCTTATCAGCCCCGCCCACGAACACTTTATTTTTGTATCTATTATTAGTTACGTCATATCCTTAACGTTTCACTTAGTTACAACACGTCTCAATTCCACTTAGCGTTAGTATTAGTGTATGAAGTCGACGAGAACACATCTATTCGTGATCAAAGAGTTTAGAGTAGTTTTTTAGTTATCTTTGTTGGAGCAATAACCTATATCTTAACCTCGGCAAGCGGGACTGTTATGTAAGTACGCTTTGTTTCTCATAATAAGTTATAGTTTAAAATGCATGACTGGAAGCCCACTATACCTATGGGTGTGTATTATATGTTATCACTTTACGCGTAAGGGCCTATAAGTTTATGCTACATTTATAGTATTTTATTCTCAATGTAATTCATCTACGCTAGAATATTATGTTAGTTTTCTATGTTTATTGTGATTCTCTTTATCATTCTTTGTTAAGCATGCATTTACGTAATGGTATGATTGGAATGTTATGCAGGTTTCTAGTTTAGTAATTAAGTCATGCCCTTTGTATCATTTAACTCTAGTTTACGACAAGTTCTTGGATTGTAATAAACTTCAATTCGTCGTCAAGTGCTGTCCGTAAAATTATTCCCGAAATCTCCTCAATTACTCGTAAGCCCGTTCACGTGCGATAAAGTCGTCGTATTATTCGTCCGTGTCGGCATTTACAGATACCGTAAGTTCATTGTGTAATGCCAGATAATATAACTTTTTTTTAAAGACGAAAAACTACCAAACATAACACTTTCTTTAAAAATCTATAGCATTTGCATCCAAATTCAATACTTACTAATAAAAGCTTTTTCACTTTCATTTCTTGTGCAAAGATGAATCAAAAAGAGATCGTGACATTACAAGTCTGGTGATGTTGTTGATGTTATTTCGTAACAAGTAAAAAATATTCAACAACTTTTGGGTACTTTTACTAACCATATCCTCCGTACATCCCGCCATAACCACCCGTACTTGCTAAACCAGATCTCTGTGGTCTACTAGGTACTGGTGGAGGGTTCCTAGTGTTGTTTTGTACATCACAGCAAGAACCTTGATTCAAAGCATTTGGACGATTACCATACGGGACCGAAGGACGAGGAGTTAGTGAGCTACGAACTGGTGTGTTCGCTCTGGAATTCACTCCAGCACCTTCCCATGGTTTCATAGGAGCGCTCATGATGTTTTTATGGTGTATAACTAAGAAATTTTAGAGTAAAGACGATGAAAATTTACGATTTTAGGATCCATAATTCCATCATGGCTGCTCTGTAGACTCGGTGATCCACTCCAGAGTCCTGGGGGAAACCACAGGAAGCCCAAGTCCTTTGTCTGCATCAAGTTTACCCAAGGCCAAAAAAAATTTGGTAGATCTCAAAAGCTGTTTTTTTGGTAGAGTGCTTTTAGTCTCGCTGTTGAAAAGTTAGATAAATTTATCTAACTTAGATAACTATTTAGTTGACGTCACCTAAAATAGTAAAAGTGCACCAAATAGAGGTCATGCTAATCCGGGGTTTGTTTTACCAGAGATTGAGTGAATAGACATTCATTTGTATCATCGTTTCTCCCCCTGATCTCAGTAGCTGTTTATTCGTAGTTTCAAATTTGTGACGTCAGCTAAAATAGTAAGTAACTTATCTAATTTAGTTGACATCACCTATTCAACAGTGAGACTAAAAGCACTCTAGCTTCTACTTTAAGATATAAATTCTGATCTAAATTCGTGGAATTTTTAGGAATGGGAAAAATCTCTCCCTCCAAAGCTGAAATTAATGATCACAAGATACCACTTTGTTTTTACTTCAGGGTTTTATTACATGTAATCTACATGCCTTAGTTGGTAAAACCAGCTACCATCAAGTCAAAATGTAAAAAGACCAGGTATAGAAGTATAGTTCAACTATGAACTGTTCCACTACACAATTTTCTGCACCAGTATTCTTCCCTATGGGTAACCAAGTTACCCTTTTACTTACAGTGTGACATGGCAAACTTATTTTTTTACTAGTTAGCCAGACATCTCAGGACAACCACAAAAGTTAATATTTAAAATTAAATAAAGAAATAAAATTAAATAAATGGCTAGAAAGTGATACCCATTTTGGTCCCTTTGCTGGTTAACACTACATTTTCATAAATAATTGAAACACTTGGCAGGAAAGGATTTAACAACATTAATAAAAAAAAATTGGGTGGCCACGGTTAGGCATGTCGCACTGCAAGACCTAGTTTAAACCAGCATTTGTTGAGAAGCAGACTACCCCTATTCTGTCTTCAACAACCTTTATTCCCTTTTAGTTTTCCATTCACAGAAATTATCATCAACATATGGAAAATGTTGTATTTTAAACATTCACAGTAATAATTTCACATCAATAAAAATCACAAGATTCCAATCTAAAAACTCTTTATTATATCAATATATATTTTTAAAAATATGAAAAAAAATTAGAAAAGCAATACTAATATATTTACAATGAAAGTGCATAGAAAAATAAATATTTGATGCATGTACAAATTACATTCACAAGCTTAAGTAACAATGAAAATAACTATAGATTTATTAGAAAAATCACTTCTTTTCACTTAAAAAAATACTTCTAAAGAATAAAGAAAAATCAAAATACCTAGTCTTAAGCCTTTATAAATTCTTTAATATGTATAAAAGTGCTTAAATCTAATCTTGTGTTGCAATATGTACAATAGTTTACACTAAAATCTTGAGCATCACAGAAAATGACTAATTGCCAATTGGATTAGCTGGCTAAATAAATCCAGTTTAATGTAGCCAAAAGATTTCTAATCTGAATTAGTCAAATAACTTGATTTCAATTAAGGTATTGAAAAAATATCTTTAGAAATCTGCATTTAAAGTAAAAACATTAGCTTCTTTGTCTTGGTTCATCACTCCACTCCTCTGATATTCTCCTACTCTCTTCTCGAAGAAGTTTGTTTTGCCTTCTAAGGAGATGTTTTCCATGAAGTCAAATGGATTTTCAACATTGTATACCTGTAGAAAAACAACAAATTTAATGTTTAAATTTAAATTTTATGTATATAATTTAGTCCTACTTGTTGGTGAAAGTGGGAAGGGTGGGTGCTGTGCACTGCTTCTTACCAATGCCACCTGGGTTTGAGACCTGCCGGGCTCAGTGTCATATGTGAGTACAGTTGTTTGTTGGTTCTCTATGGATTTTCCTCCCGCCACGAAAGTCAACTTCTAAATTCTAAATCAATCTATCAGCTGCCTTATCAATAATTGTGTTGCAATCCCTGTTAGGCATCATGTCAACCACCTAGGAGTGGTGTTAAATGCAGTAGATTTAAAAGTGAAAAAAGCTAAATATTTCATCTATGCATGCATGATTTCAACAAGTAGAGAAAAACCACACTAGAATGATTTTCATATGACCGTGAAAGAAAATAGACCATTTAGTTTGTATTAGTTGATAAAGAAAAAGAAAATCATTGGTTTAGAGTCTACTACTAACTATTAGTTTGCCTATTCTTTCACGATCATATGAAAATCACTCTAACAAAAAAAAGTTACCTTGCTACATTGTAATGCTACTAAGAGCCTGTCAGCTACAAACTCTATGTACTGCCTCATTAGTTCACAGTTCATTCCTATCAGTCTGACTGGAAGTGCAGATGTCAGGAACTCTTGCTCAATTACTACAGCATCTTTGATAATCATTTTGATGGTTTCTTCTGATGGTTTGTTGACTAGATGCTTGAACATTAGACAGGCAAAGTCACAATGCAGACCCTGGAGTATAACACATGAAATATTTAATGAATGCAAACAAGCTTAATGTTAATTTTTGTTTTGATCATAGGAATATCTTCCCTTGGTAAAAAAAAATACTGCCCCAGCTGTGGAGGTATGGATACTTTCCTTCAGATCTATACATAAAGCTCTTAAACTTTGAGCTTAAAGGATATCTGAAACTTATGGTGATCTAAGTCAGGGGAAAAAATTGAATTGGGCCTTAGCATGTTGGCAGAGGAAGAGAAACCAGAGAAAAACTCTTATCACATTTAGTACTAAGTCCAGGAGTTTAACCCAACCAAACCCCTGGTGGTAAAAGGTAAGTGCACTATTGCTATGCCATGATTTTTAAATTTTAACAACTCACCTCATCTCTACTAATAAGTTCATTTGAGAAAGTAAGTCCAGGCATAAGTCCCCTGAAATCAACAAAAAAGAATATTAATATGATACTATGTTTGTGGATTTTTGGTATTAATTATTTACGAAATGTCGGGACACAGAAAAAGCAAAGACATTAACTCATCATTACCTTTTCTTTAGCCAAAAGATTGCAGCAAAAGAACCAGAAAAGAAGATCCCTTCCACAGCAGCAAAAGCAATAATCCTCTCACCAAAGTTTGCTCTTTCGGGGTTGATCCAGTCAAGAGCCCATTGAGCCTTCTTCATGATGCATGGCATTGTTTGAATGGCATTGAATAGACGCATCTTTTCATCTGTTTCCTTGATGAGGGCCTCAATCAGGAGACTGTACATCTCAGAATGAATGTTCTGTTAATAAATTGACAAAAATTACCTTAGCTTTTTTTAATTATAATTGAAATTTACTCCTTTGCAACGAATAAAAAAGATCAAAGAGGAATTTGACCAGACAACAATCATTGACTAGCCAAGTTTCAAGGACATCTTAAAGGAAGAATATAGATATCTTACCTCAATAGCGATTTGGAATCCATAAAAGCACCTGGCTTCAGGGATCTGCACTTCTTGACTGAAACATTCCACCAGATTTTCATTTACAATGCCATCGCTGGCTGCGAAGAATGCAAGCACATGGGATATGAAGTGACGCTCATCATCCTGAAACAAAATGCAGAGCAAATTTTATCAATACCCTGAAACAACAGAATAGAAGCACAACTTACCTACAAATTTAATTGGAATTTACCATATTAGGTTAAGCAGATGGAGAAAAACCCTGGAGTCAAGGGAGGGGGCTTATAAACTCTCTCACTCTAGAATTTGTAACTGTTGTCCGTCCACCAGGGTAGAAAATGGCCCCAAAAGGATTTTTATAAACTTTGTAAAGAAAAGTACAACTTATTCTTACAGTGAGCTTAGCCCAATCTCTCTGATCGCCAGCCAAGTCCACCTCCTCTGCTGTCCAGATTGAAGCTTCTGCCTTCTTGTACATATTCCAGATATCAGGGTATTTAATTGGAAGAATCACAAATCTATGTGGGTTCTCTCTTAATAGGGGCTCATCTTCAGTGTTAAAGGTTGGCTTTTTCTTGGTCTTTGGTGGTGTTCTTACAGATACCTTATAATCAAAAGAAAAGACTTATGTAACAGAGATTTACATGTTATGCAATGTTCGGGTTTACAAAGGACACAAAGAACTCTTAACGGTTTTCATACACGCTTATATTTTATGCAAAAAAAAAACCAGAATATTTTCTTTAGGAATTGAAAACAAACTAAAATGGATTTATTTTAAGTAATTCAATTAAGAATGTAGAAGAAGACGTAAGCAAAAAGACATCTATTTGAGAAGAGAAGTATATCGAGAGTGTGGTTGCAGTTGGACTTTGGTTTGATACTCCCGCCAAAACTGCTCAAGTCGTTGCCCACTTCAAAGAAAAAACTCAAAGTTTTCCCAACCAATCCTAGTCTTTGGATGTATTCTTAGTAAGAATAAGAGTTTAACACTGTAATTTAGAATTTAGAAGTCGTGAAAATTTAGGACTAGAGTTATGGAATTTCCATGCCGAAGGATTCCGTTTCAACGTTCGCGCGCCAGAATTTCTTTGACTCTTAAAGAATACTTATTTTGAAGCTTAAGAAAGTAAATTTTTAAATGAATTTGAAATTATTTAGTTCTTAAGGATGAATCTTTCTTTTAGATTTAGCTTCATTTTGAAATTTTTTTAGAATTTTTGCGTTATACTCACCTTGAAGTTCGTGTTCTCCTCATCTTCGGTGGTAGTTGGAATAACAGAACTCGATTTGTCGATCGAGATTTTCTTCAAACCATCTTCTAATTTGTTCAAGTCGTTGTTTTTGAGGGTGTAGTTATCTGAACCAAGCATTTTGAATTGAAAATTAGACTAAAAAAGTAGAAAAATAGCTAAAAAACTAGGAGATATAAAAGTACGTATACGTGCTAAACTAAGAGAGAAGCGAAGGTATGATTCAAATTTGAAGCCAAGCGAAAATTTATATTGAAATTCGCGCGCTAGAACGAAACCAGCCAATCACGTTCGCAGGAAACCAATATGTGCTGCAATGCTATTGGCTTATGATTTCGCGGGAATTTCGAACAATACATTCTTCGGTTGCTTGTTGACAAGGCAGAGGTGCGCATGTTCTACTTGTCCTTATTAGGAGGACAAAGGGATTAACTTGGCTTTTGGCGGCAAGTTTGAAAATTATTTATTTATGCAAAATTAAAATTCTTAATCCACGCGACTAAACGCGAACAAAAAAGCTTTTACGACTATCTTATTATGAGAGTTTTTGGGTTATGTAAGACTGTAAAATAAGAATAACAAATCATGAATGCTTCCAAATTTGTATTGGAATTGTAGTCTTGCACCCGCTATTTAAGGACAAAATATTGAATAAACAAACGTTAAAATGTGAAAAACACCCAATCAGCTGTTTGTGCGTCGTTTTATAAAATACCTTGAATTCCCTTTGGGAAGGGTTCTAATTCAACAAAATCGAAAGAAGATTAATTCTAGCATCTTTATAATTATAAACACAACACAACTGAAATATAAATGACAAAAGAAATGTAGATGCATAAAATTGACTCGAAAATTAGTTTGAAAGTATGGGATTCAAGGAGGTATATTATTCACCTCCGGCTAGTATATCGTAGTGCCTTTCACATATAAGCATATATAATTCAACAAAAACAAAAGAAAATTAATCTTAGCGTCTGAAACTTAATATATTAGATATAAAAAGACAACAAAAGAAATAAGAATGAAAAGAGTTGATTATTAGTACCACAGGAAGCCCAATGTTTTTTTGCCGAGAACTACAGGTCAGCGCAATCCCCCATCAGAGTAAGTCCCGGATAAGCTTTCGACGCCATCTTGGATTTGGTGTTTTGGACAAGAAGAGCAGACGTCGTTGAACTGTTTTGAAGTAAATAGGTAAGTTATCGTCAATTGATAACGATATTAATAAGATAGATAGGTGAATGGATATCTACTAAATACTATTGGATGTGAATTTACTTTATATGTTCAAACAGTAATTTATATTTGAACCATTTATCGTACATATTTTTGTACTGTTGCACCAAAGCATTAATACGCACAAAAATACTTTAAGATTCAAATCCTTTAGAAAGTCTGGCCCAGCTGCGGGAGTGGTGTAGATGAGCTGGACGAAAAAGCAGGAATATAGGAGCTTCATTTCCGGGGGGGAGGGGGTTGGTAATTGGTACAATGTGAAAATCATCTGTTGTGCAGAACTAGCTTGTGGGTGAAATCATGAATAACCATACTTTATATTTCAGCGATATTATGTATGGGGTACAAGGAGGAAGATCAAGATGCTCACCTTTTTGGGAAGATTTGATGACTTGTGCTCAGAAGGCAGGAAGGAGAGACCAGTGGGAAGTCTGCCAGAATCAGAGAGAAGATTATATTGAATGTTTACATCATAAGAAATTGGTAAACATATCTATTTTGTTTTGTTTTTGGTTGACATTGGGTAAGAAGTCGGGTGCTATCAGTAATTGATCATGCCTTGGAATCTCAAAATATTTATATTGCTGATGTTGTGAATACTCCATTTTACAGTTCAGTTCAGTGACCAAGAATAATAGTTCCAAGTCAAGCCTGGGGTTTCCATGCATAGCAAAACTATACTTTGTATCATACGCGGCAAATCCAATTTGGCTTGGAACTATTATTCGTTATCACTGAACAGAACTGTAAAATGGAGTATTCTTTACTAAATACTATACTTGATGTCTGGGATCTTTGACACTGAAATGAGGCTAACCATGAGCAAATGACTCTGTAATCAAGGAACACTGGCATTTTATGAATTTGAAAAATGTTTCTAAATCTAAACAATGTTTACCACCCACTGGCAATTAGTATTATAGCATTAATAATAATTGCTGATAGCACCCAATGTGTAGTGTTAATGCACTGTCATTCACTGATGTGCTTTGGGAAAGCACAGGTTGCATAGCACCTCCACAAAAATCAACTCCTAAATTTCAGATCGATCACGAAAGGAGGGCCACAAGTTTTTTAGCCACTGGCTATTAAGTGTTGCCCTCAAAAGAAGTATTTTTTCCTGGTTGTGGGTTTAATTCTTCATTCTGCTTGTTTATCATATCCTGTACTTTTAAAGGTTTTCCCATCGTTTTCTAGATATCATCCCTCTGTTTGAGCTAAATTTCCTAATTTGATAAAAAACATATCTTTAACCTGAAGCTTTAAAGCATATCTTTAAATTGTATGCTCAGACTTGCTTTTATTTTTTCATCATCAGTTCACAAGAATCGAAAGAATACACAAAGAAAAACAAAGACTAATCAAAGAGGGGAAATGGCCTCCCAAACAGGATGCAGTAGAGTCTTCTTAGATTTTTTTGTTAGTTGTCAACACATTTATAAGTCTGTAAACTGAAAAAGTGTGAAATAAAGAATGGACCTTTATGCTCAATAAGATCAATAACATAACATTTTTTACATTATCAAGATATTGTGTGAAGATTTGAATAATGTACCTTTACTCTTATGTCGAAAATATATTGTATAAACTTGTTTGTAACGTTCTATTTCATTATTAGTTTATATCTCACTGATGGGACATTTTGACATATCTGTTTGTCAGACAAAGGTGATGGAAATCAAGTCGTGGTGTAGCAGTAGCACACTTCTCTCTCACCCCTGGGGTCGGGGGGTTTGAGACCCCATCACGTGGTAGAGTTTGTTAGGCCTCCTTCAATACTAAATTTCCCCTCTCATGGATCTCAATTCTCCCATTTTCCTTCCTCCTCAAAACCTAATAAGCTAAATTCAAATACCAATTTGATAAAACTTGGAGTTCACTGCATCGAGTAAATTTGTCGAATCAAAAAAAAAAAAAAAAAAATTAAAACGTTTTGCAAAATTAAAGTATAAAATATAAATTGATAAACTCTTAGAATTTTTATTGCATAATGACAGTGCAATTTAACTTTTTTGTGATTAAAAGAGCATTTTTTGTTCCCAAACGTACTGACACATTTCCAATGACATACGTCGCTGCGCAAGCTTGTTTTTCAAAACGCATCCCACACTGAAAGGAGTGGCGGTGGAAGGTTAGTCATTAGCGACAGAGGCGATTTATTGCGTTTGCTGGTCATAGCAAGGGGTTAATCATCTACGGTTTAGGGGTCGACTAACCTCTCCCTTAGGCTTCGGCCGAGCTTCCTGATCAGTTTGTAATTCGTCGGATAGAGGTGTCGGGGTCGAAATCTCCGGCGTAGCCGTAAATGCTTCGCGCTGCCATATGACGGTTCAGCACTCGATGTCTGGAAGTATGGTCCTGTTCAGTTAAAAAAAATTGAACTAAAACATTATCCTAAAATTATTTTTTTCCGATCTATGTATCATCACTTACAACAAGTCATGTATCTTGCATTCACAAAGAAAAACCAGCCCAACACCAACCGATAAGTACAGTGCTCCATCAGATATTTTCTTCACTCTGAAAGAGTCCTTAAAAACCCTGTTAAAAACTCGCCCTAAAGAAAAAAAAAACTTGCGATGCCGAGTCCAGGAATATGAACTCGAGACCCCAGAGATGAGAGGCGAATGCACTACCACGAAAATTTGGTTGAAATTACAACTAGCGTAAGAAAACGACACATACAACATCTTAGGCAAATTTCAAACAGGCTTTTCCTTTACAATTCGGCTTCCTATGATGAGCAGGCGAACATTCTTACATACATTGCTTTGAATGTTTGGTTTGGGCTTTTTGTGGCTTCTGAATGAACGGTCATTCATATAATGCTATCGATAAATAATTAATAATCTTTTCTTAAGAAACTGCTTGATACAAAAGGATGCCTAACTTAAAAATAAACTCGCCAACACCTCACACCTCCCTGTTATTACAAACTGCTCTATGCCTTAATTGTAGGCACCGTTTATCTATTTTTTCCATTGTCTTCTGTTGAATTGGTGGTGTTTTGGTAGCTTTGTTCTGTAACACCTGTCAAAAGAACGTAGTCTGGTTTCTTCGAATGCAGAAAAACTGTGTTTTCAATGAAAATTTCATTGATAGACTAAGCAAATCTACCGCCATTTCTTATAATTCTAAGAGAAGATGAAGTACGTACTACTGACCAGGTAGAAGAATCGAAATCAAACGCAAACGCTCGAAGGTATAAAGTTAAACTCTCGGGTAAGCGAGGATGACAGAAAATATTAGAATTCCTTGGGAGAAAGATATAACTTGTATTGGCCGGAGTCGCGAATCAGTCCTCTTCAAACTTTTTGGAGAATTGCGATACAAAATATAGTAAGGATATCAAGTACTTCTGTAACCATGAGTTACCTCCTTGTTTCCAAGGCAACCGCATTTCTTGTCTAAACTGAAAATATAAACGAGTTGACACTGACATTTGTCTATCGTCCAGTAATTCAGTTTGCGTGAGAATGATGAAACGACAGTCCGTTGATCAAACAGGCCAGAATTGCACAAAACCTATCCATTTTAGAAGGATCAAATCCATTGAAAATTTTGAACGCAAAGATGATGAAGATACGAGCAAAACAAGCCCAGCGTCCAAGGGATGTCCGAGTTCTTGTACAGGTAAGTTCAAAGAACGCGTCAGTTAACGACTCGGTTGTGTATAACAAGGAAATTACTATCCAATCCACGATTAAGTAACAAAAATTTATTAACTACTTGAACGCGAAAATGAAAAATTACACTGCTTGACTGAACTCTCGAACAGTTTGCAACAATGAGATCACTATGTGGGAAGCAAAGGGTATTAATTTACATGGTACATGGTACGACGTGCCGTATCGTGGAAATGGCTTCCATATCGTAAGTTTTCCACAGCCATCGGTAATCGAAAAAGATTAATTTCGGTTGCGCGCGCGTTTAAAGATACCAACCAACTGGTTACTACTCAAAAATGGACCTCTTAACATTGGGCATAATTTTTTCCCATTTCAGACCACGTGTCATTCCCTATAGTATCATAGTTTGTTTGATGGTTGCGCATGACAAGACACCTGAATATGGATACAACTCAAACAAACAAAATATATCCTCGTGACACGTTTATTTATGACACGTG
This sequence comes from Actinia tenebrosa, assembly GCF_029948245.1. Classification (NCBI taxonomy): domain Eukaryota; kingdom Metazoa; phylum Cnidaria; class Anthozoa; order Actiniaria; family Actiniidae; genus Actinia; species Actinia tenebrosa. Next base: position 20,455,978 of record NW_028292578.1, read on the forward strand.
GTCGGAAATGGGAAAATACTTCGCCCAAGACGGTAACATCTGGTCAAATATCAATGTAAAAGCGGCGAAAAAGCGGCTGATCACCGTTGGCGCCAGAATTAGGGCAGCTTCAAGAATAGAATACTAAAGCCGCGCCAACGCAAAGTCAACTTACAGACATCTTGCGTCACTGTCGTCAATTAGCTGCCATCCATTAAAAAAATTGTAAGCGCTTTGAAATAGCATTTCCTGCTTATGTAAAAAATTCTATTGCGTGCGTTCTTACGCTTCAGATTTTGGAAAGTTCTCGATGCAAATGGACAACAAGGCAGTGCGTCTAAGGACAGCGCACTTGCATTGGTTGATAGATAACAAGGTATTTACGAACAACAACTCTGATGACTCTCAGTATGATCTAAGACAACACAGGCCAAGCAACAGTGCGCGCTACCCTATCAGGATACCACGGAACAAGAAGGGAACTGACCCCGAGTGGTGTAAGTAAAGTAGAATTGTCTCTTACGATCCCTGACTAACTGATACACAAGCAACAGTGCGTGCTACCCTATTACGATACCACAGAACGAGAAGTGTACTGACCCCGAGTGGGGTAAGTAAAGTAGAATTGTCTCTTACGACCCCTGACTAGTTGAAACACCAAATAACAGTGTGCGCCCTGCCCTAGGATATCGTAGAATAGGAATGATAACTGTCTCTAGTACATGATTCTTTCCAAAAAAAACCCTCATGTATAATGATTCTTTCTAGTTTGTTCAGATTATCGAGTACACATTTACAACAGCAACAAAGACAAACTATGGGTCAAGCAATGGATTCTAGGAATCCTTAAGGCCAAGCGCTTCCAAGTGACAATAAACTACCAACCGTGTTGGGACTGTGACCGAGTCATCATTATCCTAAGCCAGCATTTTTTAAGTTCAGCAGACTTGGTCAGCGAAGTGCATGATGGAATGGAGGGACGGGTATCTATGGTGATAAGGAAAGAGGAATGCTGGGAACAAGATGATTTTGCTAACAAATGCCAGGTTCTTGTTGACCTATCGAACTTAGTTATGCAGGATTATTCATTTCAAACCAATCTGATGTCTTGGCTGCTCAAGGGGTTATCACTTCCGGAATCAATTTGCTCAGCTTAAACTTACTCTCAACCCTAGACCCCTGACATTCTTACTAAGCATGCTGATAGGACTATTAAAATTGGGTCTAGAGTGGGCATTAATTATACAACTATTCAATGATGGGCTCCCTGTGCTAACCACAGGAAATCCATACACAAGACAAACAAGACTAAAGTTATGCATGCTAATATGACAAATACAGGATGTCATATTCATTGATTTTTAACTTAATGTATATGTTTACTATTTCAAACCTCTTGTCAATATCATCTTCATATTATCATCAAGGTAGTCATTGCTCTTGTAATAAGATTCATTATAAAGTCTCCTCAGTAAAAAAAGTCCTTGAGCAATGCTAGCAAAATAAGAAATTAAATGGTGATTCTAAATCCTAAGAAAACTAACAGTTATAAAAAAATAATGCTTGAGTAAATGATGATGATGTTGCTGTTGTTCATGTTGTTCTTGTTGCTGATGATATAATAATGATGATGTAACTGTTGTTCATGTTGATGCTGCTGATGATATTGTGACGGTTGTTCATGTTGTTGACATAATGATAATGATGTTGATGATGTAGTTAATAATAATAAGTTGATGATAATGTAAGTGACATTAATATTGCTGTTGTTGTTGTTGTTGTTGCTAATGATAATGATGATGAGGTCTATGATGCTCATGTATGTCATCGTTGCTGCTGCTCCTAACAATGATGACCATGATGTCACTGTCGTTCATGTTGCTATTGTTGTTGATTATGTCTGTGGTGCTTTTGTTATTACTATTTATGATAGCGATGAGTTTTGGTATTGTTGCTAAAGTGTTAACAATTGTTACTGGCTATTGTGATGATGTTGCAAGAGTGATGAATTTATAAAATAAAGATAAATGACATCAGTGCAACAACATTCAAACATTATTCCCACTGAGATAGCTCACCTTTGATCAGGACAGATGTGATTACAACTTGAACAACTTTTCCAAAATAAGGCATGTTGCAGCATAAAATATTATTTTTGCATCTTCTTCCTCTGTCATGATATTAATCCTGCTCAAAGATCACCAATCATCATCATCATAACCAAAGAGTAGCTGCCATCTCAAATACATGACCTACGACCTAGTGCAAATAATACATAAATTAGGAATTGACCAATCAGTATCGAGCATCTGTGTTGAAAAAAATCAATAAAAGGTAGTGAAGGACCAGGGATTTGGACTGTGTTTTGGTTCTATATTCACATGTTAATTCAACATCTTGACCCTTCTTTGACCTCTTGCTCCATTACTTCAATATCTGGTCCCCCTTTGACCTCTCACCCATGTGCACCCACTCCCCTCAAAGAGTGAAAGAGAGTGGCTGTAAATAAACAATCTGATCTTCAGGATTCCATATCTGGACACCCCTTGATATCCACTCTTAAATTTCCTGAGCCCCATGCCAAATTTTCTTGGGTACATAGCTCCCCCCTGTCCCCAATGCCAAATTTTCTGGGGTAGCTCTGCCCTTACTCTGTGCATAGGTTCATATGCATAACGATAATAATAAGATATACATTATGCATACATTCATTAGATTCTTACACTTTGCTTACATTACATGTCTGGCGGCTGACCCGAAACTTGTTTTTATCAACATCTAAAACTCAAGTGGATCATTCTTTCAAACCAAGCTTTGCTCGTGCATCCCAGCCATATTATGTCCCAAAAAACAACTGTGTTTCTCAATTTGGAATAATAGTCAAGGTCTTTGAACAACACTGACTGATACTTAGAAGTGCCATATTGTTTTTGCTGTTTCTTGGTGGAAGGTCGTCCATGATTTATAACAGTTTTTAGCCTGTCATTCTGTGTGGGCTTTTCTTCAACATATACTGAGTGAAGAAATTGTCTCTAATTAAAGATTTCCAAATCTTTTTGCTGAAAGTTATATCCATGTGCAAAAGTTTTGGTTTCTTCCAGTAAAAACACAAGTGATGTTTGTGCACAAATCAAATACCAGTAAAAGTAAGTTCTGAAAGCCTTAGGCTAATGTTGTAAACTAATTCCCTGACATTTTTAACATATGCTCCTCTCTCCTAAGCTACAAGAAGTGTCGAAAAAGGGGAGGAAACGAGAAACAAGAATGAAAATATTGTCAATGGCCACCGGAAATGACAATGGATTTAAAACGAGGGCGAACTTCGTACTTCCGGTTTAGGTTATAGCTAGTAATATTTCTGACGCATTTAGCTGTTCGCCACCTCGGGAACCCTGCGCCTTCAGATCTGGGTAACCGTTCATCATTTATCGGAGGGGAGGGAAAAGGAATAAGTCATTTATCGGGATGGGGATGGGGATGGGTCATCGTGCGAGGGATTTTCTATTTGATTTTTCTTATTTGAAGCTGGCTAACATTCCTAAAAATAATGACTCTCTTTCTTAAACTTAGACTAATAATTTTTTAATGATTTCTTTTGGCAAAAATGTTTTACTATTGGAAACAAATCCTACAAAGATAACATTAAGAATCAGTACTATCGCACCACATGTACCGGAAATACCAACTTTTGAATGAGAAATATCAGCGTCAAGTGTCAGCAACTTGCGGACTTTAAAACAATTTCCAAGCTGAACAAGCGACATACGTAAAATATTATTCGCGTCTTTCCGAAAAATACTGGTGTAAAACAAAGCGTTTTCCAGTTTTACAATTTCTGGCTCTAAGGGCACGTGGATCAACGGTGGAATGAAGGTTTTTGACAGTAATTTCAAACTGGTGGTTGAGAGAATAACGGAAGTAAAACTGAAACAGGAACTTGTGGGAGACTTTAGACATTTCATATAAGGGTTATTGATAAGCATAAATCTAAGCTTATTTTATCACCTCTAATTTCTCACTGTGTTTCTCACTCCTTAAGATTACAACTGATCCTCAATCAACAATGATATATCATTGTTTACTTAGATTTGCATAGCTTTAAATTCCAGTTACTGGTAAATGGTAATTTTTAACTTAGAAATATAATTTTTTCCTTACTAATCCTCTTGATCAGTCCAAATCATAGTGTATACTGTATGTGTTGGGTGGCTGTTGACTCGAAAGTTTATACTACTTCAACAGCCATGCACACCTATTTATTTTTTCCCTCTTGTATTAACCCGAATTCTTTGTATATATAATCTCCACTTGTATCATCATTCATTCCACTTTTTGGTAACAATTTAGCTTATTGTGTGCGAATAAACTTGAAACTTGAAAACTTGAGTTTTCAAGCTCGCTATGTCAATCAGTATTTATAGCTCGGTTTTTTGGTATTCCCATTTTCATTTTATCTCGGTTCAGAGGCTTGTTCGTTCTGTGAATCCTTTGGGAGCGGTGAATAAAAGAAATAGAAAAATGCAGGCGATGAGCTCTACTGCTGAAATAAGCGTATCTCAAAATATGGCTCAATAGACTCCTTTCCGGTGAAATTATCCAGAACCGGTGAGTGAGTAAACCAAGTGAGAACTAGAAAAAAAAATATATTAAATGAGCAAAAAAATTTCCAAGTCACAATTAAATTGAAATGTCTTTTGTATTTTTCTTCTAGCCCTTTTGGAATAATTTCGAAAGTTAATGGTAAAAATTAAAAAAATGAATAGAATTTGAGTGATGGGAAGTGGAAATATGGATGAGATAAATAAATAGCCACGTGGAGGTCCAGTGCGCGTGCGCACTCCTTGTCCCAGCTAAGCCTCGTTATGATGTGTATACCCGTAGGGGATGCTGGGTAATCTCACAGCGCGCTCCTCTTCGATCGTCTTTATGCAAATCTGCGCATCGTCGCCAGTATTTTCTAACACCACCCTTCACGAGCTTCTAATTTGGTCCTCCACTATTTCTCGCCATTCCAAGGTACTTCAAACCAGTCCACAGTGCCTCGGGATGTCCTCTGGAATATCTAGGAAGAAGCGGTGAGTATTTTAGCCCGTGATCGAGACGGTTTCCGTAAAATCTTCGAGTTTCCGTGTTTCGTTTTTGTGGCGTGACGTTCGCGTCGAAGGGTTTGCGTTTGAATTGTTTTTCTTATTTTTCCCTTCTACCTCCTAGGCTAAGCCTTCAGGACATCGTAGATAAACTCTCACTTGAAGTTTTAGAAAAGGTTTCGGAGGATGTCGAGATCGAAGAGGTAGGAAAAAGGTCGTTCGAGGCAGCGCACCGCGCAGTCATGTCAGTTTCATTTACATTCTGGCCGCTCTGCCACTGCGCCCGGCCAGAAAATATTACCTTTATAACTTTTCTCGCCGTTTGCGCCTAAAATCTTCACTGCGCACTGTCAACATACTACACAATTTATAAGCTGATAGTTGCAGATGCCTTACGCAGTATTTTAAAGCGAAAATTCGTTATATTTTTTATAATAATTGAGGTTAAAATCCACATGGATTTGGTCCTGTCTCTTTCCAAACCGAACTTCAAAGCGAAGATACGACTTCCTCTGCTTCGGTTCAGCACTCTCTGGAACGGTTAGATTTAATTATTTTTCTTAAGTTCTCAGTAAAGGTATTTTCAAAAATCTATTTATTAGATTGGGGCAAAAATAAGGGTAGTTTCAGCACGAAATGTTGGTGTGCGCACTCGAGAAAGAATCGTAACGAGATTTACACCTCGCAATCGCGGGCGGTAAGTTGGTGCACTACCGGCGCGCTTAAAGAATATTCCACGATGTCTGCAGCGGCCGATTTGATATATTTTTAGCCTGAACATCTTCATAAGGCAAAGCTTGTTTTATTTCAAGTAATACTTCAGGTTTTCGATAATCTAGAAAACCCTCACACCGCGCGCAGCCTAAATATTCTAGAACAACTTGTGACTCGCATTCATCAAAGCTTAACAGGAGCGAACAGGTATTAAACCAAATACAAAATCTAATTTTCAACGCGTGTTTTTTTCCCTCGCTCCTTGTTGACTCAATCGGCTTCCATATAATACAGTTATAGCCAAATCTCAAGCGATTAAGCGCTGTTTTTATAGTTTCTTTACGTGGTATTTTTCATTCTTCGTCGCGCGTCGTGGTTTACTTGGATTCAGTGTTCGAAATGTGTTTGTATTTCTCTGCGCTCTCGCAAAACTTGCTCTTGCTTGCTTATGCAAAAGCAGATGACGCGATTTTTAAGTCATAAGGACAGTGATTCTATTCCAAACGTTCAAAATCTAAAAGCATTTGAAAAATCGAGAAATGCGTGGGGGTTTTCTCAAGTTAAAACTACGTAATTACACTAAGACTAATGAAGCATAGAGACAGTTTTTGGCTTTGAACGTTTTTCATTTTGGTCAATGATGAGCGACTTAGAGCGCTGGAGCAGCGTTTCACCCCCAGAATATAACACTGCGATCTTGAGATCCGTTTCCTCCCCCTTTTTGTCATCCAATCTACTAAACATCTAAAGCCGAACTTAGAAAATTACGGATCAGTTTTCAACTCCGATCTCGAAGCATTTGCCGCCGAAACACTGCAAACATACCGGATTCTGTACGGAGTTTTAAGTAAACACATCTTCTATCCCAATGTACGCAGTACAATTTGACTTTTATGTAGTAATATTCAAGGCATATTTTTTCTTCCTATTTATTAATTATTTCTAAAATTAGATTTTTACATAATTTTCGAGGCGAGAAAGATTTGTTATCACGTGACGTTTCATTTAACAAATAGTTTTCCATTATTGATTTGAATTCTGAGAAGTCTTTGAGATAATTTGTCAATAATCTCGCTTCTTTGCACTTGAAAAATATTCCTCAAATTTCTAATGAACTTTTGCAAACTTTGCTTGATGTGGCTGGAATGAAGTGAAGCAATTATCTGCCAGGACTTTTTGACATTTAAAATATATTTTATCTTCTGATGTTATCTTGTGTAATTATCACCATTATGACATTTAGATTGGGTGATAGTGTGTAGTAATCCAAACTTAAATGCCTTCACTTTGAAATATATATTCAAATAATTATGTCATTTCATTCCGAAGGGTTATTCTACTCTTACTTTTTTTGTATTCTCATACCTTTGTAGTTTTTCAGAGAATTCAAGAATTATTTTAATCAGTGTTTCTACCATTTTAATCCTTTTGAGAAATGAACTGAAAAAATGAAAGAACGATTGAAATTATTGGTTTGTGAGCATTGCATTCGTTGGTAATACCTTTTGTCTCAAGTTTCCAAAACATTTTAAATGATACATTAATTGTTGGGGCAGACCTATATACTGCAGCAAATGGCAGCAAAATTAATGTAAGAAGTATTCTGATTTGTTGGCTTGTATTTACTCACCTCACACTGTGATTGGTCAATATTTGTTGGAGAGAAGCCACTTAGGAGTCACAACATTTTATTACTCTTGCATCTTGTACATCCAGTGACATATTCAGATGATTTTAATCGGGTCTAGGCTTCAACCTAGAATATATACCAAGAATATCAAATAGAACCAATATACAACTATCTTTTCAAAATTTCAAATTATATACTTATTTTTTAATGCCAAAGTATGGTTGGGTATTCGTCACCTAATCCACGTCACCCTAAGGCTGGACACCTCACCCACTAAGTTTGCCCATTTCAGCCACAAAAGACCTTTTCTGCTTAGGAGTAATGCTTTCTCATTTCAGACCATTATCATTTATTTGTCCAACAGTTGTGCACAACTTAAACAAAGAATTTTATTTTCAAGAAAATGAAGAGTGGTCTAAAATGGGAAAACATTATGCCCAAGGGGAAAAGTTAAAACTAATATGCACACTAATATGTTGCATTATTTTGGACCATGCATGCATGCATCGATTTCTTTCTTTATGCAAGTTTAATATAATGTTCAAAATAAATACATAGAACACTAAGATTGATTTAGTGAGGTCTGACTCAAGCATCAAAACTTGTTATCAAACCAACCTTATTTATTCCAAAAATTAAAGAATCAAAAACTACTTTGCTATGCTTTCATTTAGATAAAAAACTTTTCTTTTTTGAAATTTTATTTCTTACATTTTTTTTTTTTTTTTTTTTGCCCTTTTCTGATTTGTCATCTATTATTGATTTTCCATTTTAAGGTCTAATGGAAACCTCAATTTTCCATAGGTTAATTTATGGCATGTTATGAAAATTTTCAAGAAGCCTTTTTAGTTGCATTGAACATTGTAGTCAGACTTACTTGTTTCATTAAAGTGATCATCTTGTATTTTTCCATCTTAAAGTCCCATAGTAATAGAAGATGCATATTCTGGCTATACCTATCTGTTATTTTTAGATTGTTTCTTTGGATCAAGTATTGTAAATCTAAATCTTTAATCTGCAAAGGTTGCCCCCATCACTACAAATATATATATATATATACTGAACATTGCTTTCAAAATGAGTAAAAATCAAGTATAAAGTCATAATCATTCAAATCAACCAAGATAATGCTCAAGTACCACATCAAAAGTTTAATCAGATTAGACAAATTTGTTGGAGTATATAACATAATGGGATAATCTTAGTGTTCATCGGGCTTCATGAATATAGAGAGGGTTGTGTCTACGAAACCAGAGGATGAGGGATAAGAATTACTTCGTAATTACTTAGTAAGAATAAACATTGTATTTTAAGATTTCTTTTTAAACAATCAGGACTTTTATTGCTAATTTTTGTGGACATAATACATAGACCATATTTAAAACAATTGATAGTTAAAAGTAATATATATAGCAACATTTGATAAGCTGCCACCCCTTTAAATTTGTCTATTTTGGGTTAAATTTTTGCAAAGTTGAGATCAAAGTTTGAACATGCTTGCCCTCGTTTATTTAGAGGAAGAAAAATGTATGCTGCTTAAATTTTGATGATCTGACAAGGTTTCTGACAAGAAAATATATAAATGTGCTATATCAATAGCCTCTCGGCTGTACATGTATGTGTATCTACTTACATTTCCAATACCTTTCACGAATTATCTTTATTACCAGTGGTGACGCTAGCTAGAATGAACTACTAGGAACTTTTAATCTGGGACCAGATCTGTCTATGCAAACTTAGATTCAAAGCCTTTTTTGTGGCTACTTAAATATGTTTTAACAGTCATCATGAACACAAGTGTTGTGAGGCCAGCTGGCCTTGAGAAGCATTGAGGTTTTAAGATCTATTTTATATGAAAGATAACATTAAACAGGTCAATGCTTAAGGACAACTAGAAGTGGTTATCAAACACAAAAAGTCACAAAGTTTCTAACATAATCTCTTCAGATGATTAAATAAAAGAAATTATCTAGCAGCCATGCAATTACAAAGGTAAAAGATCAATGAGATCTCTACAGAATCTCTCTTAATCTCTCTCTCAATATGCAAAGTTTACTTTCTTATTTAAAAACAACTAGTGTCCAAAGATAGTAAGTAGCAAGAAGATGCCAAACAGGGCCCTGTTGTACGATGGGTGAATAATATTATCTGATGGATAGATCTTATCCAGTCAATAAATTTATTGGATAACAGCATTGACTTATCCATTGGACACCACTATTCACCCTTTGTACGACCAGGCCCAGAAGGAATACTTTTGGAATATTCACACATTTATTCCCAGTTCAATAGTGTTAGTTTGAAATCATTTTCTTTTGTCCTTTTATGTTTTTAATAAGAAGAGTAGAAACATTTCTTCCTGAGTATGAATATCACAAGACAAAATTATCCAGAAAAAAATTGGAAAGCTATATTTCACCAGACTTTACAGACTTTACTGAGCGTTTATCTTGTGCACTGTGATTGGCTGAGCAGTGATCTTGTGCAGTGTGATTGGCTGAGCAGTGATCTTGTGCACTTTGATTTGCTGAGCAGTGATTTCATTCACTGTGATTGGCTGATCAGTGATGTCATGCACTGTGATTGGCTGAGCAGAGATGTCATGCACTGTGATTGGCTGATCAGTGATCTCATACACTTTGATTGGCTGAGCAGTGATCACTGTGGCTCAAAGAAGTCATTACTTTCATAAATGATGTTGCTGTAGGAATATGCTATGCCATTTCACAATCATGTTGTGCATAAACCCAATGAATTAACCATTTTATTCATATTTAAAATTTTAGGTTAAACCCTCAGATGAACCTTCTCTGCCTGTTGTTCAGGAAAAACGTCGTTCCAGCACACACAGGTATTCCTTGATTCCATTTCATAAATACATTATATTGAAGAAATAGAAAATGGTGCACACACTGTGTGCATGAATAAAGCAAGCAGAATAAAAGGGAAGATATTAGCATGTAAATGCTACTCTTAATTCCAACGTTAAATAAAGTTTACTACTAGTACTAATGCTGCCACTACACCACCCACTACAATCACCACCACTTCCACTACTACTCGAGTGTTCTGCCAATCCTGGATTAAACAAGCATTCTGTTATTAATAACAAAAGAGGAGAAATCACCAATGTCAGTAGTTTCGAGCAATTTTACAATGTATTGCACTATTAGCCTTACTTGTATGACTTAAAAAGAGGATATTTGAATGGAGGCTCAGTCTTATTTACTACAGTGATTGGCTTTGCTTAGTTCTTGACAAAAATGGGAACTGGAAAGATAAGAGGGGATACATGGTTTATTTTCTGAAAAAATAGATAAAGTTAAGTTTTTAGGAGGGATTACATGCTAGATTAGATGTTGGGGTGTCTAGTCTTAAAAATTAAGTCAAGTTAAGTCAATCAAGATAGCTTAAAGGAGGAAAGGCTTTCTTTACAATTCCCAAGGATTAGTGATGTTCTTCAATACCAGGCTGTGTAATGATTGATTGTGGATTGCTTGTTGACTGTTTTAGATTACATCTGGCCAAGGCATTTGCAGCCCCAAGTTCACCCAATGTGAGTGAGTCAAGTGCTGAAGATGCTCCAATCTCTGACAAAGAAGTCATTGAAGATGAGTTACCAAAAGGTGAGGAATAGAAATCTTGGTGAAGAAAGCTGATATTTTTACTCTCTTAAAATTTTTGTCCCTCCCTCCATTTTGTTTTTAACACCTTCCTTCCTCTTCCTTTCCTGCTCCCTTCCGCATTCCTTCCTTGCTTACTTCCTCTTACTTTAATCTCAGTTTTCTTTTTCCTTCCTTTTCTTCTTTCTATCTCTCTCTTTCTCCTTCTCTCATGTCCTTACCTTTTTGAATTCTTTTCTTTTTCACCTTCTCAATTTGTAATCTTCTCATTTCTAATCCTTAATTCCTTGCTTTCTCCCTTGCATAGCTTAATCCTTTCTAGCTTCTATTTTTCTTCTTTCGTTTCTTTACTTCTTTCTACTCCCTTCTCTCGTTCTCCTGCCCTCATTTACCTCTTTGCTTTCCTTTCTTCCTCATCTTCTTCAAACTTCTTAATTTATTAGCCTTTATTCAATACAGAAAGTCGTTTTCCCCAGTTATATCTGAGTTACAAAACAGCCTTAATCAGTGTGGTCTTTGATGTCTTTGGTGTCTTTCACAACACTAGAAACGAAAACTTTTACATCACTTTAAAGGTCGACCTTTCGAGATGTTTTGGTCAGTTTGTCTTGGCAATTTTAGACCTGAATATAAATAGATAAAACGACTTGCCTTCTTTAAATACTAAGCTGCCTCAAATTTCTTTTTTAAATGTCACCTTCAACATACTAAACTAAGAATGTAACCTATACAAAAAAAAAGAGTCTTTTGAAAACCTGACACCGTCAGTAAGAAAATTTGCAAAACAAATGTTTATTTTGGCGAAGTGAAGACAGAATAGCTTGGGGTTTCTCTGAGTCTTTCTGAAGAGTTTCGTTAAAAAACACTGCAGACTTTTGAGTTTTAACAGTTATTGAAAAAGATGTTAAGTTTTCAGTTATATTATTATTAAGCTTCCTTTTTTGGTTTAGAAAACTTTTGGTTGCGATGATAGTTGTATGGTTTCAGTGTTTGTTTTTGAGGAAAGTAAATACGAACTAACATATTTTGCATGGCACTGCAAATTTGTTTTGCAAACAACGGAAGCAGTACCTATATATTGACCTTTTTTACAAGTTTTTAACACCTATGATTGCATAGCAACTGAGAACTTTATTTAAGACAATAAAATTGAAACATGCATTTTAAATTTTGCATCACTTTTGCAACTTCCAACCTCTGTTTTAAAAAATCTAGATAGAAACAAGGTTTCCTAAAAGTGTCAGCTACGCATTCAAAATTTTCACAGTACGAAAGGATTTTCCTTAGTAATTTAACTAATTCACCAATTATTTTATAATATGTTTACTGATTATATAGGTTGCTATCAATAGATGTCACTTCCGGTAATAGTTTTTTTTGATGGCTTGTAGAATCCTGGAGGTTGTTTTGATCTCTTGTTTTCTGGTTTGATGTCGTGAAAATAGTCAAATACAATAGTTTGATGACTTATTTTGATATGTTTTGACTTAGCATCCGCTAGTTGCCCCCCAGTCAACCGCTTGTTTGCCCCCCAGTCAACTCCAAAAAGTCACGTGATTGATAGTAAGCAATTTCCGTTTGCAAAGTTACGTTTATTAGTCTCTTTTGTTCTTTGGTCGACCAACCGTCTTTTCTTTCTTCCTTGGCGATAATTCTTTACGCATGACAGCAGTTTTGTTTTCAATTTGTTTTTTCTTACAAAATACATATATTAAGTATTATTCTTTCTTGCATAAAATAGCGTTACAGCAATAATTTCATTTTTTGTCATCAAATTTTTAAATAATTATTTTTTTGCTTTGTTTGTTTGTTCGTTCATTCGTTCCTCCGTTCGTTCGTTCGTACGTTTAAGTTACATATGTAACTGCTCAAACACTGTCGTGTTTTATCTTTGAATTTTCCATGTATCTTAAGTCATTTTGTTTGTCTCTTTTATCTTCATAGAAAGTGGCCCAGTAGAGCCCATGAGATGTGGCGTTTGTGGTCTTCGTGTCTTCAAGTCCTATCGTTACATCAGCCGAAGCAACGCGCCAATGCACCTCAAGATATTCTTCGACCCCGACACAGAAAGATTCCGAGTCTGCAAACGATGTTTTAGCTCCAAAGAACGATGTCGACAAAACCTGGCTCTACTTCTTTTAAAATCCCAAACTGAAGAGAACACCCATTTGAGGAGCCCTCTTGGAACGACACAAGGTCGAAGGACGCAAGGTCTAAAATACATCTTTCGCGATATCGGTCGAAGTCTAAAAAGACCATACGAGGATCTCATTTGTGACGAAAAGTTTGATGACGATTATCTTAGTGACGGCGATGAAAATGTCCCTCTAAAAGCCATAAAGAAAGAACCAATTTCTGCCAAGAAGTTCAAAAATGATGCAGAAAACCCGTCCGGTACAGGCATTGTCACAGTCGTTCGTCCGTCCAGGAATACCTACCAAATCTTCCCTAACCATCTTACAATATATGGAGAGTTAGGACAAAATAAAACCATCGAAGCTGATGGAAAACCCGAAGTCAATGAAGATATGACTTTGATAAAGACGAATAACAAAGTACCAGAAGAGAAAACTGTGGAAAAGGATGATAAAGATGGCGGTTTACCGAGCACTAATGGTGAATTGAAAAGCGAAATACGAACGATAAACTATAAGTTGACGTTGCTTGATCATGCGTACGCCCTTCCTGCTGCAAAGACTGTCAAGTCGTACAACAGGCCGCCTAAACCTGTTCTGGAAAATCTACCAAAGGTTAAGAATGACTCCGTGGCTAAAGCTGCCATCAAGAATTTGATTAAGAACAATAGTATGGTGACGAAGAAGGTTCCAAGTGCCTCTACTGGTAGGTTTTGTGAGATTCAGTCGTTCAGCATTCATCGCTATATATGCCTCGTACTTCTTGCCTGCCTGCTGGCTCGCTCCCTGCTTCCTTTCCTTATTTTTCCTTACATCCATCCATCTATCCATCCATTTCCTTACTTTTTTTTTCTTAATTTGTTGATAACTTTTTTTATTTCCAGAAAATAACTCAAGTCAGCCTACCAGGACCTGTGGGATAATCTGCTCCATATGCAAAACCCTCGTCACCAAGTCATACAGCTGTTATCGAAAAGAAAACGCCCCCGAAAAGATCAAATCTTACTTTACTGGTGACGTTAAAGTCATGAAAGTCTGCCGAAGATGCGTCCCGTACAAGAAGCCAAAGGGAGACGTACAACCTTCTAAAGCCGTCAAGAACAAAGTAAAAATATTGCAAGCCAAGCTCATAAAACAGAAGATTAAGAACGCGAAGAAAGCGTCTAGAACAGAAGCAAAAGCTTCAAAGAACGAGATCTCTACGCAGACGAAAGATAAAACCGGTCAAAAGTCGACAAAAGATGAAACCAAGGTCAAGGAAAAGGAAAAGGAAGTGAAAAAAGTTGAACCATCAGTCTTACATCTGTCGCCGAAGAAAGACACAACGGTCGTACAGGTGTCGATTAAGAACGGCAAAGTCGAAAGCACGTCAAATAATATCATTAAGACCATTTTCCCGCCAATTGGGAACCCTGCTAGCATTGAGATAAAATCTGACTCCAATAAACCAAAGACAAGCAACCAGAAAGCTGCGCAAAAGACAGATGTAGACGTTAAAACGGCTTCGAATGTGCAACAGCTTGGCCCTGTTATGTTGGTGCATTTGAAGGCTCCTCTTTCTCTGGACAAGGAGCAAACTGGCGGGAGCTCTGGTAGTGTCGACTTTGGGACCCAACCAATGCACTCTATGATAGGATTAAAGAAAGCCGCTAAGTCAAAAACTAGTAAGAAAGAGGAAGACGGCGAGAAAAAGACAGAACGAAAGCAAACAAAAGAAACAGCAAAAGGAGTCGACGCGAGTAAAAGTCCGGAAGACAGCAAGAAGACAGAAGAAAGCAAAAAAGTCGCAGAAACTGTGAACGAGAAAGAGAAAGATTCTAGTCAAGCTAAGATAGAGAACGAAAAATCGAAGGAAAAGGAGAAAGAGACCGTTATAAAAGACAAAGATTTGAAGGCTAAAAGTAAAACAGAAGTGACAAAAGAAAACCCTCCTGAGAAAGGAACTGTGCCGCGAAAAGTAAATGTTGACTTGCAGAATTCAAAAGTTGAAGGAAAAACAGCAAAGCCGCTAATGACTAGTTCTAAGCCCTTGATTGAACCCGTTAGGTCAAGTCCAAGAAGAGAAAAAAATATCATTCCACCTGAGAAGACGAAGAAAGAACCTGAGCTAAAAATCCCAGCAACGAAGAAGAAAAAGGAAACTGGTGAACTTGAATCCGAGTCCACAAAACAAACAGACGAAAAACCAAACACGAAGCGAAACGAGGAAAAAATAAACGAAAAACAGAGCGAAGAAAAACCAAATGAAAAGGTCGAGGTTGTTACTTTGAAGAGGTCGACTCGTAAAGGACGAGGCATGAAGAGAAAAGACTCTGAGAGTGAAACGTCGAGTACTGCTGGTAGTGTTGATGGCGACAAGAAAGAAATTAAAAGAGCTCGCAGTGCGGAAGCGAAGAACGTGGAGAATGACAAGAAAACTGGTGAGTTCAAGATTCTCCTCGATATGGTGAAGGTTTTTTTGCATACCAAGCTTGAAATAAATTATATTTATGTTTAATAATGCCAGGACAGACGAAAATCAATATCGGGGAAGTGTGCAGACAAAGTTTGGAAAAATACGAAAAATGCCAAATTTGATGTAACCTTTCGCTGATTGGATTCGCATCTCCTATAGTGCGTTTCAAGCTTGATATGCAGCGACAAAACCTTTACCAACCTTTTTTGAAATCTTCGTTTGGGACAAAGTTGACAAATCATCATGTTCTCATGTTCAAAAATCTAAGCTTCAGTTTTATTTTTCATTTTTTTCCCCAATTAGAAATGTCAGTGACCAATCACAATTACTCAACACGTTGGGCCCAGTCTCCTATCAAATGTGGTTGCTGTCATGAAAATGTTGTCAAGTCATACCGCTGTATACAACTTGGATCATCGCCGGCGCACCTGAAGCCAGTCTTTTCAAAAGAAGGAAAAAACAATTTGAGGATTTGCAGAAAGTGCCTTAACTTTCCTTCCAGAGTTAAGTCCTTTTTATAAGTGTTTAGATTTAATTATTATAATAATAAGATATTGCTGGTTGCCTAGCTTTCACTAATGTTGCATGCTCATTTGAGGCTTGGCAACACGCATTACTCATTTTTGCTCCGAGAGCTGGCACTTCTTTCAGTCCTTTACTTGGTGGAAACCAAAACTATACCCAGGACCCTGTTCTTGCTGCGCATGCGCAGGAGGAAGCGCAACAGAGCTCTGGTCTAGTGAACGACCATTTCTCGGTCTGTGTAAATCCCGTAGTGCTTATGAAAATCAGAGAGAGTCTTAGAAGTTGAAATGTAGCCGTAGGTTGAAACTGAATTTACTTGTTGTGGTCAAAGACTGGCAATGGAATGCTTCGTTTCAGCATTCGAGACTATATATTTGCTTAAGCCCTCGCTTGTTTTCCTTGTGCTTGCATCGCTACTGAACATCAGGCGTAACTTTTGGTCTTTTTCTATTGATTTGAGCCCACATCAATATGGCATGACAACTTATAGGATACTTTTACATTTAGCTAAATGTGCGCTCTCTATGATTCGTGCTATCGAAAAGAATCCTCAGCCAAAACAAAATTGGCAAAAATAATCTAGTGAAACAACTTTCTTTTTTATGTAATTATGTCTAAATTAAATCGGCCCGGAATAGGACTTATTATGGCCACGATTCACATTGATCGTAATCCTGATATTTATATGTCGAACATAATAATCTAAAAACCAATGGCATTATATATTATGAAGTAGTATGAATATACTCAGAATAAGCGAAGAAAATAACTTAATCTCTAGATACAAGTGCTGGGATTTTTTTCTCAAGATGGCCGCGGCAACGTGGCTTTTAGCACCACAAGTTTGAGCTTTGAGTAGCATTTGGCTCGATATCTTCGCTTTCTCTAGTTGCGAACTTTTTTGTAGTAGAAGACGAAACTAAAAATCAGAAAGTTGAGTAGCGTCAGCTTGGTATTCATTCGCGGTTGCAGTACGTGTTTTGTAGCACGTGTGCAACTTAGGCGTGAAAAATTGGACCCGCCCCTCTCTTCCCTCGGGTGTAATTTTGTCAAAACGACCGGAAATCATTTCCATAGACCATGTGGGTAAAGGGAGAAAGCTATTAAACGAGTATACAATGACAAAACAATTATGCCACATGCGTTCTAAACCTCAATTTTCACTAAACATTAAATATCTTTGAGTAAACACGTTTCTAGTACCTAGTCCCCTTACCGTTAGGAAAAACACAGGGTGACCATCAAAAATAGATATTTTATGCTTTTTATAAAATGCGAGTCAAGTTAAAAGAAAAACCTAAAATATAACTTGAATTATGTTTCAAAGCAACCGATGATTAGATTTACTTCTGTGAACCTTTTAGATCAAAGTTTTAATGTAGTTTAGAGTATTTGGTGCAGAAATAATGAAAAAAATCATATTTATTGGTAGTGCAATATAACTATAATGCTGAAGAAATAGAAAACGAGCGCGCGTGCTGTGTGCAGTTACAAAGCACGCGGGGGTTGGCAGAACACGAGAGAATTGTTAGGAGAAGCACGACGCGTAGCGGAGTGCCTTCTCGAAACTGAAATTGCGCGCGCGTGCTGTGTGCTCTCATAGTGCAGTTTTCGTATGACTGTGAAAAGCTCAGTGCCGTAAGCGTGACGTGCCGTGACCGTGATGCTTTCTAGAATTATAATTGGCTGATTTTTTTCACGCGCAATATGATTGGTCTAAAAGTGCCGTGATCTTGGCGTGACCGTGTCCGCGCCGTGTTTATGCCGTGTTCCGGGTATTTGATTGGATGGAGAGTAAATTCTCGTGCAATGTGATTTGTCTGGCGTATCCCTTGCTGTGTCACGGCCGTGTTCGTGCCGTGAACTTTTCACAGTCATACGAAAACTGCACTAAAACACGCGCTCCCAACCAATCAGAACGCGAGTTTTGGAACAGTTATTTTATAACATTTTTTTAACCCTATGTCCCTACTTGGGACACTCTTTCGAAGTTAATCCATCTAAATATTGAATGAAAACTGCAGCTATTCAGGAAAAAGAAGGAAGGAAAAAGAAATGTTAGCTTTGTTAAAGGGAGCCAATAATAAGTATAGAGTGCACGCACAAAAACCGTGAATAATATTTAGTACTAATTAGTAGTAATTCATACAGAATCCTTTGTTTCCTATTGTTTGATTATTACTATTTGGTACTAAAAATTAGTATTTGTTTCACGGGTTTAGTGCGAGCACTCTATCTGAATTAGTTGCAAATTGCTAACTTCTATGGGTGCAAAACTCTAAAAACTAAAACAAAATTAGTGTTCTTTGGTACTCGTTGGCTGTTTTTTTCCTATCAACCCATCAAACTAGATAAACTTGAATACTTTATGGCCAACCAGTAATCTTGCAAATCGTGCCATGTTGCAAATCGGAATTGAACGCTATGTAATTCCTAAGTTTTTATATAAAAAATAATACGAAAATCCAGAAATCAAGAACACAGATATCAGAAAGCCGTTAAAAAATCATGTAACATTTTCTGAATTTATATAACTGGATTGTTACTGGTAGAATGAGCTGACTACGCTTTAGTACAGTGAAAATTGTTATTGGTCATTAATTGCAGGCGTGAACTGAAAAGCCTAGAGTAGTTTCGCTTGCAACACAAGCATCAGCAATATACACAGACTCGTTGCAGCTCTGCTTTAACCACTTGTGTACTACCAGAATCCCTTGCTATTCTCATAAAAGACTACAAATTTAAACGCAAAGAAAATTTACTTGCCGTGAAGCATTCTGGTAGTTGTAGTAGAATGACTCCATCATGCAACAATCTATTGCTGCTGCCGAGCAACGCAGAATTTGAGTCTGCGTGTACTATCGATACTCGAGCTGCAATACACACTTAATTTATCCTAATTATCCTAATCTTGTTCTTCTGTCTGTGTTCTAAATCATGTCACTGGAAGAGAACACTGCACCTGTCACTTTTCGTATATTCATCTCTCTCGTACCCTATGCCTCATGTTGTTACCTTTAAATGTAAGACTGAGAGATATTTGGGTACACCTAGGTAGGAACACAATCCCCACTTCCAAAATAGTTTTACTGTAGCTTTTTCCCTCGAGGAAGAATTTTAACGAAGTCGCCCTGCAAAGAATCCTGGGGCTGAATTCTCATCCCAAAATTCTTTGCGGGGTAGTTTCGTTACCAGTCTTTTTTGAGGTTTATTTGGACTTGGAGTGTCTTCATGCAACGGTTTCCAAGTGTTATATTGTTAATGATATTTGTACAAAATTATTAAAAGATAAAATTTGCCGCTTGATTACAAACTGATCAGGCTTGATCGTGTTATTTATGTTTGAGCTTGATGGCAATCATGACTGAACAATATGTAATTTTTATCTCAATTTCATGGTTTGAAATAAAAACCTTAAAGGTAAACATGTCTGAGTGTGGCTTGGCTTTGATATTATCCCTTTCCCCTTCCCATCCAGGGGGGTCACAGGGTGCCCGTGACCCCCCTTTCAAAGCCAAAAACAATCTAACCGGCAGTTGATGCAGTGTGTGAAGATTTGTTTAGACTTAACTTAAGCAGTTAAGAAAATCAGTTTTCTCGCTTCTCGGAGCCGTCTTTTCGTTTCCCCTCTATCGACCATGATTCTCATATGACGTCATAATGACAAATTGGTATGTAAGGACCACCCACCCACCCCCCCCCCAATTACAAATCCTGGATACGCTCATGCCATATCGGTTCAAGTAACCTTCAGCCCTACGAAAACGGTCACGCAGACTCTAAGAAGGTCTGCGTACTAAGGTTACGGTTCAAGGAGACAGATTCATATGACTAGGGGAATAACTGTAGACTGACTTCCAACCGAATGTCCTTGAATTAAGTGATTTGGTTGAGAAACGCGCGACTCTGATTGGTTCTGGATACAAGCTATTTATCAGTTCTAGTCATGATGTTGTATGTTACCTTCAATTTCATTGGTCAAGACACTTGTTTCTCCCTTTTCGATTGGTTAAGAGTGGAAGCCATTTAGTAGTCACGGTATTACGTAACTCCTCAATTTTATTGGTCGAGACACTTGAACCTCAGCTTTTGATTGGGCATGATTAAGATTGGAAGCCATTCAGTAGTCGGGGAAAAATGTATGTTGTTATCAATTAATTAATATCAATGAGAAAAAAATGATGCTCACGCTAATAAATTGGTCATCAAAAGTGAAAAAAGAACATCCTAACCATCTCATTCTATACTCTATAAGAATGCAACAGCTCCAATTTTTTTGATTGCTAGTATATTATTTTATTTACAAGATTTGGATTACATTTTTAAAATATGAAACGATTACACAAAATAATGTTACCAAAAATAAGCATTTTCTGACCGGCACAAATGATAAATATGTATTATTTATTTAAATATTTTATTAAATATTATCGAACATTATCAAAGACACAGATATCAAAATACAGTGTAGCGAATGATTCCTGAATGCTGAATGCTGTGAAGGAAAGCCACATGGATGATCGTTTTTACCTTGGGCGTAAAGTTTACCCGTTTTAGACCAGCTGTTATTACCTGTAGCATCTTTTTTTTTGTCTAACGGTTACGTATAAAAAGATATATGAATACGAATACAACTCAAACAAACAATCTTTTTTCAAGAAAATGACACGTGGTCTGAAATGGGAAAACATCACGCCCTAGCTACAAATGGTGAATTGGTAATGAGCTTTTAAGACCCGTTCGTGCAGGAGACTTTTGATGGAACTTTCATCGCAGTTTAAGCATTTTTACAACAAAATTCGCCCGTGCGAAAGAGCCTTGGCAAAAGTACAAGAAAACTACGTGTTTTTCTTGCATCGCAAGAGCGAAAAAAAGCAATATCTAAGTCCAGCAGAACATGTTCCTACAACATTATCTGTAGTTGCTATAAAAAAATAAATCTTACTCTTTTCAAGAGCTATTAATGAGTAACTGTTGCCAATGAGGACAGATGTCTCGAGTCGTGTTCGGAGGGAGGGGTGGGGAGGTCAATTTTTGATAGGGGAGGGGTGGGAGAAATACTATTGTTAGCTTTTATACAGTCAAAATAGAAAGTATACAGATTTGATTGAAGGATCCTTTTGATTGGACCAGAGATTCCAATTTTGGAAATTGTCGACGTTATGATTAACTGAACTAATTGGTCTTACACTGAGTTAAGTAGTATTAAATTCTTAATCATCGAAATATTTTACAGACTGAATTTCAAATTTCTCAAAACTCTCTTGAAAGATCGCCATTATCATCACATCGGTGACAAGTACCTTCAGTTTACGTTTGCATCAGAATTTCTCCAAAAGGGCGGAATTGCTGGTTTTTAATCTTTCCCAAGAGAATGAAATAGCAAAAAACACGGCGGCCATGTTGGATGATATAACAAGAGAGACTAATAGCACATTTTTTGTTAAATTCATCCAACATGGTGGCTGTGAAAACCGTCAATACTTAAGCTTACGGTCGCATGTGCTTCAGTGGCTAGTGAAACACAAGTTTGTTATATATCTATCTATATACAAAATAGTTTGAATGATGTTGGATGACGTCGACGATGACGTCGGTGCTGCAAAAATTAAGGGGGCGCAGCACTGTTATATCCCAATGAAATTCTTTTTAAGCGTACCATTATTTTTTGCACTAGTGTCGTAAATAAAGTTTTACTTCAATATCTCCGGCTTCGATTCACGACTCATTCTCAGGGCCTCTTGTCGTAGAATGATCGTGCGTCGTCGTATCTTTATTATTGCCAGGTTGCGATTCGTTCTTCTCCCCGCTGCTGTCTACGTCTTTTGCTTTGTGTATTCTCAAGTGTTTGGTCAGATGGTCGCTGCGCCCAAAAGCCTTGTTACAGATATTGCACCGATGAGCTTTCTCTTTCGTATGAGTTCGTAGGTGTCTTTGTAGTTCGTCCGAACGAGTGAAGCTTTTTCCGCAATGCATTCCATCGACGCTCTGTGGCAAACGTATTAGAAAACAATAAATAGCCCGCTACATTGACGTTTTTTAAGCAAGAGGAAGGATGCGTGTAGCTTGGTTAACGGCGCTTTGGGGAGGGGAGAAGGGAGGAGAAAGGGGAGGGTGAAACTTAATGAGCCTGCGCTCACTCACACTAACCTCATAATAGAAAATTGTATAAAAGAATTCTAATAGAGAAAATGAATAAAGAGAAAGAATCTCAGGCACCGTTAGATGCTATTTTTAGAATCACATTTACCATGTTTTTTTGAGAATGCGCAGTATTATGCGTGCAGTAAAACAAACGATTATTTGAATGATCTTAAAAATAGCATCGATGACTCTAAAAATAGCATCAATGATTCTAAAAATAACACATAACACATGGAAGAGTGTTAATGATGGGGCGTGGGGATTCTTTCTCTTAGTTAATTTTCTCTTGATTCTGCACTTCATATCGCTCAGGGTAAGGTTAAAATAGTAGTCCAAAATAGTGACCCCATACTGACCAGTGAAAACCCCCTCCCCTCCCCCCTTCGATGCTGGGTGTTCATTATTACTATTTCTATGCATAAATATGTTATTTATTACACATAAAAACCCACAGTATATTCATTTCTGAAATTTGACTTTTAGTTTCGAAAATATTAATTAAGTAAAAAATCTACAAATTTGTTTCGGTGTAAATTTGATGGATGTAAAGACTTACCCAACTACAGACAAAGGGTCGTTCCCCTCTGTGCCATCTTAAATGAGCCTTTAGGTGAGAGGTCTTGCCATACACCTAAAAAAAACATCACAATTTTACCACCAGAAAAAAAGGCCTCTTCTGAGTTAGATAAACAGGGTGTATGGGTAAAAATAACTCCATGTGAGTTATCGCATTTTGCCAAAAAAACATTCATTTTTGTCCTTCACTTGTTCTCTGTGGGTCAGGTGCTAAGCCCTACCCCATGGGGGAGGGGGTCAATTTGTCTCCACTAGTGAGAAGATTAACTATAATATTTGGTCTAATCATGGTGTAGACGATGTCACTATAAAATGATCTTCTAAGACAAAATGTTTTATCACTTTAGTTATTTGTGGTAAATTTAACTATTTATATACTCGTGTTGCTCCAGGTTTTCCCCTCTGAGGGCCACAGGTTTTGTTAGGCACTGGTCGTAAAGTGCTACCCTCTTATTAAGACAAGGACTATATACATATTTATATGAGCCAATCAAACATGGCATGATCACATACAGAAAAATAAAATGATTTTTGTAAACATCAATTAGACTTTTTTTTCTTCTATGTACATACGGGTGTAAAATATTTTAAATTTGAATATTGGAAAGTAATATTTAAATTCATTTTAACACTAGATATTGAATCAGGGATTATCTCCTCTCTGTCTTCTCATGGAAACATTCAAGACGATTTCATTAAAACAATAAAGAGATTCATAATTATATCAGAAATTCAGCAGGAAAACAAAAACAAAAACTAGGAAAAAATCCAAGGTAAATTAATAATAAAAATAAGGAGGAAAATTATGTAGGTAGAACTAGAATTATTTGATGTATTGTTGTCTTCCAGCATATTTTAAATAATTCAAAGCTTAGTTTATATTTGAATGAGGTGTGAACATAGTTAGCACCTACTACTCACCTTTCCACAACCAATATAGTGACAATTATGGTATTTTGGCTGCATTGGACTGGGATTACTATTAACACCTGCAACACAGTTTGGACATGCACACTGGCTCTTGCGCCGTAACATGTCTTTGTTGAATGGAATGCCTACAGTTGCGCATGGACCTGGTTTGAAATGATTGTATAGAAAAAATTAATAATCAATAATATGTGATAATAGAATGGGAATGCATGTCTCTGTACTGTGATATAAACACGCTGGGAGCTGTAGAGCATGAGAGATGCAAGTTTAGGAACGCAAGGCATAGCCAAGTGTTCTCCTTCTCAAGTGCTCTACAGCTCCCAGAGTGTTTATGTCACAATACTGAGTCATAAGCAGTCGTTTTATATTGTTTTTAGGAGATATTTTTGAACAATATTTTCCACGAGTCTATCTCTTTCCTTGGATATTAACATAGCAGCCAGCCAACCAATCAGCATGTGCATTATGTCTCTTATAGTACACTCAACAAAATTACTCGACTCTGATTGGTCGAGAAGAGTACAATTATAGCGTTAATTGTACTCTGTAGGAGTACCGAATTAAGTCGCTTTGGAAAAAAAAGCTGTAAAAACTAATAAGAACTAATCTTTTTTATGCATTTCAGTTGCGCGATGGACTGAAAATCGGCCGCCAAATAGACAAAGATGAACGGCATCGCTTCGCATTTTTTACTGAAATTTTGTTGAGTGAACTATAAACAAAAAATCACACAATCTTCTCGTACAATTTGGAATTAATAGACACTCGTAATGTTTTGAAAGTTCTTTAATTGTACTACGCCTAAAGGCTCGTGAAATTACAAGAACTTTCAAAACATTACTCGTGTCTATTAATTTCCAAATTATACTCAAGATCATGCAATTTTCTATACAAATGCTTTCTAAAATTATACATAAATTACATATATTGTATAATATTATTGACCCTTTCTATGAAACCTCAGGGAGAGTCAAATTAGAGGACAAAACTTTTTTTTGCTATGGAGGTCGTATAGCTCTATAACTCCCTCCGTGAAAATTAATATGTGAGTTATGTATGCATTAGAATATTGAATGTATTGGTTGTCTGTAAGTAAAAGTGAAAGTGGGCCAGACTGTAATCCCTTATAATCCTTAACTAAAACTTGTACAGGCTTAGTCTTGTTTAAATGCAAAGCATTCGCCAAAGTCAATTATCATGTACAGAATATGCAACTGCAACAATCATTGCCAATTACTTGTAAATAAATATTATGTTTAGACTTCAAGCTACTTTTTCTTAGAAAATAATCTGAGCTTCAGACATTTTTTTTTTTTCATGGGAAGAGATGATATTAGCTTGAGAAAAAATTTTTTTATATCTCTAATAATTTACCAAGCACAAAACCAACACCGCATGCTCATAACCAATGCTATGAATGCCACAGAATGGTAACTAATGGTATCTATGAGCAGCTAACTTATCAATTAACTGGTAGAAATTAGTATGAAGTCAGTGAAAACCTTGGTAACCATTAAATGAGAAAAGTGGATAAATTTATTGGAAAACAGCGCTAGCATCGACTTATCAACTGGATAAGGATTTATCTGCCCAATAGCACTATCCAGGCTTTGTACAAACGGACCCAGGCCTAGAAAAGATTGGACATTACCCCCAGAAAAGTGACAATATGTTTAGTATGGAATTTGTACTAAATTTTTTTTTTGTTTCCCTAACAATGAAAAAGGAATTTTATGTTGTCACTTACCAACAAAGCCCATTAGTTGTTTATTATTCTGCTGTTCAGAAATATTATTCACATCTGGGATAAGCTTGGAGACCAGATCCGATAGATTCTGTATTGGCGATGTAGGCATCTGAGGTGACATCACCCTTTGTACTGCATTACCTTGCTGTACAATATGTAATGGTAACATATCTGGTTGATGCTGCATTGTACTCACGTAGGGCTGGGATTGGTTGGTAGCATCGATAGGGTACTGTATAGGATATGTTGTTGGGATTGACTGCAAGGGACAGGGTTTTTTAGAATGAACAAGAGCTGCTTCATTGCCAGAAACGTTCTTGTTAGGAACACTCTTCCTCTTGCGAAAAACATCCTTCTGATTCATCACTGGTTTATTTCCATTACTGGCTGCAAAACTGTTCTGGAATGACATCAACTGTCCATTGAAAAATATATTTTCTGGATTTTGTCTTGGAAGGATAGGAACAAGCTTACTTGCAGCAGTACCCTTCCTTGTACTTTCCTTTCCATATTTCTCCTTAGTGTTTGTCTTATTGTTCAGAGTTTTTGCCTTTTTTACTGCAGCTTCCTGCTTGACAGTCCAGTTTTGAGGATTACTTTTAAGCTCGTTGGTAATACCAGGAGCAAAATCATCCTTATTCGATAATTTTGAGCCAAAATCTGTCTGTTCAGTGTTAGAAAATGTTGTTTGATCCACAACACCCAAATGTGACAAAGGAATTAAAGATCCATGATTCAGAGTTGAACATTTTAAGCCTTCAGTTGGATTGCCCAAAGCATTAGTCTGCTCTGATGAACCAGACTTAAGATCGACATAAGAAACATGAGATTTCGGTGGCGAAGAATTGTCATACATTTTGCTTACTTGTTTGTTCTCTGCCTGGTCATGTTGATGTGGGCCAGGAAATTCAGCTTCAACTTTGCATGATATTGTTGAATCTTCAAACTGTTTCTTACAAGTTGTTAACTCATTTTTACCCTGGTTATATCCCTTTAGGACATTCCGAGTGAAAGTATCTTGGCTGTCATTCCTGGTCATTCGGTGAGTACTCGACGTCTCGATAAAGCACTGAGTTACTTCTGGTGGTACAGGCATATCTGTTGTAACACCAGCATTACAAGTCTGCATAATATCAACCCTTACTTTTACAGTAGACACAACATCAGAGTCTTTCCTAGGCCAGACATTTTCTGGCTTCACAGTTAATTCCACTTCATGTCTGTATGGATACTGGTTACCGCAGGTCTTAGAATCCCCATTACTCAAACCAAACTCTCCTTTGAGATTCTTTTCCGAGTTTACACTTGAATAATTATATTTTATACCACCTGGGCAGTGTTTGGAAAATCTGTCAGGGCCATTGAATCTAACACCTTCAAAATTTTGGTACAACTTTGGTGCGTTTTGAGACCGAATACCACCACTATCTCTCTCACTATTCGTAAAGCTATAAGGTATTGGTTTCTGAGGGTACTGTTCCAAACCATTGACGATTTTTCGTCTCGTCTGAGAATGACAAGAATGATTGTCATTCTCTGTTGACGACTCTGAAGATTTCAAGTGAGTTTTATTATTATTATTATTCAATAAAAGACGTTTCTTCGAAGGACTCTCAGTGATCTCAGGAATGTAGTTTAGAAAGTCTTCTTGACATGCTTGTTCTAAGGCGTTTGAAAACTCTCTGGACGATAAAATTGGCAGTGGAGTCGTGTTGAAGCTGTAAACAATCTCACTGCAACCAGAACCAAGTTCAGCTCGGGAATCCAACTGCGTTGAATTGGCGTAGGGACAGTAATTATAATACCTTTTGTTTCTGTCGGATGGTTCGAGAAATTCCAAATCAGGGTCGCTGTCATCACCTTTCTGACCTCGGATCGATCTTAACGACTCCAGAAATGAAAAGTTTTTCGAAGTGAAGCCTTCACTTTGGGTAGAGTTTCTCGAAGAACTCGAAACATCGGCTGTATTGTCGACGAGCATCAGCTGTTGTCTTGTTTCTTCCAACTCCATTATCTTCTCTCTTGTTCCTTGGCCAAATTTAGTGATTTCAATTTGTTTATAAGTTCTAAATGACTCTCAAAATTCTCCAAGATTGACACATAGGTTAGAAGTTTAGCTATCACATGTAAGTGTCTTCTTCAAAATCAAAGTTTTCCGTTGACTTGGTTCGAGTTTTTAGGCTCACATCGCCGCGAAACCACCCAAGCAGTCAAACTTAACCAGCACATTGAAAAACAAGAGTATTTTGTGGGCTTCCAAATCATAATTGTTGATTAATTGTTAGGTATGTCCCTAGGGTGATCAACTGCTCTGTTTAGGTCTTTTACTCGCTAAACAGAGACTAGTTATCACTGGCTTGTCTCTTAACGCATCGTTGAGCAACAAGAATCAAATACATGAATAAAAATCCTATGGAAATCATCCAACTCGGTCACTAATGCGATCAATTTGAAAGTCATTTCTGAACTTGAAGAAAACATTCTCTCTTCTTCAAACCATTCAGTTGAAATTCTGCGACAGAACCACCTCCCCAGCCCCCTTGAACCCGTAGTTTAGCTTCCAGGGACGGGTAGGTAGGTACGTTAATGGATTTTATAGCATTTTTTCACCTTTAAAAATTATATAAATACTTTCAGTGCTCTAGTTTATGTTACGTTAACGAAGTGTAAATAAATCCACCAGTTTGACAAACAAAAAAACTTGTGGTTTGTGTAGTGATTACTAAATCTTGTTATCTCGTGCCCAAAGGGATTATTGGTCCGGATGTACGGGAATGGATTTCAAAAGACGTTTTTGTTTTTTGTCTCTTGCATGGCCGTTCCATTAGTGGAAGACGCAGTTCGCACAAAGTTTGTGGTTTTATAAGGACTTGACTCATAAAAGACCCTTTGAGAGAGAAAGAGAGGTGACGTTATCTTCCGTTGTCACGTGTGAATGCAAAATCTCTTGTTGTCGTCTTCGTCCGTACGAGTCGTTGTTGCTGTTATTGTTGTTTAGAATTAAAAAAATATATTTATAAAGAACTACGACATGGCACATCAAAGCTTGACAGTTCGAAGATTCTCGGAACAAAATCTCACAATCTTAACACGTGGTCACGTGACCTGTGCAATTACTAATTGTTATCAGGACGTTTGCATGATGGCGTCATTTGCTACCACTACCAATTAAGATGCTTCGCGAATTTCCTTTCTTATTTAAATTTGTATTCCCTCATGAGAATAGTAAGACAATTAGTGCTAATTAACTGAACAAAAGAAAGTGTGCAAAGGATTCTGGTCGTTGTAGTTAATAACACCATTGTGTCTTTTGACGTTATCTTTACCAACGAAGTCCAACCTAGATTATACGTACTCACTATTTTTTTTTGGTTTTTAAATAACTTATAGTTTTGATGATTTCAATATCACTAGCAATTTGAATTAACAATTTGTTTTATTATGGCCGCTTGAGTAAACCTGATTACAGATCTGTAATCCTTTTGGATTCTGCGCATTCTTAGTTTTTATATCAAGCGGGTGCCCCAGGCCGTAGGAAGAACGTGACTCCATAGGTAACCAACTAAACCTTAATTTCCTGAATCCTTGCCTGAATCAGAATCAAGCAGAGAGGCTATAGGACGTTATCACCGCAGAAATGGCTCCAGTTTAAAGCACTAAGCGGTCGACCAATATCTTCGTTCCTCCATATTTTTCTAGATTTATATTTAACAAAAATAAACAGTGACGACTTTGAGCCGAATCACATCAGATTCTTAGTGTATTTTAATTTTTCTGTTTCCATAGTTGTTTGGGGGCTTTTCTACATATTCCCTCCGGAGCCAAAAGGAGCGAAAACAATATTGATCTAATGATAACGGTTTACATAAAAACCCCAAGGACTATATTGGTACTCTTGTGCGCTGTTGTTGTTTGTGCGTACGGCGAGCGTACTACCGGTGAGAAATATAATCGAATCCCGGTGGGGGGGGGGGGGGGGTACTCCCATATATGGACTATACGGGGATGATCCGCTGAACAGGGTATGGTTTTTCGAGCTTCTTGTCATAAACAGGGTATGCAATTTCACTCAAGTTCCAAATTTTTTCCTGAGTTTCCTGTCATATTCAGGGTTTCTACTTTCGAATTGACCGAAACTGGTTACTATGGTCTTCAAAAAGCGATACGTGAGCTGGCATGATAATTGAAACAGGAACTCAGTGCAATAAATTATACCTTTTGTCATAAACAGGGTCTACGAATTTGAGTTTTTTTGTCATAAACAGGGTGACCCCTTTCAGAATCCCAGCGGAACACCCCTACCCAAATCCTAGCGGAGTACCCCCCCGGGAATCGAACAAAGAAGAAGAATGAAATACCGAAAAAGTAGACACATTATAAAAATATGCAATGCAAAGAAACGTCTTAGAAACAAAACTGGTTAAAACCAGGTAATCTGGTAACCGATATAGCGCTTAATTAACATGGATTGAAGTGCAATTAAGAAGCAAAATAAGTCACCCAGGCAATGAAATGTGTTACTGAAGATGAAATGCCTCAAACTCTCCAGGAATCAGCTCTGCGTTAACTACTTACATGAGCAAATTAATAATAACATATACGACTGCTGAATATCCAGATTTAATACTTCTGAACGTAAGATCCGACTTCACGCATAATGCAAAATTTAGAAGGAAAAACATTAAGTGTACAGAGCAAAAACTCAAACCAAGATTGGCGCGCAATACCCCAAAATAAAAGCTGTAATTTAGAAGTTCCTATGAAAACCTGTTTCTATGAGAATAAATGTTTTTTTGTTTTTTTTGTTTTTTTGTTTTTGTTTTTGTTTTGTTTTGTTTTGTTTGTTTTGTTTGTTTTTTTTGTTTTTTTTTTTTTTGTTATTCAAGAAATTAAAGTTCAAAAAAGTGTGTTATCAGATTATCGCGGAACCAGCGGAACAATACCAGACAAGTTAATACGTTTTAATCTAAAACACACGTCTAAGAGATCAGTAATCCGAGCGCGAGGTGCTAATGGTACGGATCTGTTGCCTGGGAAACAGGATTCCTTGGTTTTGGAATAGAATATGAATATGAGTGGCAAAATACGGCTGCCGTCTTGAGACAGATGTTCACAGCCTGATCCACCGCTTCTGGTTTGAACTGTGCGATGATAACTGGATGATGTTTGAGATGATGATCATTCATGAACTCGGCTTGGTGTTAAATCTGGATCAAGACAAATCATCCCAATATGCCTTAAAAACTAAATATCATTAATCATCATTATCATCTGTTCATCATCATCATATCCATCATTCTGGTCTGCATCATGCATAAAGCGACTAAAGTATCACCCCTCCCTTCCCCCACCCCACCCCAGATGGTAATCTAATGTATAGTAGACACCCACACCCCCTCCTTGTCAGGTGCCTAGTACTCCAATAGCTTCATGATGCCTATTAGACCAGTACACGTACGACTGGAGGGACGCAAGGTACTTCAAAGATTAGGAAGCCGTGAAATGACACGGCACGGTCACGGCACGAAATTTAGAAGATCCATTGAACCAATCACAGTGCTCGAGACAACTGTTTAGTCAATGATAATACTTGCGGTACACCACACACGGCACAGGTTCAGTTACGTAATTTTTTTCAGCATGCCTTACTGGATTTGGTCGCCAACTTTTCTCACCTCTGACATCTTGTCTTTGTGTCAACCATTTCCTGTACCGAATCTATATGCTCTCTTGACAGGACTTACAGACACCTGCTACTCACGTAGATCACGTGCGCAAACGCAAATTAAGCCCAACCCCTTCGCGCGCGTGTAGTATTTTTCATCCCCGCTCCGTCTCCCCCTCGCCTCAGGTCTCCTAAAGAAGTAAATCCTTAAGGGCTATGCTTCGCGCGCTTCCCTTGCTTTGTGACATGTTCCCGGCCGTGACTTTTTAACATGGAGGCGGGGATTGGGAGAAGAGGTGGCAGAAAATGTTTGGTAACAGACCATTCCGCCAACGCTTCTTCGTGCCAGAAGGCGCATGTTAGGGTTGCAATCATTACGAGTTTTTGAAAGACTGTTATGGACGCTTAGATTAGCTTACATGAAGTCTCAATTAAGAGAATTCTGAAAGAAGGGGCTGATCGCGCGCGCTTTAGACTCTCTCTTGCTTTCTTTTTACGATGGTGAACAAAACTGACGAGAAATGGTATCAGTCCAGATCCAATCGCGAATTTCAAAAGCTATACTCTAAAAATACAACTCTACGTGCGCAGTACAAGTGGTGATGCTTTCAAAGCTTTTCATTCTTGAGTTAAACCAACAAAGCACGGAAAAAACCTGCTATTGCTTTAATTAAGTGGAGAAAAGGGCTCGTAAAGAGGCGAAAATGGATAAAGATCTTAAAGCAATTAGTCTAAACGAAAAGGATGATCGAAAATGTATTTATAACTGATTGATAGACGCACGGGTCAGCACAAGTTACTCCAGTCGTAAAACATAAGTATCAGTGGAACACTAGACGCTAATAATCAACAGAAAAAACGAAATTCATCCCAAATGATGAGGGATTCCGGCTATTTCATGATTCATCCTTTCATTTTACTAAGCCTTCATTTCCCAATTAAGTTTTTATTGATGACGAGTGGATATTTTGTTATCCACCTATTTCTAGTTATATTTTGCTATGTTCTCAGTAAAATTAGAATTCGAAGTATTTACTTAAAAATACAACATCTGCGCTAGTTTTAGTGCAAATGTTCTGTCCTAGTTGGACGTGACGTGTCCTAGCAACGCGTTCTTTCAGTCTCAACCCACTTCCATTCTCCCTCGGGCGAGACAGGGGATTCTAGAATGACGTCAAGGACCTAGTTAATGCTCTAGACAACGTTTATTTGTCTTGTGTTAAAAAAACACTGGTAAACTGACAAATGACATGATAAATAAAAGAATAATTATGTGGTTTTCTAGATATTCAGTTATCACGATAGCTGTTACTGGAGAAGGTATTAGGGTTTACTGGGGTCACCACTTTGAAATCATTTATAGCTAAAATGATCCGGCTAAGTGAATCCATAAAAACTCTTTGCTGCTCTTCGCTGCTTATAGCCCACTTAGCGTATTTTCCTTGATGCTATTGACACCTGAATAGGCAATAATTACTTGGGTCTACATCAAAGTGATCGAAATGACATTGGTGGCCTAGCAACGGCTATAAACAGTAACAAACACTAAGGTCAAAGGCGGGCTGTGCAGGAAACAGTGGAACACATGACACTAAATCCCTCGGTCGCCGAGTCCTGAACACCAAGACTTCGAGTCCTCCTAAGCGAATTAAACGTATAATCAAAGCGATCATCTACGAGTATTCTCTAACGGTCATAGCGTAGTTAAATACCATGGGATGCACTGCAAGCAGTCAGTCCAGGACGATAGCACAGTCTCCGCCAGTACAAACCGCAAACGCTGTCAATTCTTCACCGAAGAACGATCCAGCTCCTGCTGATGTCAACCCTAAACAAGACAATCAAGTCCAACCATTAACGGCCAGTAGTCCTCCTGAGGAGCCGGCCAAACCAGGTAATATACTCCACATATACCTCATTTTTGAAATTGCTATGTAACTAATTATCACCAGTTACGAAGCTGTTTGTGAATGAAGTTTGAGAGTTCCCTGAGGGCTTCTCTACGATGCTTCTCAGTAATTAACGTATCAACTTTCGTCGTTATTGTTCCCCAGTTCGCGGGTGATTCAGTACTACTTAGATTACGATTTAGATGAATAGTACAAAAAAACAAACAGTCAACTATAAGCTTCAATATCTTGTTCTTTTGCTTCTATAAGGCGGTAGAGTTAACGCGCTCCGTGTTGCCAAAGTACATTTTTTGGACATATTTATAGCTAGCAGCTTTATCTTCGAAGCCGGTATTCGATTTCTTTCCAAGATGACAAAATTGGATTTTCATCCCAACTGTGTCGATGAAGATTACTCAAGGGTAATCTGGGTAGGCGCGAGTCGTATAATTACGAATTAAAATCTCGCTTTTTAATTTGCTGATAAATTCTAAATTGATGGTTTTTTTGTCTTGTCAGATCTCAATTCCCAAGCGTCTTTTTAATATCCAAAATTTGTCCGACGAACGCTATGACACCGTTTTACTTTTTTTTGTTTACAGCTCGTAAAATGTTACTAATAAAACAATACATGCTTCGATTCAGCAGTCAAAATAACTCAAACTTAAATATAAGTCAAAATACAAGCACTATTGAATGAATTGTGCTAAAAAAATTGCAAATAAAAAACTGATAAACGAAGCGATACCAGTTCTGATGCGCGCGAGACAGAAACTAAAGGTAAAAAATATATCATTCATGAATATAAATCAAGAATATAAACGAAAAAGCTGTCTTCAATCCTTTTCTTAAATCAATAGAACATTTTAAATTTATTCTAGTTTCATTGCAATTTGATATTTGTCCAAATAAAAGTCCTTGTACTTAGGTCTCAGGGTAGTTGCTAAGAGATCGATGCGATCTAACTTTAACAGATATTTTTTGGAAGGTCTTTTTAAAAAATTCAATGAAATTTTTTGTAAAAATTTCCAGGTTTGAATAAGTATATCGCGAAATTTTTGCATTTTGCTAATATATTTTTTAGTACGTTACATTGCCAGAGCTTTGACATTTCCCGAGAATTGTTAACATACCAAAGAGCCAATAAAGTTTGTTTATTAGTTTAAATAATAAAGAAAGATCTTTGGAGCAGGTTTGAACTTTGGCTAAATTCACCGAAAAAAATGTCTACTTTTTGTCTTTTTATCTACTTGTCCGGTTTTTTTTTTGTTTGTTTGTTTGTTTGTTTCTCTGCCGCCTTTTTTTGTTTTTTTGTTTTGTTGGTTTTTTTTTGTTGTTTTTTTGTTGTTGTTTTTTTTTTGTTTGTTTTTTGTTTTTGTTTTTTTGTTTGTTTTTGTTTCGTTTTGTTTTTTGGGACTGTGTTTTTGTTCCGTCTTGGTGATTAATTCTTTCGTTTATGTGCAGTTATTATTTTATTATTTGTTTCTTTTAATTTTTCTTAGTTTACATCTTGCTAGTTTGCGATAAATTCCAGAAGAAGAAGAATAAAATATAGAACATTTTGAATCATTACTTTGGTAAACGTTTTCGTTGAAACTAATCACGAGAAAAACAAGACCAAAAAGAACACTGAAATAATGGCGAAAGAAAACTTGGAAGGCGAAACGGAAAACAAATCGGAACAATTGAACGAGAGAATGAATCAGAGATAGTGAATAGGAGTCGGCTAATGAACGAAAATGTTAATCTTGACAAGTTTATGTAAACAAGTGAGTACCGTGAAAGTCTCACTTCATATCAGGAATCAGGCAGAGAGAAAATAAAATGCAGCTGATATGAAAAAGTGACGCAGAAATAACACCTCTGCTTTGCAAATTTTCTTGCTTCTTATTCGCTAACATTTTTTTTAGATCAGCTGGATGCTTTTTGAATAAATGAACGAGGAAAACATGATCATAAATGAGTGAATGAATATTAACAAATACAGTATAAATAAAAGAGGAATAAAATTGACTCGTTATTCGACTAACTGACCAAGAGAATAAAACTGGCAGAAGAAAATAAGTAAAAACTTCGATAAATGAATGAACCTTCATGATTAAAAAACGGATAGATAAAAAATCAATTATGACAAATAGACGAAAAAAACTAAATTATTAACGATGATAACCACCTAAAAATAATCAGTCTAGCAATACACTGTTTCCAAAGTAATCGACATTTTTTACAAAAACTAATTGAGAAGTTGGTCTAAATTTGAAAACCGCACTTCAAACAAGTATAACGAAATTTTCTTTTAAAATCGCTTAAGTCAACTTCTTTGTCTTCTATTTCGATTCTGTCACTGCGAGAATGAAAACCAACACACTGTCGAACATAAAGAAGAAAGACGGCTTTCAATTTTGACCTTTTTTTCTTCTACTTCCTCTAAAATTTCCATTGTTTATCAGCCTTCAATTGCTGATCGTTTGTTGTTTTTTTTTGGCAAAAAAACCCCTGAAAAACAAGCTGGAGGGTTTTCATATCGGTGAGTCGTTCTCATAGTAAGTGTCATAGTAAGTTAAATAGACGTCACATTTTAGGTCATCTTTGGCACATAAGTACAGTTTTGTTTGTTTTTTAGAGTCATATTTTTGGTTGGCCGAAAAACACTTAGGAAAAGTCCACAAAAGTAACAAATGAAAGCGAGAGAATTAATCTTTGTACTGTTTACGTACAGGACCATGACGATGAGAAAAATTAAAAATTCACTTCGCACTCGGTTCTATTTTTTTTCTTTTTTCCATTTCTGGCTTCTTTTTGGGGGGTTTTATTTTCATATCGCGACAGAATATTTCACCTTCTGATTGAACAAAAACAACTGCTGTTTCAGTCACTTGTTCGCGAGCAATTATTTTTCTTCAATTTTTAATGAAACACTCCTATGAAATCAATAACTAATCACCGCCGGGGAATTTACTTTCAGATAAGTAGGTATTATTTATGGAATGATAGCCTAACGAAGCAATCCCAGTTCATTAGCTCAGTGTTCAAGTTCCAATTTCGAAAAGTGGTGGCTGGTCGTACTCCGCCATTACCTACGAAAGCCATTTTAGTGTCACTTTATTTGCCGATACCCGTTGCAATTTTTCTCTCTTTCAAACTAATTTTCATTTCAGTTTGTTCTTGTCAAGTTTATTCGCACACTTTCAAAATTTTGCAGAAAGGAGTTTTTTACTAGTAATTTCCTGCAACTTTTTTGTCGTCCCAGGACGGTGCATCCACTGGTAATTGCGAACTGCTGAAGATATACACTGTAATTTCCTCTTGAACTGGCAAAGCAATCAAAAATCTAAAATTTCGTTGCGAGCGCGAGAGGGAAAAAATTCGTTTATCTTCAACTTTGAGTTTTGTAGTTTTTGAGGGGACTGAACTTTTTAAAAATTTTAATTCATTTTACAGCAGAGCAGCCTTCTACTAGTGTCGATGCAGTAGACGGAGGAACAAAGGATACAGAACCAGAATCAAGAGAAGAACCATTGGGTGAGGAATCGAAAGACGTTCACCAGGAACCAATCAAAGAGGAACCTGCCAAAGAGGAAGAAAAACCAGAAGAAACTCCAGCAACTGTGGAAAATGCCGAAGGAACTCAAACTGAGGTATCAGAACCTCCAAAAGAAGAAGAAAAACCTGTAGAGGAAACTAAGCAGCCAGAAGTGGAAACCGCTGGAGTTGATACTCCAAAACCGGCGGAAGAAACTGCGCCAAATAAGGAAGAAAATGAAGTAGAAAATGAAAAAACAGAAACCACAGACAAAGCAGAGGAAGCAGAGGTGAAACAAGAGGAAGGCAAACCAGAAGAGGTTAAAAATGAAGAGGAAAAGCCACAAGAGGAAAAACCAGAAGCATTGAGCGAAGAGAAGCAAGATGATGAAGCTGCCGAAAAAACGAATGAGGAAGAAAAACCTTCAGAAGGAACTGAAGAAGTAAAACCAGAAAATGAAACGACAGAAAGCTAAGAGCAGAGAACGGATTTTTCTGTAGATATGAAATGATTTTGACTAAATCATCTATTTCTACGCGCGCAACTTTATAGTCAAGTTTCGCATTCGATGCATACTGCTGTTTTTGAAGACCACAGACTCATTTGTACAGGTTTAGCGCGCAACCTTGAGCGCTTTTTCTCCTTGGTCGGTTAATAGTACTATCTTTGAACAAATACCGGCAATAGTATAGCGATAGACGCCTTTTTTGGGATGATACACTACACACTTTGTGCTCCATATATCGCATCTAGAAAACACTATGTTTCCAACCTTCAAAGATCACGTGTGTTCAGTTCTCAATTTGTCGATACAGAATCAAGCTCGATTCACGATTCACTTAAAATTCTTTGTAGCTAGATCTGAACTCGATTTAATATTTCTTTGAATATAATTTAGTATTACTTTTACACAAGAAGAAAGAGGTGATAGAAAGAGTGTCGAGGGGACTAAATATCACTAAAAAGGCCTATCTTTAGTAAAATTTGATATTATTTTCTACGAACAGATATATCCCTTGTAAATTTTTAAAACGTGCACCAGAAAAACAACTAACACAGTTGTTGGTAGAAAAGGATGAAAGGATAAGAAGAGAGAATAGTGGGGAAATACTATCCGAAAGCCAACTTTTCTTTTATACAGTGTTTTCATTTTCTAGAAGCCACTTCAGTGTTCTAAATACCAACGAGAAGCCAATGAAGTGCTTCATTGAGACTCGGCCACTGAACATTAATAATCTTTTATCAGTTATTTTAAATTGGTAAACAGAAAATTAATTATCATAGGTGGAAAGAGCAGGTTAAAATCAGTAAAACGATGAAATTTAAAGTAAGTTGAAAACTCGTAAAGATATGAAATTTTAAAAATCGGAATTTCGTGCGAAAGCATTCGTTGTTAGGCAAAAGATATTTTCATACGAAACTCACACTTTTCAAAAATCATATCTTTGCGACGTTTTTCCTTCAAACTTTTCATTTTTTCTAATCTTAACATATTCTTTCCAGCTATGCTAATCATTTTTCTGTTTTACCAAGTGAAAAATAACTGATAAAAGATCGTTGTTAGTTTT
Source organism: Actinia tenebrosa (assembly GCF_029948245.1). Classification (NCBI taxonomy): domain Eukaryota; kingdom Metazoa; phylum Cnidaria; class Anthozoa; order Actiniaria; family Actiniidae; genus Actinia; species Actinia tenebrosa. The sequence goes on from NW_028292578.1 coordinate 20,494,168, forward strand.
ATATTTTACTTTAAGCTTCGAATGAGAAGCCATTTCAGAGTTTCAGCTATGCTGATCTAATGTTCATGTATGTCATTGGAAATAAGCAAATGTTAAGTTTATCAATCTTATTAGAAAGAACTAATCTGAATTATCTATAATTTTATATATTTGTCAATGTACAGAAAAAAAATTAAGAAATGTTGATTATCAATGAATTTAAATCTAAAATTATCCAATATGAAAAAACCTAATGAATTCTTGAAATATAATTGCTAATAAAGTTCAAAAACAGATGACATTGTGTTTGCTCTACTCACGTGATGCATTTTTTCTAATATTTATGCATGGCAGCATCAGCCTCGTGTCCATGCAGCTATGCAAAAAAATATTAAAACAGGCTCATTCTCTACTTTCACATCCCCATAATACTTTGCGTCTTTGTGGGGTAACCAGAGGGTAAAAACACGCTTATTTTGCTGAAGGCTGATCAGACAATGTTGACAATACCTCGTTTGGTATCCAAAAATAAAATGAAGTAAAAAACGGAAAAAGATAGAAGCTTGAAGACGTTTAAGGTAAATTTTAAACATTTTTTCATAAGTCAATACATTTTCTGTAAGACCAAAACTCTTGATGATCTGTACACGCAAAAATAACTTGGAATAAACTGATAATCAGTATTGTACAGATAAAAGCAGGTATAGTATAAATTCAATTAAGAAACCTTTTAATTTGGGACAGGTTTTTGATTGGTTACCCCCCAAAGATGCAAGGCATTATGGGGATGTAGAGAATTGCAACATCAATTCCTGGATTTTACCCAGCTGATAGAAGTCTTTGAATTTCATCATCTGCTCCAAATGGTGGTCAAACACTGACCATCGTGCTACAGCCAAAAAAAAATATTGACAACTTGTGTTTAAGCTGATGGGGTTTCCACACGAAAAAAGGAAGCGGTGTCAAGTGAAACCCAGCAATCAGGTTCATGGTAATAATTGATGCCGTAAAGGTTCAATTCTAATAGAACTTTGTTGATAATTAATGAGCTGCATGAAAGTGAGGCTAAGGATGATATGCCTAAATATTCAGAAATGTTCATCCATCTATTTTCTCTCTTCTCTCCTTTTATTCAGGATTTAGAAAAAATATTGTTTTCAATCTAATATCATATCTGTTTATATTCTATGCCCTTACAAGGGTACAGGACACTAATGCACAACAGTGTCATAATCTACTTAACTTCTTTTCTCTTGGTGGTACATATTCTTGAACCTACACAATATCAATGACAGAAAAAAAATGCACTGGCATCAGAAAAACTCTTTGTTAATTCGCCATCGTTTTTGTTTATTTGTTTTACATTTTTTTTGCTTGTTTTCATCTTTTCTCTATCTCTTTTCTCTCTCTCTCTCTCTCTAATTGGCTGTTTTTCTCTCTTTAGTGTTGTTTTTCTGAAAATCATATTTGGATCTCTGTAATAATTTTTCTGGGCATTATTGTACACACACATTCCTCTCCTTGCATTTTCCTTGGTTGGAGCAGTGGCATAGTAAATTCCCATCTCCCCCTCCCCCGTCTATTTTATGACCAAGACCTCACTACACCCCTGGCTAATTGAAGATATCAACTATATATAATTTCTCTAAAACTAATCACCGGTCTGTGATAATGAATCAATGAAAGTAACGAATTATGAGTTCTTGATTATGGATCCTGAAATATGCTAAGCAAAAAGGTAGATAACGACTAGTTTTGGAACTAGCTTGGACTGCGTCGGTGTTTTTTAGTTGAAACAAATGTGTTGTAGTAGATAATTTTATCACCGTAGGTACAAAAGATAATAGACTGACGTTTCGGACGTTAGTCTTTCGTCGGAGTCAAGTTTACGAATTGGACATCTGGCTTCTTTTGAAAACCGTTTAGCTTATGAAGTGATCATATGTTTCCTACAATTTCAATTAATCTCTGAGTCACTATCCTTTCTATTACAAAGTATGTCAAAAAACCATAGTAGTAATTCAAGTAATCTTAGTTCCACACAACAGTTTTGAAGGACAGTTTTGAAGATTTGATGAGTTGACGATACATATCATGGGAACTAAGTGCACACACTAGTAAAATGATAATACATTAGAATTCCACCCCAAAATCAGAGCCAGTAAGGCATCAGTATGACAATGGTGGGATGGGTGTCGTAGGCTAATGGTATGCTGTTAGGCAACACCCTACCAACAATGATCTGGTGTTAAATAAATTATTATCTAGTATTTAGGCTGGCAATAAAGCTTAATGTTAAAAGTCTATTGCCTCATAAAATAAAATAAACAAATTGATGTAAAGAATAGGATCAAATCTTTATTTGAGTCTTATTTGTGTTATAGTTTAAGGTAAAATACTGCTACAAATGTATCAAAAAACCCAGGAGAATGGATCTCTTATTCATCCTTTACCTCTCCAACTATGGCAATGGCCTCGATTTCTACTTTTCCTCCCTAGAAAAACAAGAAAACAGAAATGTTATGATATTTAGAAACTACCACATGTGTGATGGCTAGATTGTGTATAAAACCCTGGCTAAACAAGGAAGCATGTTTCCAAAAATATGTTTACTGTGTCCCTGTTCCCAGTACGTTTCCCAGTTTAGCCATGCTCAAAGCTATGTGTAACAAATATTGCTTCCAAGAAACCAAATGTTTCTGCAGTATGGCAGAAACATTTCATGTTCCTGTGCCACAATGGAAACAATGTTATACTTGTTTTCCAATGTTTCCTGACAGATTAGCCACCTTTGGAAACAAATAAAATATATTTCTGTATATATGTTTCTTTATGTTTCTGTATTTATGGGCTTAAGATATATCATATATTGGAGCAGGGGGTAGAATGTCTAGTAGGGTTGCTAGTGCCTCAACCTATGGATATCTTGTATAACCCTGTGTATCTGAGCAAGGATGAATAACTCACAGTAATTGGTTAGAATGGGTATAAGAGTTAAGATAGCATGGCACTAGAATGCAGGGCTAGGAGGGCAGGTGCAATCACATGGACATTGATTTCGTGTATCTAACTGTGTTTATTTTTGCGAGGATGAATGACTCACAGTTGGTTAGTGTGGTTATAAGAGTTAAGATAGCATGGCACTAGAATGCAGAATTAGGGGCGCAGGTGCAATCACATGGAAGTTTGTTACTGACTCACAGTTGATTATTCACCATTTTGAATAACAGTTTTAGGTAAGATATAATAAGTATCAAAAGGAAGTGTTACATCAAAATTTCTCCTTCTCAGCCCCAACACGCACCTTTGGCAGATTTGCAACTTGGTAGGCAGCTCTTGCTGGTTGCTTCTCAGTGAAAACTAAAAGCACAGAACATGGGAGTTAGCAGGTTTCTCTGCAAACGGCCTATTTAGAAGTTAGGTTTCTCACCTATTTTGGCATCTAATCTAAGCAATAAATAAAGCAAATTTGAAAAACTTTGATCAAAATATACTCACAAGTTTTATACACTTCATTGACAGCTTGAAAGTCGTTGATGTTACCCAGCAATACAGTAGTTTTAACAACTGAAAAAAGACGAAGCATTAGTTCCAAGTAAGCCAAAAACTATTTCTCCTTAAGGGTGGGGTGACAGCAAAAATTGTTACACAAGTTTTATTTTTATTAACCATACCTTTATTAAAAGCAGAGCCACCAGCTTCAAGAATGTGCCCCATGTTCGTTAGAGCCTACACATAAAAAATCATCATCACTTTCACTATTTCACAATACTCTCCTCAGACCCTCCTCACCCTTTTTATAAGGACTCTCTTGGTAAACTGAATCTTTGAAATTTTTTTTAAATGGTATACTCATTCAATTCTGGTTATCGAGGACTATCGTAGTACCATACCTGTTTTGCTTGGCTAGCAGCATCATCAGACACCAGCTCCATAGTCTATAATGAGTAAAAATGAAATACAATACTAAGCATTATTTATTATTAGTGAAGTTTTCGTATGACTGTGAAAAGCTCAGTGCCGTAAGCATGATGTGCTGTGACCATGATACTTTCTAGAATTTTAATTGGCTGATTTTTTTCACCCGCAATATGATTGGTCTAAAAGTGCCGTGATCTTGATGTGACCGTGTCCGAGCCGTGTTTATGCCATGTTCCGGGTATTTGATTGGATGGAGAGTAAATTCTCGAGCAATGTGATTTGTCTGTCGTATCCCTGGCTGTGTCACAACCGTGTTCGTGCTGTGAACTTTTCACAGTCATACGAAAACTGCACTATTATTATATTATCATTATAAGAACTATTATCAAAATTAATGTCCTCAGACAATAGTGAACCCTTTGCAGCAGTTTTTCCCAGTGGAATTGAAATCTTATCCCACAAACAACTACACAGTATCTGTTTTAAAAAGGATAGTAAATCTGGTCTATTGAAACAATTTATAATCAATTTTTTACGATCAGAGTTTCAAATTCTGAGATATTCTAGATAATTTATTAAGCTTGTGGGACATAGCAACGGTAACTAATTTTTTTCTCCCAGTCGTCCCTATGGCTTACTCAATCTTGAGAGGCAGATAAACATTTTTTCCACTCTCTTTAAAATTTTGTTACCTTTGGGTCCATTCCAAGCTGACCTGAGATGTACATCGTCTTGTCTGCGATGACAGCTTGGCTGTAAGACAATGATTTCAATGACAGATGTCAACCAATTTGCTTCATAATTAAAATATTTTGGGGAATAGCATAGGGTTAAGACTGCCACCTAGTTGCCTCGGCATGGTGGTTCAAAAGATCATGTAAAATTGCAGAACCATCTCATTTAGAGACATTACACAGAGGACCACAAGTTTACCCCCCCCTCCCCACCCCACACACACACACCTCCCCCCCCCCCCCCCCCACCCACATGGCTTCCAGCAATAAATCCAAGCATCATGATTGGATGGTCAAGGCTTGCTTTCTTTTTGATTGATGCAAAAGGAAAGTTACTTGAGAGTCTCAGTTTGTTAAAGAAATCTACACTCATCCAAACAAACGTGACTATTGTACAAAGACTTGTGCATGAAGCTAGCCTAGGGTGTAAAAAGCATTACAACAAAAAAACGAAAATCCTTATAAAAGAGGACCCATCGTCGATATTGAAGTAAAAAAAAATGCGTTCTGTCCACGGAGTAAGAGCAAAGCAAGCAGACGAGACTCATGCTTGACTGCACTCTCCTCACGGCGCCAAGTCATAAAGTGCTCGAGTTTATAGCTCTCTTTTTTATATGTTCTACCTTCTACGCACCCCATTAGTTACTAACATACAGCAGAACGGCTTAAATCGAAACTCCATATACCTGTAGACTCCAGGAAGCGGACGGATACCTTTTGGAGTATCGACAATTTTACGTACGGTAGCCATCTTTGGTGCAACGTTTGAACAAGAAGCAAAACGTGTCACCCTTGTAAGCTTACACTTCGTGACCTTATCTGCGTTACTTGTTCCGAAGACCATGTATTTCGTTTTCTTTATGAACATTTCCACTACCAAGAGCCTTACTTCTAAATTTAGCTTTCTAAAAATTCATATTTTTAACCTGTTTTGAACGTTATAAACTAAATTTGATATTCATCCAACTTTCATCCCACAAAAACCAAATATTTCATAAGCTAAGAGCAGTTTAAAGTTGACGTTCAATATTCTTAGTATTCCAGCTAATATTGTAAGAACTCTATGGATTGTTCTAAGGTTTAAGGTTTCGAATAAATACCTGTAAGCTCCAATAGCTCCAGGAGCTTTAGAAGTGCTGACAAGTTTTCTTATTGTGGCAGCCATTGCTAATTTTGGAAAAAGACGCATTGGTAAAATTTGGTAACCCAAAATCACGTGGAAAGTTGATAATATTATGTGACTGTTGTTGTGTGACGTTTAGTCACGCTTTGTAAAAGGCTTTGTGCAAGAACAAATTTCTTCCAAGTTAGAATAAGATTGGAATTTTCTGGCCTTTTTATATGGTTGGGAATTAAAGATTCTTTGCGTGACAGATTTTCGTCTGTGCGGTCAAAAGCTTTGCATGAATGATCTATCACTGTCTCACCCCAGACTGCCTCAGCATTACTTTTGATAAGGGATTGGGAAAGGTTCAACATTTTTTTGAAGAAGTAGAATTTAGAAGACAAGAAAAAGTAGAAACGAAAAAAGTAAATAGAAGAGAAGAGAGAAGAGAGAAGGAAAGGAAAGGAAAAGGGAAGAGAAGAGAAAAAATAAAGAAAAATTTCCCCCTCATGAAAAGAAGATTAAAGAGTAGCGAAGAAAAATAAAGAAAAAAAGATGAAACAGTAATAATAATGACAAAGAATTCTGTGACAGATAAATTTTAAGAGAAACTAATTCCTAGCCAGAAATCTCAGAAAACTTTATTTATAATTAGTGAAAATTGATATTTTGGAGATCATTCATCAATGAGTCATTCATATTCATGAATAGATTAGATAAAAGAAATATTAATTTAAAAAAAGCCTATCATATACAAAAATCTCTTGAATTTAAAATATACGATGAGGTTGAAGTATCAAGTGTGCCTCTCGACTTAAATCAACCCTTACCACAGGCAGACCAACATGAAAAGTTTGATAAGCTAAAAAATACTTTCTTTTCGAAATTCAAAGTTTAAAAATAATTGTTAGACCAAAATCTAAAAGAATTTTGTTCTCATAATAAACTTGAGAAAAAAGAAATCTCATTTAAAATAGTTTTTTCCCCTATTGGCTGTATCCTCGTGGGTACTCCAGTCAGGGGTAAAAATTTATCTAGAGGAGGGGATGGCTAGTAAAGATTTAACCTGGTTCCTGATTGGTTGAAAAGAATACGGTGGTGTTTTCGAAAATTGTATGCAGTTCATATTTCGCAGCGAGTGAATCTGATGATGAACGAGATCTAAAACAATACTACCATGGTTAAGAAAGTAAAATACACTCAGCTGAAAGCTAAGGAGAACTGGCTACTGCATACGACATCACATCGCAAAAAACTCAAGGGCAAAAGTCGAGTTTCTTGTCCTAAAAGTTTATCTCGTGATACAACTGCAGTCTCTCGTCTTCGCGTTGAACCATCTAAGAAAAGAAATTTTTTAAGCTTTTTTCTTGACATCGGATTAATCTCACGCCTTGGAAACGATACTATAGAACAAAAAGAAGTATATGATTTAAGTCAAGCACGAAAATGGAGGATTTTTCGATTGAATTTAGTGAACATTCCTGGAGTGAAAATGGCGTCTAATGCTGTGAGGAATGGAGCTCATTGTGTACGGTATTGTGTTGAAAAAACATGCAATAGCATTGATGTTTTTAGAGATTCACTCAATGAAGGAGTAAAAAACAGCTTCCGAGGCATCGAATTTTGCAAAGAGGTTTGTTTGTAAACATATCGTTTAATTGATGAAATTTATAATATTTATTTATCGTTGGCCATAGAACGCCCAGGGCCAAAGGCCACAACGACCGTTTGGCAAAATTATTTAAGTTGCTTAAAGGGCCTTGCTTAAATGAGTTTGGAATCTCAGTAACTAAGACAAAAAAATTCAAATATCTGGTTCCCAAGCGTTTGTCATAAATTCATAACGTTATAAGGGAACAGACATAGAAAAAATATCCAACCCCCCCCCCCCCCCCCAACAAACACAGGAGGTTGGATTCCCAAGGGGTGGGGAGGGCAAGGCCTACTTAAGATGCCATTTGTTATATAATCCATATGGCTGCAGTGAAGGCAGAAGAATTATTTGTCCTTTTCTTTGTATGGGAGGGGATATGGGTATGATATGTATATATGATCACCCATTGGCTTGACGGTCACAAGCTATTGGCTGCGCAAACCATAGCTGCTTCATTCGCAAGGTAACATAGTGGCAGGGGCAGTTTCAGTGCTGATGGGGTGGGTGCCTAGTCACCCTCAATATTGCACATATAAAAAAATATATTTTTAACTGAAAACATTTATTCCAATAAACATTCATTTAGTTTAGCCTTTCAGTCTTAATTCAAGGGTTTTTCAACAGATTCCATTGATTTCAATCAAATTGTTAATTTGTTTATAGAAATTGAAGCAGACCACTGCATTTATGTTCCCTTGTCAAACATTCAAGAGAAAGTTCGATGAGCTGAATGATAGAATCAGCGACCTTGAGATGGAAATCAAGAAAATAAAGACCCTATCAAATTCCCAGGTTTGTTACACAATAATTTAATATGTATTTGGGCTAAACAAATCTTGTAAGCAATTCAGTAATTCTATCTCGTTTAGATCATAATTATTAAATTAACTATTAATTAATTTTGAAATTTCGTCTAAATTTATTATTTTTTCTTTATTATAGGTTCAATGTCAAAATTGCCAAAGTGGTGAAGGAACTTGCAAAACATTGGTGCCAAATACAACACACATTCCCCTTCCACCAGCACCACCACTGCCACCACCTCCTCCCCCACCACCAACTTTTGTTCTTCCACTGAATAAGAATCAAGTAAGTCATAAACCCTCCTCTCAACAAGATTGTGAAGTATGTAACACCCAATAAATGTTTAGTCCTCCCTACTTGCCATCATACCTCAGCTTGTCATTCATCATTGCTTCAAGTGTTGATGGAAAACTTATAATGGTAGCTGTTTAGTAATTTTGCAATTTATTGATTGTTCTTTTTAACAGAAAATAAATGCCATAAAATCCAGCTCTAACACAAAAGAAATTGAAAAATCCCAGGTTATATCTCTGGATGACATCAAGTCAATAAAGCTAAGGAAAATTTCTGACAGGAAAAACAGTGCTAAATGTAGAACACCTCAAGAAAAGCCAGATTTGTCAAGAAAACCTTTGAGGGAAATTTCCAATGATGACAGAACGAGTATGAGTGCAAAGAAAATGGATGGCAAACCATTGGTGACGCTGAAGGATTTACAGGCAATAAAGCTTAAGAAAAAGGCTGTAGACAAGGACGAATTCACATTTAAGTAAGGATTTAATTTATGAATATATGATAAAAGTAATTATACTTATATCCCATAGTTATCTGTCCACCACTTATATACTGGGTTCTTCTGGAAGGGTTTAAGCATTGTTATGGATTGTTAGATCTCCAGGGAACATGTTGACTTTGCGCAGCAGCCTCCGGAAGGTGAACATAAAGAGAAGCCCTGGCGGCACCCCATTAGACAGGACTGTACAAGACACAGGTACTGGACTGACACCTATTATGACCAGGGCTCTCCAGAAGAAATTTAAGGTATTATTTTATTTATATGTTTAACATCTGTTACATAATATATATAGTTTGAGATTTCTTTGATATTTTCAGGACTCCCATCATAATAAAAAAAATACTGTAACTACAAATCTATACTTGGTAGTTTATTATAATTGATAATAAGTTAATAATTATACCAATAATAAATATCTACTTTAATTCATTACTTTTAATTGCTTTTCTAATCATAAAGCTTAATTCGCATGATTTCAGCTTGCTAATGCTTCTATCTCTCCTGATGATTCACCTCCAACAAGAAGAAAAAAGAAGGTAAAATAACCCAAATTTAAGTGAAATTCAATAAGACTAAAACTTGGGGGGATTAGACTTCAAAATTAGCATCCCTGGTTGGTATCATTTCGATGAACAATAATTTTAAAACTCTTTTAACTTAAATAGAAAAATAAGATACACTGATAACCAAATTACATAATTCAAAACTGAACGAGAAATCTATTTGAACGTTATTTATTGTTTCTTTTTTCTCTCTTTCAGCTATTTACTCTTTCACCACTAAATTCAACACCTTCTCCTTTCTCCACAATCAGTCCTCTTTCAATAAGATGAGAACAATCAGTCCTCTTTCAGTGAAATAAAACAGTACTTGTCATAGCCACTTGATCTAAACGTCAGATTTAAAATGCATTATTGCTATTTTCAAAATAATTATGCAAACTCAATAGGTGCAAGTTGCCCATTGGATTATGGTTTTTCGCTGCCAGCAGTCAAAATTTAAAAGGTACCAACTATTATTTTTGATTGACAGAAGTGAAAAATCAAAATTCAGTGCGTGCAGTTTGCAACTACTGAGTTTGCAAAAAATATTTATAAAAAACATGGAAGATTGGTGAGTTCAAAATTATGGCTGACGTCACTAGCAGAAATAATGTCCTTTGTTCCCATTATACCATCATCTCGAAAACAAGCCATACTTAAAAGAAATATTATAGAAGGATATGATAATAAGCATTTGAAACAGTATTTTAGGAAATGTGATCAGGAATGGTAAAGACATCAAGCGAAATAGAAGGGCAATTTAAATGTGAAGATGAGAGGATCTGGCTATTATCACAACTGTTTTGGATTAATCATTTATTGTAAATCATGCATAAGGCAATAAGGTTACTATGAATACCAAATTATTACTTTGAAAGCATGCAACATTTCAAATATTAAATGAATAATTGTAAATAATCTCAGAAAATATTAATTTTAATTATTTTTTAAAAATTGTTCTTCTTCGTAGCAAAATAAGAGATTTTATTAGATTAATGTTCAAATTAATGCAATCAATATTTTTGTTAAAATTTTAAATTATATTTCCAAGTTTCTTCATTCAGTAAATAAAATTCTTCAAAATGAAGATAAATAGTTGGGGTTCCTGTGTTATGAGGTTGAGTAAAATTCAAAATGGCGGCGCGGGGTGTAAAATTTAACATTGCAAATTTACCACGATTTACGAGAGTAAATCATCAGCTTTTCTTCAGAAGAACTGCTCATAACCTATCTGGGGATAGTCTCAAATATTGCCAACTTGAAAAAAGGAGTTTAATTCGCGTCCATGGTGCAGACTCTGTAAGACTTCTTCAAGGACTTGTGACTAATAGTGTGGAACTTTTCCACCAAGACGGCTCTCTCAAAACAATGTACAGTATGTTCTTGAACGCCCAGGGGCGAGTTCTATACGATGCAATGCTATACAAGGATAAAACAAACTCTGGGAACCCGTGTTTTCTCGTGGAATGTGACAAAAATACCCTTCCCGGCTTGTTGAAGTTGATGACATTCTACAAACTTCGCTCAAAAGTTGACATTTCTCGCGTAGCAGATATTGTACCTTGGGTAATATTTAATGAAAAGTCTTCAGATACTACTAATTTAGACGTAAAAATGGATTCTAATTTGATAAGTTTTGGACGAGACCCGAGAATAAAGGAGCTAGGTTGGAGGTTACTGCTGACAGGGGGGTGCAAGCCTTCAGACTTGTTGGATGGTATTCATGGGGTCAATGAGAGCAGCTATGATATCTACAGAGTTAAGCTGGGTGTCTGTGAAGGAGCTAGCGAAATACAGCCAGGAACAGCTCTTCCTCTTGAGTATAACTTGGATTACATCAATGGAGGTAATAACTATAATCCCAGAGGGAATAATGCTAGAGGAAATGTTTTATGTTGATAGTTCTTTCAGCTAATATAAGTTTTCCAAGTATGCTGACATGCTCGTTCTTTTCTGAGTTCCATAAATAGGATGCATTTTAGTCTAGCTTGGGTTCGAACGACACAATATAAGGCATGTTGAACAAAAGATGTTTGTACTGAAGCTAGACCATGTTCACAATCTCAGAAAGGTCTATGCTTACGTGGATTAGAGAATCCATTTGGCAAACTGACCGAGATGGTTGGTTTACCTGTTGTATAGAAAATGAAGAAGGAAAAATAACCATTCTCTAAAGTAAACTAATGTTTTTTCAATTCATTTCAGTGTCATTTCAAAAAGGCTGTTACATTGGACAAGAGCTAACAGCGAGAACTCACCATACAGGAGTGATAAGAAAACGAGTCATGCCTTTCAAGTTTGCTCCAGTAGAAGAAGTTATCAAGCTAGAACAAGACATGGCTATTAAGACATCATCTGGTAAGACATCAGGGAAGCTGTGTGTAGTGTATAAAGGGTGTGGCTTGGCAGTAATGAGGATTGCAATGCTCAATAATAACAAGCATTATGTTAAAGACAATGAGGGCAATGATGTAGAGATTCACCCTTATGTTCCAAAATGGTGGCCAGAGTGACCAGAACACAGGTCCTTAAAAAAATTGTAGTGTTTGCATCATTCTTTCTGTTCAGGTGCTTCCACTCTTGATTCAATAGCCCTTTCATTTTTGCTTTGCATGTCAGACAAAAATGCCAGAAACTCTGTAAAACCCTAGAATTTCAAAAGCTGCCATTGGCTATTTAGCCCTTGCAATAAAGAATGACAATCTTTGAGAGTGGACAAAAATAATAGGAGTAACTATCCAGGAGTAACACTCAGAATTCAAATTTGGGCATTGCATGGGCATTTCATTCCAAATAGCTAGATTTTTGAAAAGATTTCCCAAAGTGTTGCATTTTGTTAAGCTTGCACATTAAGAACAACATAATCTGGAGTCTTTGATGGGCTTCCTATGGTCAGTAGATAACCACAGGGATACTAAACACAAGGAAAGAAGAAAAGGAGACACCTGCAAATAAAGATTTAACAACAGGGGGAGGGGGAATGAATTATTTTTCAAAACCTTTATGCAATTCAAGACAAACATCATGATTGCTGACAAGGGATGACAAAATATTAATGAAGAAGTTCAAAAAGGTTTGATATTTATTTAAAAAGCTTTGGAGAGCAGACATGGGTTCACGAGAATTAAGCAAAGCACCAATCTATTAGCCTGTGTAGTTGGCCCTGGATGGCTGAATTCACTTCCCAGGCACCAATTCCCCCAGGGCTGGCCATGCAATCTAATAATGAAGGTTTCTGACAGGGTGCATTTCATTTGCTAATTAATTATTAATTAATTTTATTTACTATTAAGTAATCAATATTTTATTGTAAAGAAAGTTAACATTAAAAAATCCAACAAAAAATCAACTTTGCCACTTGACAGCTCCTTTGTTTGTGATTTGTATAATCTTCAAAGATCTTAGCACCTGTAAGTCAGAGAAAAATAAGGGAGCTTTCATTTATTAGCACATGGGAGGGGTGTTGGCAAAATCATGTGAAAAGCTTAACGAACATAACTCAAACCCCCCCCCCCCCCCCCCTCATCATCCTCCAATAGTTCTCAACCCTCCTCAATATGTGATAACCCCCCTAACCACTTTCTTAAAACATAATCCCACTACAGTTTTTCAGACCCCCAACATGCACTAATGAATGAAGGCCCCTAAAATGGAAGATGCTTTGGGCAATCACGTGATGGCAGCCATAACAGGAGGCACAACAATAGTCTTTTTCACCTGGGAAACTGAATTCTTTATTATGTAAATAAGATTCAACCAGATTTAATTGTTCCTGTCATGGCTGCCATCACTTTATGATGCAAAGCTTCTATTGAACTAGAACATGTTTGGTCAAATCTTTTTTTCCCCAGTCATTTTGAGCAGTAACATTGAACTAGAAACAAGGTATGGCTGAGCTACAACTATTTTGGCCAGTCATCACGACTGTCGACTGACCAGCTATTATTTTTAGCCCTGTTTTGTAAAATTTTTACCTTGAGTTTAGCTTGTCCAGTTGCTCCTGTGATCTTAAGACCCATCTCCATCATATCCGACACAGTCAATGGAGAGCTAGATAGAAAGAACATCTTTAAAATTGCTTTTAATATTAATAAGATTAGTTAACAATCTTTGATCGTACCTTTTCTTATTTGTCTTGAAATAATTGAAAAGGGCTTCATGGACCTAAGCAGTAAATTTAGAGAAGAGAAAAATATAATTACCTCAGTGACTTTAGCATAATAATAAATTATGCAGAAACTTTAGAAAACATTTGTTTAAAAATTGAAAGAAATAAAAATAAAAATTGGCAACTTAAAAGAAAAAATTCCCTTGCCAATAAAAAAGTGGAGAAGAATGACGTCTTTCTGAGAAGGAAAGAAAGAATGAAGCAAGGAAGAAATTAACAGAAAGAAGAAAAGGGAACAGTTGAGGTCTGGAAGGGAACAGTTGAGGTCTGGAAGGGAACAGTTGAGGTCTGGAAGGGAAAAAAAACAGGAAAATTTAAAACCTTATTGACAGCATCAAGTTTTACTCTTCCTTTCACCAGTGTTGACACATTATGAAACTCGTCTTCTGTAATGGCTAAAAATTTCTTCAGGGACTTTCTTGATATAGGCTTTTCTTGCTCGGAATCTGGAAAAAAATACGTAAGAAAAAAATCCAAACTAAATAAGCTTAGTAGAACCTGACAATTAAATAAAATAAATATACTGTAAGATAAAATCTGAACTAGATAAGCTCAAACTTGATAATGAAACTAAATAAAACAAAAGATCCCTTCACAGAAATAAATAAACAAATAAACAAAATATCCCTTGAAGTATTCACAGAAATATAGGGTGGGGTAGTGGCAAGTTCATTTGCCTATCACCTCCGTGGACTCAGGTTCAATTCCTCGACTTTCACATGTGAGTAGATTTTGTTGGGTTTCTCTGACTCCATTCAAGGATTTTTCTCCAATTTCTCTAAACTTTTTTCCCCTACCTCTTCAACAGCAATTTTTCGTATATGATATGAAAAACAGCTGCTGAGAAGGGTAGGGTCCAATGACATTGATCAACATGGAGGTTGTTTCAGGGTTCAATAAAAGCATTGGTCCAATATTGAATACTGTAGACCTCCTAACATGCCGTCCAACATACCTGCATCAGCGATTGAAAGATTAGAACTAAATTCTAAATTCTCTTTATCCTGTTCCATGTCTTCCTTAACATATTTTGGGTGATGTTCACAATTTTGAAGACTTCTTTCAGCTAAAAATTTTAAAAATGTCACAAAATACTGGTAAAGACTAAGGCTAATTCTTTTAGCTAAATGTTGAAAAACATTTCACACACGTCACTTCATCCCATCCAATTCTTCCTCTCACTCATCAAGATCACATATTCTACTGTTAATATACTCTCATATTTATCAGTTCCACCTGCCATTTTATGATATATTTTATTCTTAAAGTGCCTATCGCCCTTCTGACAATATTTACAGTATTGATTCTACATGGGGTAAGATGTCGAAAAACCTGAAAAAAATTCATAGTTTGAGTGCAGCTTCTTGTAGTTATGAAGGTTTTTCCATACCATATGCTAATGCGGTGACGTATGAGGAGGCATTTATGGTTATTTGTTGTTCCTTGTAATTCGAAAAACCGGCTTCTATGTGAAAAATAGCTTGCAATAATTTCTATAAGAGCAATGGGCAAAACAATGACGTATTCCAAATTTAATTTATCTGCGCCAGTAAGGTTTTGTATATTAAATGATTACTCCTCATACGTCACAATATTAGCATATGGCATGGAAAATCCTTTATAACTTCAAGAAGCCACACTCAAACTATGAAATTTTTTCGGGCTTTTCCACATCTTACCCCATGTAGAATCAATACTGTGAATATTGTCAGAAGGGTGATAGGCACTTTAAACTTTTTCTCTTTCATGAGTAACATTAGATAAACTCACAGTAATCACTTGATTCCTTCCATTGTTGCACCACAAATTCTTCTTCTGTTGTCTTCTCCGAAACCTGATTAATATAATTCAAGAAAAATCATTAAATATTTAAATAAAAGACTAACCAAACTGATTACATCAAAAAGCCGTCATGAAACATGATTTATAGGAAGCTTCTGTCAGAACCTTTGACTATCACCAGTGCAAACCCAGAATCAATAATGCTGAGCTTTGTGTGACAAGAGATTAGAGTTGCTTGCTAGTTTTTACTCCTGTGCAGCCTGCAGCAAATAACTTTACTCTGGGTTCTCCAGTTTACCTCCCTTCATGAAAATCAACTTTCAAAATTCCAGTTGGATTCAGTGGAAGCATAACCATCTTGGGAAGCAAGAGTGACGTGCACTGCCAATGCGTTGCCTCTGACTAATGCACCCGGGGGGGGGGGGGGGGGGGGGGGAGGGTACTACCACCCCAACTTGGGTATGGGTGTGCCGCCAGGACCGCAAAACCCTGACCCTATCCCAGACCTAAAACGTTGATTTTACATACCCTACCCCAGACTAAAACTAAAAAAGAATTGTACACCCTATCCCAGACTAAAAGACTTAAAATACGGTTTTACAATCGATTGCAACCATTATTGTTTTTGTTGTTTTAATGTAGGCATAAAGCGTCGTAGCCTATTCGCCAGACAAAAATGACCAAATCGTTAACTCAGAATAAAATGATACCCTATCCCAGACAAAATGTCAAAAAATGATACCCTACCCCAGACCCAAAAGCCGAAAAACCATATCCTATAGGGCGGCAAATACCCGTATAGCAAATATAGGGGAGTGCCCCCCCCCCCCCCCGGGCTAATGCAACCTGGTTTTGATTCCTGCTCAAGCCCAAGACACCTACCTTAGTTCCTGTTTGATGTTGTAAGTGTTGTAGAAGATGTTGTGATGGTACAAGGCATCCTACTAGTGAACTCTCTACCTCCTAACAGCACAGAAATTTATCTCATAAAAAATCATCCATAATTATTTTCTTCAGTGTGCCATAGAAAATACACTTATGTTTGCATGAAGCTAAATGCCTGGCTTTCACTGGTATTAATACTCTATTTTACAGTTCCATTCAGTGACCACAAATAATAGTTCCAAGTCATGGCTTGGGTTTTCCGCTTATAGTAAAACTATACTTTTTATTGTGTGCAGCAAATCCAGCCTTGGCTTGGAACTATTATTCATTGTCACTGAATGTTGGACATCCATGAGGGGATGGAGTTTGCCAATACAGTGATGCTGTAAATTTTATGGCCGTCCCATGTAGACATAAAACAGTAAAATAAACTTGCCTTTTGCTGGGAGTGGATTTCTGTGGCTTCCATACTAAGAGCTTTTAATTCCTCCTTTGCTTTACGTATTCTTTCTAGAAGCTTGATTGGATTGAGCTAATTTTATATGTAAAAAATCGAAATATTACGATAAATTAATATTAGAGCATTTTTTGTTTGACTGTGAAAAATTCACAGCACGAAGACGGTTGTGACACTGCAATGCATACACTAGACCAATCACTTTGCTTCAGTATTTACTTTCCGGCCAATCAAATACCCGGAACTTGGTCACACCAAGGTCACAACACTGCAAGATCAAACACATCAGCAAGAAAAAAAATCAGCCAATTAAAATTCTAGAAAACATTTATGGTCATGGCACGCTTACGGCACCGAGCTTTCCACAGTCATACGAAAACTGCTCTATGAAATGGTGAGTGGTTTTTCATATTTTTTTATGTTTTTCTAGATCAACCTCTTGGGAAAAACAGCTGTTTTCAAAGATAACTTTCTGCTTATTGAACCATTTATTATATTATTTTTTCGATATTGTTTTTTGTTCTGAGAGGCATTAAAAGAAGTAGGAACGAAGTCAGAAAAAAATTAAATCATCAAAGGTTTCTCACTTGATGCTGGCCGTTTGTCGAAAACTGTCGAGAAAACTGAGAATCCAACCGTAAAGAGACATAGTTAAGATCTGATTCTGCTTTCTGCACCTACAATAACAAGTAAAACAAGCTATTTCAGACGAAATTCTTCTGCAATAAGTAAACTAAAAGTTGCAGAAGCAAATAAAAGTAAATTAGCAAAGTAAAAATGGCCCAAATTTTTCAAATTTTGGCGCCAAAATGGATTCAGTTCAACTGAAATTGTATGGCTATTTTACGATAAAATAGATAGAATAACTCGTAATAGCACATGTTTAAGGTTAAATAAGTCTGTAGAGACTGAAAAAGTGAGAAAATTTTTCAAGAAAGACTTACAAGAGCTTCTAACTTATCCACAACGGACTCCATGTTTGTTTTTTTTTTTGATAAACACTCGACCCAGTTTTCGCTAAAACCAAAGGAAGCCCGAGGCTTCGTAAGTTCATGGGTGAATAGCGGACGGAATGAGAAATAATATGTAAGACCACATTTTCAATAACCCAGATAACCAAGTGCAAAGATTTCTATTGATTTGATAGGTTTTATTTGAATATGATATATAGTTACCGCATCTTTGTACTTCTGCACCAGATTTTATTAAATATTCATGCGGGATTCCTATGGATATAGTCTGTGAAATTCCCTTCCCCTCCCCGGAGAGCCATGTTCACAGGCTATTGTATGCTCATGTAAATGGCAGGAAATATTGGTACATTGACCCCCATGTGGTTAATAAGACCTTCCCCCTCCACCACGCCCATGTGGTAACAAGCTGTACTCCTAAGAAGCAATTTTCAATTTTCAACACACATCACTACCAATAGCTGACCAGTATACTCACAGGCAAGTTTATTATTCATTCCCAAGTCCTATCTACATATGCCATGAGTTTATTACTCTATTTATTGCTCTATAAAATAATTTATTACCACAATCTATTATCAGTAGTGCTAGTTGGTGTTTATAAGACATTTTCATTGCAATGTTAATCTTTTAACCATCATCACTTGTTAAAGTTCTTACCAAGTTGCTTTGTTTTAACAGCAAATTGATCTTTGGTTAGCATTATAATGACAATACCAATTACATTACAACAACTAGTGCTATTAAAGGACAAATCATACATCTACTACTACCTTTACATAATTTAACAAAAAAGAAATAATGACAGCAATTTAGGATGCACAAAATAATAAATTCTAAATGAAAATGAAAATAAAATTTAAGATAACAAAAATAGCAAAAATAAAATAACAATTGCTGGAAGTAATCCAAATATCTAATCAATAACATTTACCTAACACAAATTAAAGATACTGCATAATATAAGTTATTTTTGAGACTTCAATTTTAACTTCCGGGCATAAAATATATTAAATCGAATTTCACAGTAGAACCAATTTAGATGAAATAAGACAAAATTAAAGTCATTCAAAAGGAAAATACTACAAAAACAAATACAACATATCAATTATTTTTTGTGTTCTTCTAATTTTGTTTCAAATACCTTTATTTCGCATCAAGAGAAAGACTAACTCTACTAACTCTCACATGAAATATTCTTGTTCTTAAGGTCAAATATTAAAAGCACATGCAAGGGACTTTCATTTCTATTGCAACTGAGATATCAGTTATCCTAAGATTGAGGCAAAGAACTGGGTCTAGTTGGTATTGCAGTGTACTGTGGGATTGTTTAAAGTGACATATTTCCAAGATGGCATCAATTTTGTCCCCTCAAACAGTCCCACAATGCACTGCAATGCCAACTCTGAAAACTCCCCCCTCAATTTTAGAAAGGCTAATAAGCTCTCAACAGGATTCCCTTCATTTCTTTTCATTCCTTGCTGTTGTTGTTGCTGTTGTTTTAGTCTTTGAAGAACATATCCACCAAGTCTTGCTTTTTGCATTCATCTGGACCAAGGCGCTTTTGCTGAATTAGATATGGGAAGCACTGATTATCAATATTATCTTCATACTCCTCTTCTTCATAATCATCTGTCGCCCCATTTTCCCTTTATTTTCTCCTCATCAGCATCATTATCATCATCACCATCACTATCATCATCATCAACCACCATCACCACCACCATCATCATCATCATCAACATTATTTGCATCACCATTGCCATTATACATCATCCCTTAACATTATCAGTCGTCATCATCCACTATCATGTATCATCAATTATTATCATCATCACCACCACTAGATGCATCCTAGCAAATTTTTTGAACCTCACCCTGGACATGTTCAGTTGCTCATTAAAAGTAGAAAACAGCTAGTTTTCAAAAACTTTTTTCATGATTATTTGGTATTTGACCGAAAGTTTTGGCAGCAAGATTTTGAAGGCTCACCATCTATTTTTGAGCTAGTAATCCAACTGCAATGTTCAAATAGGTAAACTTTTGCCGCAAAAATCGAAAAAAATACTTTTTTTCGATTTTTCTCCAAAAATCTTGGAGATCCCTAGAGTGCTCCTTATGCTGGTTCAACCTAGGATCTCCACCTTGTTTTGGTGTCACGTTAAATTTACGAGGCTTGCAAGTCTAGTGTAAGTTCTATGACTACTTGGAACCCTAGGTTTCAAAGTTATGTCAATTTTTGAAACTTGAAAAAAAATTGCCTAAAACATGACGCAAAATTATGAAACTTGCTAGACATGGTTTTTGAAGGTTAAGAAGAAGCTTTGCAAAAGAATCTGCATGAATTTCGTAATTTTACGCAAAATACAGCTGATGGTAAACTTTTTGAACATGTTCAAAATTGTTCTTTGTCTCTTTTCGACTATAAAATATATCAAATAAACGACAATAATTATGGATCAGATAAAAAGAAGCTTCCTCTAACAGCCTATGAGATTTTTTATGCAAAACAAACGCATTTTGATTTTTTATTCAACACTTTAGGGGAAAAATTGGTAGCATATAAATCTTCCAAAATTTGTTTCGAATGTTCCATACCTTGCAATACAGCTTAAAAGTGAACAAATAGTCGGGACAAAGCATTATAAGTGGCTAATTTTGGGATAATATTGAAAAAAATCGAACTTATCCCCAGGTGGAAATTCATGAAAAAATCAAATAAAATACCATGCAATTGAATTATAGCTGGGATAATGTATTGAGTAAACATCCAAAAAGTATGCCTATACTTTTTGAAGTTCCTGATAGATATTCTGGACATTTTAAATAAATTTACGAAACCCCCGTTTTGAAGGGGGAGGGGAGGGTTAGGGTTAGAGATACTTGAGATACCGGTTGTATCGAGACTCAATTCTCAGATATTATTTTTTAGGATTCAAGACTTTTTTAATAGCTAGGACCTATCTTCATGCCTTACTCTGATTTTTGATGAAAGGTCATCTAGCTTATCGGCCAAGACTATCTTCTGAGATGTACATGCTCTTGAAGAAGTAAAACAACGCCAGGCCTGTGGTTTTTAGCAGTAAAGGAGAGAAGTTTGATTCCTCTGCAGTAGGGCGAAGACCTGTCGAGTTTATAAAGAAAGTGAAATCCAAAGAAGATTCACCCTCACATGTACTTGAAAAACATCTTCACCAGTAGTGGCAGGAGAAGAACCCAAGACAGAAGAAATGCACGCACAACTATTGGAACACAATCCGTTAAATGAGATACTCTTTTGCCATTGACTGCACAAAGAAATACATATGCATTTGATTTTTTCCTAAATTTCCATCTCAGAATAAGTTCGATTTATTTCAACATTAACCAACATTAGTCACTTCTCATGCATTTCTCTCGACTATTTATTCATTTTTAAACTGCATAGCAAGGTAGAAGCAAGTGTAGAGAACCATTTAAGGCTAGGAATCATATCTGCTCTTGGACATGTAAACACCCAAAACTGCTATGTAAAACGCAATATGAAATTAAAGGAGCAACTGAGTCACACAACAACAAGGAAACGTCCATCAAAACCTAAGGAGCAGACTGTATCACTAGCTGTAGAAGTGGAACAGATACCTATGTGGAACAGATACCTATAATATTTGTCCTAGACTCACCTATATCAGTGCGAAAAACAAGTCAAATGATGACCTACAAAATTCAGCGATAGAGCAGACGAAGAAAGCAAAGCCTTAATTTGCTTGAGACGTGTTTCTTTTAAATTACACCAAAGTATCAAGAAAATACAAAACAGAAACAAGAAGTCAAAGATTTTGGGAATGCTTAATGTCGAAGAAAGAAGGAGAAGAGTATCATATATTATAAAAAAAGCTAGCCAGAATTACTGTACCACGGAGTACTCAGTATTGATCTGCAGAGCCTGGTTTATATCAGAACTGGTTTCCAAAATCAGCAATTG